>NC_091829.1:47243058-47600558 GCF_038994185.2 Dermacentor albipictus | reverse complement strand
CAACACCATAGCCACTGAGCAACCACGGCGGGTCCGTTACAGATTGTCGCAGAGGGTCGGTAGGAGGTTACAGAACGAAAC
This sequence comes from Dermacentor albipictus, assembly GCF_038994185.2. Taxonomy (NCBI): domain Eukaryota; kingdom Metazoa; phylum Arthropoda; class Arachnida; order Ixodida; family Ixodidae; genus Dermacentor; species Dermacentor albipictus. The sequence goes on along the minus strand of NC_091829.1, from coordinate 47,600,477 downwards.
GCTGCGGTGTTAAGAAAGGCTTGAGGCTGCGTCGAATCTTTATTTTGTGGCGACTCTTTGGTTCCTCCAATTGAATTACCGCAGAGCAGGTAAGTGTTTCCTGCCCTCTACTCATCGATATGCGAACAAAAATCCTCATAATCTCGAAAGCACCTAGGTAGGAGGAGGAGGAATAAACTTTATTAGTAGAAATGAGCCGACGGTAAAATCGTCCGAGGTGGGCGGCTTCCCCAGTCCAGGATGCCGTGGGCCTGAGCTGATAACTTGGCCCTGCTCACCAGGCGATGCTGGTGACCTAGGTATATTTAAAAATTTCCCGAGAGAGGTCCTTTTCTTGCCACCGGAATGATTTCTGAACGCCCCGGGTGCGCCATAAAACTCCATGACAATCTGAAGCCCCGGGAATGCCCTTGGCACCGAGAACGAAGCGTTCGGCGTCAGTTTTCGAATATCACAATTACATCCAAGGCTATTTGATTTTATCTGTGTACACGCTTTTCCCTTCGTTCGCAGAGCAACGTTTCTAAACATTAATTATATGTCATTCGCTACAGCACGGCATGCTTTCGCTGTGTTTTACACGTGCTGTTGACTTCACACGAGTGTAAACATAACGAATTTCATGACAAGACGTTTTCCGATGACAGATGGCTACTCAACAGCACGAGCATTGTTCGTTCGCTTGTGCATTGATATATAACGGGGCGTATAGTGTATGGTTAGAACGCTCGACTTGAAACGCTTGAACGCTAGTTCAGTCACAGCTATATTGGTCTAGTACTTTTCTTATGTTACGTCGTGCCCTGACTAAATCAAAGCGCGACAGAACAATGGTCGGCCCATTTCCTAGCTCAAAGACTCTGATCGCACTAATATATGATCAGAAAATTACTGGTCGTAAAGCATGTGAAGGTCGCTAGACCCTCTCGCGTATTCGGACGTCCGGCTAGGCTGCCGAGTCACTCACATGCGACAGCGAGAGCATGACCTTAGAGATTTGCGCGCGCAGATCTGGAAGGCCGTGGCTACTAGAGGTCGCGCGGGCGAACCGCTATAGGCTAGATATAAGAAGGAAGATGAAGTATGTGCTTGCTACACTATAAAGCTAGGGAAACGACGGAGTATGTTTTATTAGAATGTGAAGATGTTTGCCCAACTGTTGATCTATAGGCGCCACTGCCCTCCTTGAAGCCCTTGGATTTAGCGAGAGCAGGGGGAAAGTAAACATGTCCGCAATAGAGATTAGTAAGAGGCGATGGGAAGATTTGTGGAAGAAAAGTAGGGAAGCGACAAAAAAACGGAGACGTACGAAAGCAAAGTCTTCGAAAGGGGGTCAGAAAATTTGTTTATGGGAATTCATCGTGTTTTTTTTTCCTTTTCTTTCTTTAACCTAGGTAGGACATTAGGCAGTATAATAGCAAGAGCTTGGTGGCGCAACCCATGCCGCTTTCCAGAGGGGACGCTCATAACATCTATCCATCCATCCATCCGTAGGCGCTACCTGTTCGGTGCTGGCGCCGGTGAGCGACGAACGTGTGTACATATTGCAGCAGCGCCGTAATCTGAGCCTGTTGTTACGTAGTCGTGAAATACAGGCGTGATTCCTCCTGTGTGTGGCTTTTGGTCGTCGGCGAACTTCACGGGACTGTGGCGCGGGAGATTTCCCGTTCGGCTTCCGGAGAAGGCATATGCACGGACGAAACCAATTTGGGCGAACACGCATGCTCGTGCGCTTTGGTTTCGCGGAACCGCTCCCATGGCCCAAGTCTGCCAAGGGCTAAACCTTTCTCATTACGTTAATTATACGCGGTGTGAATCAAACATCCACGATTTCTTAGCGCGTAGCCACTTCGAGAACCTAATCCCTTTTGCTTCAAATAGTCGGCGTTATTGTACACAAATAGCAGTTCATGCTTTACTTTAAGCACGAAAAACGAGGACACAAGAAGAAGAACCAGACAGGACAAGCGCTTCCTTCTTGGGTCCTTGTCTTTTACGCTTTAAGTCAAGTACGAATTCCTACGAGCTCGACCAAATTTCAGTTCTTGAAAAGCAGGTAGTGCCCTATTTGTTTATAGCTGAAAGTTGGACAATTTGGTTTTCCGTATGAAGGTGAGCGGCTCATTTGAAAACAGATGAGCTGATAGTACGAGGCGTCTTTCTGTCCACTTGCTTCCTTCCCATATTTTTTTTTCTTCGATGGAAATTCTTATAATGCCGTTATTCCTATTTGTTACCTTACGCTACCGCAGAAGGACTTGCAAAGGAACATTAGCAGAAAAAAAAAGGTAAAAGAAGCACAACTAACTCGTGCTTGGCAAAACTTCTCTTCTTGGTCCAAACCCAAGACATGCAAGACCTGCAACTGTTTATGTAATTAGGCTCAGTACAGTAGTGCGCTCAGCCTGCAGCAGCAGCGCACGTATAGTTAGCTTCGCTTTTCACCCTTAACCTGCAGTACGTACAGAGTGCCCACACTTTGCTACGGGGCTTATACATATGCAATATTTAAAGCGACGCTTTCCTCGCGGACTGTCCCGGCTTCTCGACTCCCGTGGCTGCTCCTGCATTGCCGAACAGCCGCGTACCATCCCGTTGCACGTTCTCTCGAGAGCAAGCGCCAATTACGGTGAGGCCACAGACGCAATAACGAAACGAACGAATAATGGTAAGCGTTACCGCTGTACTTCGCGTCGTACTTCACCGCGCTTGCCTACGACAAACGTAAAAAACATTTGTCTCCGTCCTCGCGACGTCACTGCGTTGACGTCTCACAGTGTCCATTCGAACTGCCGCCTACATTTTCGACATATGTATTTTGCGGATAGTGTAATGCATAAGCATATATAACGTTGCACGAGATTGCAGCTATAGGTCGCACAGAATGAAAAATAAACGCGGGGGTACGCATCGCGTTTGGTTGCATAACATGTTTAACTAACCGCTTTACTATAAAGCTTCGCTCAATGTAGATTCCAAAATATGCGTTGTGTCTGCATCATTCTTGAAATATAAAACTGTCCCCGATAATCTATCTATCTATCTATCTATCTATCTATCTATCTATCTATCTATCTATCTATCTATCTATCTATCTATCTATCTATCTATCTATCTATCTATCTATCTATCTATCTATCTATCTATCTATCTATCTATCTATCTATCTATCTATCTATCTATCTATCTATCTATCTATCTATCTATCTATCTGTCTGTCTGTCTGTCTGTCTGTCTGTCTGTCTGTCTGTCTGTCTGTCTGTCTATCTATCTATCTATCTATCTATCTATCTATCTATCTATCTATCTATCTCGTTCACGACATTCGCTTGCACGCAGGCCTTCAACTTCGCGTGCTGCACGGCACTTCGCCGCTGGGCTCTTCGCGGCGAAACGGATCGACGCCTCAGATCTCGCCGTGCACGGGACTCGCCCCCGAAGGACGCGCCGAATGCTCGCCGTTGGCGCCGTTTGGCGCCGGCGTGTCTTCGCCGGCGCCTCTGAGGCGCCAGCGCATCTGAGGTTATCACCACGACGAGAGCCCGCGGAGGCTCCCGCAGGTTATTCGCATATATGAGATACGCGTGACCATTGATATCTCTCTGCGCGTAAGCGCTGCCCGTATACGCTCTTCTCGCGGAGGGGAAGCGAGGAACGCTGATCGCCATTTCGCTGAACCTGCCGGCGTCCGCGATAAGATATCGGGCGCGCGGCAGCCCGCGCGTGGTGTGGATGGAGCGAGAGATAGGGCTTCATTGTTTATAAACCTCGTTCGAGAAGAAGAGAGAGCGATAGAGGGCACTTATGCTGGTTGCTGGAGGTGTGTGAAGGGGGGGCACCTTGGGCCGTTCGGCTTATCTATTCCAGCGGCTCTGCCGCCGCGAGCAGTAATGAAGCGTCATCGTTCTTGCTCCGGCAGCGATAACAGCGGGGATTACGCTGACGCGCATCGCTGCTGTGTTGCGCGTATGCATATGCACGTGGGGGAATGCAAACATCGACAAAAGTGGGGTTGGGGGCAGGGTATGTTACGCTTCATGCAATAGGCAATCGACCTTTGAGGCCTCGCTTTCGCTTATCGACCACTGCTGTGTCGGACTGTCGGTTAGCGTGAACGAGGTCTTTGTTGTGCGGAAACGGCTACGCTGAGTCCCACTTATCTGGGGGGGGGGGACAACGTTAATCTCGGCAAATTTCATTTTCCAGCTCCAAACAATTTTCACTTAAACCATGCTGCTCCGGCGCCTTTGGCAGTCGTTCCTCAAGCGACGAAACAGCAAAGAGGCTCGATTATCTATTGCCGTGTTCTCATAACTCAGCTGATGAGCGGCATAAGAAACGTGACATATACCCAGGACTACATAACAGGTGTCCTGCATCCACCCTCGACATGCCGCATGCAAAGACACAATCGTTGGTACAATATGTGTCCCAGTTTATCAATCAACCTTTGTCTGACAATTATCTATTATGACCTTGGCCACACGCTTGTGTAAGCATGATGTTCTGAAGGCTCTGATCAAATTATTGTTGTATTTGAAACTTTTGAAGAGAGAGTATTCGCTTTTCACATTATTTCAGCACCATTTTTGTCGTCCCCATAATGAACACCTCTCTCATTCTCTCTCCCTCTTTCTTTTGCTCCCATTTCTGGTCCCGAGTGCTGAGTAGAAGGTGAGAGGTCTGATTCAGACCGATCTCTAAGCTTTCCTTTCATAATACATCTCTAAATATCTGTGTTCTACAACGTATTACAGTATTAATGAGCTTTTGCTTACCAGATTTCTTGCGCCTGTTATTTACCCATGCTGCTTTCCCTCGCGCTAACTCTACTCGTAACGGCTCCTGTTCGCCCAAAGAAAAACCCCATTGGTCTGAACACACGGAACATAAAAAAAAGAAAAACGCCAGACATAAGAAAACTAACACCGCCTCCCTGCCTCCACCCCTTTTCCTCACATTCATTTAGAAGGGAAAGGAAAACAATAGTCTTCATGCTATACACATCTGCGACTGTAATGAGACATCATTATCAAGGTCAACCCACATGTGCTTTTGATTATTCTGCCTTCGGCATCGACGTACTTTATATTTTTTCGTCAATACCCTAGAACTAAGGTTGATGATTGTTCCATACAATGCTATCGCATTAAAAACCAATACGTGAGTTAATTTGATGCCTTAATTATGGCAGGAGGCGGGTGTTCCCTATAGAGCACCTTGATAACGTGTTTTGTCTTAAAGTTTAGGATGGTGGGAAGCCTCGTGAAATCGACCTAACAAGATGAGGCGTCTGTACGCCAACGCCTGTGTCGGGCAATTAGGAACACCGCAAAGCGGGCTGTTGCGTATCGCAGCTCTTTTCTGTCTCTTTTGTTTCGTTTCTTTAATGCCTGGTTTGCCTTTCATACAGGACGTTTTGAACGGTTAACGTTCTGGCACGTCAGATTTTGGCCGTCACCACCCCCTTGAACGGCGGGACGCTGGAATCGCGATATACGGAGGGGGGGCACCTGTATAAACTCTTCAAACACTCAACGGTAATCAAGGCTCTGTCAACAATTACCGCGTGCGTAGAAGCGAGGATCCGCCGTCGTCGTCCGACGCTGCTTTTGTTGCCTGTGGAAGACCGGGCTGTTCCCCTCCGCAGGTTTCTCTCCAACTCCCACGCTGCGGCGTCAGAACCACGGCTATTCGCGTCAGTCGAAGGGTCGCCACCGGTGGTCCAATGGCTATTGCGCGGCGAGCCGACGGAGTCTGGAGGGTAGCGGCCGAGGCGATGACGGTTTGGCTAGCGGTCTGCCGAACGCGGTCTCCGGGGCAACCCCTTTAGCGCCGACGGTTTTTCACTCGCTGGCACCGATCCCCTTTCCGCTTTTATCCCCCCTCGACCCCCCACCTCGTCGATGCCCCAACCGCCCTGCGAGCGGGGCGAGGATGTGCTCGTTGGTTTGTGTACGTCTCGTCATCGTCGTAAGACGGTGAGCGTGTCTGTCTGTCCCTCCTCCACCTCCTCATCGCCCTCCTCCGCATCGCTGCCTCTTCCAGTACGTCTGTGTTGGGTGTAGAGTGCTTTTGTCTCTTCTGCTTTTCGCCGTTCGTTTCACTCCAGACGCCTCGGAGTCTGCCTGTCGTCACTTCTCCCTCGAACTCTGCTTGTTCCTATGCTTCTTTATTCATCCCCTCACTTCCACTTCCCACCTTCCTTCTTCAACACCCTCAGCGCGCTTTGCTTTTCTGATGGAGAGGGCGGAAAAATAGAGAATAACCGCCGTCGCCAGTAGCAAGCCGTCCTTTTCACTCTTTCTGGTCTGGTTTTTGAGTAACGCTCTTTCGTTTCACGGACAGTCGGCGACCGCATCTTTAGACGCAGAGACGGTAGCGTTATATACTACACTACTTGCTCGGCATATAAATAGACTAGTGTGGTGTGGATCAGTAGGTGGGTGGGTGGATCAGTAGGTGGATCAGCTTGGTTCAGTGGTGACCGCCTTGGATATGTGTCGCACGTCTCACTTGTTTACTATACGCCGTCGGGCGCCGTTACTCCCACAGATCGTAGCTACGTGAAGGGACAGGTGCCACAATCTTCAAGGTCTGACGCTGTAGAAGAGAGAGAGAGACAGAAAGTAGATTTGTTGCTTTCTCGTCTTTCTGCGCAAGCATCGAAGCGCCAGAAGCGAAATTGTACGGCTAGATGCGATGGGTCTTTACCGAAGAACTTGAGAGTGACGCCTACGCTTTGAGTGGATGTATCTGCGAACATCGTCGTCGTAATCTCAAACCAAATTCTCGGTGCAATTTATGTGAAGCGAAGCTACAGTTACGCGGTTAATTAAATGTTGTGCAACTGAACGCGATACGCACAATTGTCTTTGTTTTCGGCCTTTGTAAAGGACGATCTCATGCAGTGTTTATAGACAAGCCTCTCTATTAAGAGGTATGTGGGCTATAGATATACCTGTGGCGCCTCACACGCTTCAGTGTATAGCACTCTCTGGTGGAATCCCTACAGTGAGGCCCATTTCACGATAAGTTAAAACACTAGGACATGCGTTATTTCTTCCATAACAAGAATACTTGGCCCTTGATCGTACACCGCTAAACAGAAATGTGTTTAGGCGTAACTAAGAGATTTCCTCGCTGATAGCACGCTAATTAATTTACTTGAATAATATTGGTCGAATTTGGCGATTTATTCTCATCATGCTGCGTTGTATTAGTATCATTTAGAAGTGCGCTAGAAGAAAAGCGGAATAAGTGAGGCCTTCTGAGTCAATTTAGGAACGTGATAAGGTTTGCAGATGATTTTCCCTTTTGTTGATTTCGCAATTTGGCGTTATGTGATGATCATGTAGCTATCTGTTCCTAAGTTTTACGGACATGAATTAATCAAGGCCAATTCTCCTTTCGCCTTCCTGACCCGAGGAAGCTTTAATTTATGATTACTTAGGTCGATTACGTAAACCCCTCTGTGTCTATATGAGAGGACACATAATTGGAAGTTTCTGGGTACTTGTCCAAATCAACGTGAACCTTGTGTTTCAGGGTTTTCTTTTCGGTTGGGGGTTGTCAGATTTTTTTCTGATTCGTACAGTTTGGCGATGAAAGTGCCGTGCACGTGGCACTTGAGGCATTGTGTGTGGCTGACAATGGTCGCTCCTTGGAGCTTGTCACCTTGCCGTTATGCAGTCTAGTCAGAGCCCAGCTCCCAAGGGGTCTTTGGCCAGAGTTTTTCATTCTCAGATACTGCGGCCCATGGCTTCGAACAATGCAAGCATCAAGCTGACCGATCTGTATCGAACAACTCGACTTCCCGATTCACCAGCTGGCGGTGGAGGTGCTGTTGTGCCCGGCTCCTCAGAGTGGGGGATGCCACCCCGGCTACATGCAGTTATCACGCCTCATCGTTCACTTCAAGGCGGCTCGCTTGTCGTGCCCGGCGGCCCTTCAGAGCGGGGCATGCCACCCCGGCGACATGCAGCTGTCACGCCTCATCGTTCACTTCAAGGCGGCTCGCTCTTGGTACCCGGCGGCCTTTAAAGCGGAGATGCCACCCCGGCGTATTGCAGCTGTCACGCCTCATCGTTCACTTCAAGGCGGCTCGCTTGTGGTGCCCGGCGACACTTCAGAGCGGGGGATGCCACCCTGGCGACATGCAGCTGTCATGCCTCGTCGTTCACTTCAACGTGGCTCGCTTGTGGTGCCCGGCGGCCTTTCAGAGGGTGGTATGCCACCCCGACGTATTGCAGTTGTCACGCCTCATCGTGCACTTCAAGGCGGCTCGCTTGTGGTGCCCAGCAGCCTTTCAGAGCGGTGGTGGTACCCCGGCGTTTTGCAGTTGTCACGCCTCATTGTTCACTTCAAGGCGGCTCACTTGTGGTGCCCGGCGGCCCATCAGAGCACGGGATGCCACCTCAACGACATGCAGCGGTCACGCCTCATCGTTCACTTCAAGGCGGCTCGCTTGTGGTGCCCGGCGGCCCATCAGAGCGCGGGATGCCACCCCGGCGACATGCAGCTGTCACGCCTCATCGTTCACTTTAAGGCGGCTCGCTTGTGGTGCCCGGCGGCCCATCAGAGCGCGGGATGCCACCCCGGCGACATGCAGCTGTCACGCCTCATCGTTCACTTTAAGGTGGCTCGCTTGTGGTGCCCGGCGGCCCATCAGAGCGCGGGATGCCACCCCGGCGACATGCAGCTGTCACGCCTCATCGTTCACTTCAAGGCGGCTCGCTTGTGGTGCCCGGCGGCCTTTCAGAGCGGGGATGCCTCCCCAGCGTATTGCAGTTGCCACGCCTCATTGTTCACTTCAAGGCGGCTTGCTTGTGGTGCCCGGCGGCCCATCAGAGCGCGGGATACCACCCCGGCGACATGCAGTTGTCACGCCTCATTGTTAACTTCAAAGCGGCTCGCTGGTGGTGCCCGGCCCATCAGAGCGCGGGATGCCACCCCGGCGACATGCAGCTGTCACGCCTCATCGTTCACTTCAAAGCGGCTCGCTTGTGGTGCCCGGCGGCACTTAAAAGCGGGGGATGCCACCCCGGCGACATGCAGCTGTCACGCATCGTTCACTTCAAGGTGGCTCGCTTGTGGTGCCCGGCGGCCCATCAGAGCGCGGGATGCCACCCCGGCGACATGCAGCTGTCACGCCTCATCGTTCTCTTCAAGGCGGCTCGCTTGTGGGGCCCGGCGGCCTTTAAAGCGGAGATGCCACCCCGGCGTATTGCAGCTGTCACGCCTCATTGTTCATTTCTAGGCGGCTCGCTTGTGGTGCCCGGCGGCCCATCAGAGCGCGGGATGCCACCCCGGCGACATGCAGTTGTCACGCCTCATTGTTCACTTAAAGGCGGCTCGCTCGTGGTGCCCGGCGGTCCTTCAGAACAGGGGATGCCACCCCGACGACATACAGTTGTTACGCCTCATCATTTACTTCAAGACGACTCGCTTGAAGATAGCAACGTCGTCTCTCCTGACCGTCACGAAGAGCCCATCAAGGCCGTTATGGTCGGCCGTTCACTCCGCGACCAGACTCCGGTCACGGATGAAGTAATTATGGGAAACGAGCTGACGACCTCGTCAAATGAGATGTTGAACGTCGACGCCGGCGTTGAGGTCCGTGCAAGGCTACGCTTCTTCACACCTGTCAGCCGCACAAATTGGCACGACCACGCCGGAGACGGAGTCAGCGTACCATTCCAGTTCCATTGTTTGAGCCCAGTGATGTGCGTGTGCTTCGACAAAACTCCCGTGGGAGGGAAATGGCAACATACCTCTGGGTTGGTGGGACCTGAGGTCATCGGTCTCGTGACGCCGGATTGGTGGAAGCGACTAAACAATGACGACACAGGTCCTAAAAAGTGAATCCAGACGGCTGTGAAGAGAGGCGGACGCTCGGAAACAGTGTGAGATTCGGATATGCAAAGACGCTACCATAGTGTGCTCCGATAGTTGGAGCCCTACTGTAAAACTCAGGCTTGTACTATTTTTTTAATATAATCCTTTTTTTCATTCGCTTAAACGTCGCTCGGAACCCTTTCTCCCGGCACTTCGCACGGCACCATCCATGGAAACTTCGTTGGCCGCACGGACCCCCGGCTCCCCAACACCACGTAGCGTACCTGCAAAAACGTCAGGGGCTCAGGTATGAGAGTTTGTTTCACACACGCACAAAACAATGTTCCGCATAAAAAGAAACAACTGGTATAAAGGGAGCAGTTGAGTTATGCCATTTGCCTGTTAACGAACACAGGATGCATAAACGGAACAAATTGTGGCAGATCCAACGGCCTTGTCGGAAACCGCATTACGCGAAGATTTCTTGAAACGTTTCAAATAAATGCTATGCAAAGAGACGCGTGATGCGTGCAATGTTATTTATGTTAAGAGTTCAAGACAAAGAGAAGTTTAATAGACTGTTAAAAGAGCTTATGAGATTAACTGAGGTCAACAATTTCCGACAGTGACGTGATAAGAGACGTGGAAACAGTCCCCCCAAAAGCTACAAACAGAAATTAACAAATTACACAAGGTTCATATCGCAGACAAACAAGATTTTGGAGGACACCCCAGGAATAAATGGTCACAGGCAGGCGTTATTACTGCTGTCAGAACAGCATGTGCACAGAAACAGACAAGTTAGGTATTCCAATGTAAGGCTCTTTCGTTTCCACAAGAACACTTACACAACGTTCTGAAATTTTCAAAAAAATATTGATCTAAACATTTAACTATATACATTTTGGCGATGGAAATTCATTAGACTAACTTGCACAAGAAGCAGCGAATCTTATTTCAAGCTCTGGATCAATTTAAAGCTTAATTATTACCGCAGCATTGAGAAGCGTTACTGCCACGCACGAGTAATCTCGGCGTGAAAAGCACTTGCAAGTCCTGGACCGCGATTTCGTTGCGATGCCTTTTCCCGATACATACTGCCTTTTCGCGTTCGTGAGGGTGGCGGTGGGGGGAGTCGGAGCCTAGGCTCCGCCCTAGCGTTCAGTCAGTCGTATATATAGTTGACTGGCGAGTTGGCCACGCTCCACTTGAGCCAGTGATGTGTGGGCACGCATATCTCTACATTCCTGGCAGGCCAGTACGCCATGATGAATCGTGACCCGCCTCGGCGGCTGAGTTCCTATGACGTTCACTGCGGGTTCGATTCTCGGCGGCGGCGGCGGCATTCCGGAGGGGTCGAAGTGAAAAAGCGTTCGTGTACCGTGCCTTGAGTGTTACATTAGAGAACTCGAGGCGGTCAAATTTAATACGGAGCGCTTGACTGCGGCGTCCCTCATAATCCACACTGTAACCTTCGTTACACCCTTGCGGGTTGTTAGGTGTGCAAATCGGCCTATAATCGCACCCTTACACTCTTGCACATCTCAAGGGTGTAAGGATGCGAGGTCTAGAGAGAAGGCACCCTTAAAGGTGAAAATTGGTTTACGGTGCTCTGAGCAGTTTCGAGACTCGACACCCCATAATTTAATTTTACTGAAGGGAAGCACTAGTGTGTTAGGCGTGGCGCCTTGCCGCGTCCTGTTCACAATTACACGGACGAACGCGGGCTCAGCCGGAAAGCACATAACGAGTCCGGCCCGGTCCTGCGACTCTTCATTGCGTCATACTACGTACTGTGTTCGGACAAGCTGTATTCGACCGGAGGGCCAATAGACATACAATACGTGACTGTGGCCGACAGTGACGGGAAGCTTTATTCACCGGCCGAGTGCAGCCGCGGGTGCTTGCCGCGGCAGATGCTGCACAGCGCCGCAACGAGCGTCAGCTATCGTTTTCACGTACCCGCGTTCTGGCCGAAGCTGCAACTTTTTGTTTTTGCACTTCGTGTCACATGTGCCTCCGAGATGTAAAATTTCACTGTCGATAGCCGGCTATATTCAGCGTTTGCACTGAATTGTGCCATTTCGTGTGAGGCCTCTTGTGTGTCATATGTCTTATTGCGAAATAAAGAGAAAGAAACGTATGTATATATATATATATATATATATATATATATATATATATATATATATATATATATATATATAAACGAGAAGAAAGGGGGTTAACCGAGGATCCCGATAATTATTAGTCATATAATGAGAAGCCAACAAACACTGACACCAAGTACAACATAGGGGAAATTGCATGTGCTTAATAAATGAAATAAAGTAATGATAAATTAATGGAAATTAAAGTGGATGAAAAAACAACTTGCCGCAGGTGGGAACCGAACCCACAACCTTCGCATGTCGCGTGCGATGCTCTACCAATTGAGCTACCGCGGCGGCGTTTCCCCATCCACTAGAAAGTGAATGGGGAAACGCCGCCGCGGTAGCTCAATTGGTAGAGCATCGCACGCGACATGCGAAGGTTGTGGGTTCGGTTCCCACCTGCGGCAAGTTGTTTTTTCATCCACTTTAATTTCCATTAATTTATCATTACTTTATTTCATTTATTAAGCACATGCAATTTCCCCTATGTTGTACTTGGTGTCAGTGTTTGTTGGCTTCTCATTATATGACTAATAATTATCGGGATCCTCGTTTAACCCCCTTTCTTCTCGTTTATCATATAACGAGGGTCTCGAATCCGGCGACATTGATGCCTTCAGGTAGCATATGTGGGTTTATTGACCAGTTGCCTTCACCCGAAAAGATCACGTTCTCGTGACGCCTGCGGCAAAAAAGACGTTCCACGTCCGCCGTCAAGGTCTGTGAGTGGGGGCGCTGGCTAACACTCCCAGGGTTCTACTAGTACACATAAATACCCAAGAAAGTGGATGGGGAAACGCCGCCGCGGTAGCTCAATTGGTAGGCATCGCACGCGACATGCGAAGGTTGTGGGTTCGGTTCCCACCTGCGGCAAGTTGTTTTTTCATCCACTTTAATTTCCATTAATTTATCATTACTTTATTTCATTTATTAAGCACATGCAATTTCTTCTATGTTGTACTTGGTGCAAGTGTTTGTTGGCTTCTCATTATATATATATATATATATATATATATATATATATATATATATATATATATATATATATATATATATATGGACTCGGAAAAATTAACGAAGGCGGGAAAGGACGCAGTTAAAGTGTACACCAAAATATCGTAAGCAGCAGCCATTTAATTCGCCCAGTGCATGCTATTTATCACCGCAATACCGTGTTACAATACACACAGGCTTAACCAAGGCGCGCGGTATCTTTTTTATCGCAAGTTTCATCGCACCTCAATTCCAAGAAAACGGTGCGCACATTATCCCTACAGGCTAAACTTAACCCCCCCCCCCCCGCCCTACTCACCCAACCCCTCTTCCGTCATTTCAAATGCTTCTATGCCCAAAAAATTTCGAATGGCCATTTAAAGGGACACTAAAGGTTACCAGAAAGTCAAGTTAAAGTGGTAGAGCAATGTTCTAGAACGTCTAAGGCGTCAATATAATCGCGAACAGAGCTTTAGTAACCGAGAAATTGAGGTAAATGCATGACACGATTTGAGACCCCCCAGCGACATTCCGGTACTAAACCGATGACGTAAGGTCTCCCCGTAATTTATGTTACTAATACTCAACTACTCGTATTAAAAATATCATTTCATTCGATTATAAAACGGAAAAAATGCTACTTGTCTACGTCTATTCGATTCTAAGAAAAAATAACATTTTGACGTTGCCCTTCAGTAATATGGGCGTTCGAAAGGTTTCGTTTTCGCTCGACTCTGCGCGCTCGACCCTGCGCCGCGCACGCTTTGGAGTTTCAGTACTTTCGTTATCGCGTCGTGCTGTGAGGGTTCTGCTGGCTCGCGAAACTTTCATTTGGAACAAGCAGCGAGAATGCCACGTCCATGTGATGTCGTGGGAAGCCCTCGTTGCTTTCCCGCTCCGGAGAGCCGGTGTCGAGGCCACCGTCGTAGTACGCAACGACGCCGGCAGTGCGAGCCCTCAGCAGCAGGTTGCGCTCGTCGGTGCTCAAATCGCTGAAGTTGAGCCCACCATCGCGAGCCAATCTGTCGGTGTCAGGGTCCAATATTGCGACGAGCGTCGAAGTTAGCGTCATAGAATGAAGTACCAGCTTATGGGCGTATTGCGGTATAGTAGCGGTGCCTGGTGGCGGTGCGGGAAACGACATCTGGGTCATGCCAGCTTGGCTGTGGCGAAGCACGTTTCTAGGCCGAGTTTTGCGTCGATTCGCACTTTTTTATGCCCTGTTGCGAGTGCGAAAAGGCTCACAGACCAAGCCGACCACGCTGCGAGCTCGCCGCAGCCTATAGTTTAATGAAAACGGACTCTCCGTGTGCCGTGGGACGTAATGCGTTCCTCCTTCTGCTAGCCACCATACTCCCGCTTTCGCACTGCTGTCGGCTCTGTCTTGGCTCTGTTTCTGGCCGCGCGTTTGCGTTTTGCGCAGAAAAGCCGTAGCGCCGTCTGCGGACGCCGTTCTACTCACCGATGGCGCAACGTCACTATGAGACCATGATGTCAGTTCTCCTCGATCGGAGGGCGGGCGATTTGAACTGCGCTAGAGGTACGCGGACGCTTCAGAACGCATTTTCTCTTAAAATAAGTCTCTCCTTGGCACGAAACAAGCGTTTCGAGGTTTCTGTGATGGTATTTCAACAGTCCACGTTGACTTAATAGTAACCTTTAGTGTCCCTTTAAGCATCCCCGCAAAATGACGACGAGTTCCGAAAAGCTGACCTCCTTTCGCGAGCCTTCGCCGATCGTGCCAGGCAGTATACATCGCCTTGTGTTGACATTTGGCTCGCTGCTGGCGTCGAGATCTGTGTTTGTTTGCCGTAGGCCATCCACTCCGCAAAAGTGGGATAATACGTTCGACAGGTCTGTTTATTTGCACGTTTCGGTTGCGCGTGCTCTTCGCCCCGTTTCTCTGCAGCCGGTCTGCGCGCTGTCTGCGCCTCGTCTGCCGCGGTTCACTGGACCCTTTGTGTGCCGCAGTGTGGTTCTCGTTTCCGGTGGCGGTCTGCATGGGAGCGAACTGCCGTTCCGTTTTGAAACAACGGACCTTTAGTTCGAGTCCGTATAGCTGAAGGGGCTTGGGCGAAGGCTTTCCCCATCAACAGTGAGCTTACGCTGGCACTCGCTCTGGAGGCGCGTGCATGCGAACCTGTTAAGACGCTACGGTGTTTCTCGAAGCCGCATGCAGCGACGAGAGACGAGATCCGCATTGCCGTGTTTCGTAGTCCCAGAGGGCATCGAGCTCTCGCGAGAGCTTGAAGCGAACGCGACGGTGAGAATAGCCCGTCAATGTGCTTCGTGCACCGTTGAAAGCCGCACGTGAAAACAAATCGAACGACTTTTTAGTTTTTTGTTTTTCGTAAGAAAGGATCGCTCAGCGGCCTTCTTTAGTGTGAAAGCAGAATGAAGAAGAGGGAGATGAGAACGTCGCCGAAATACTCAAGAAAACGATATACCACGTGCAGTGCTACGGGAAATTCGCAGCGCAGTCGCAGATACATCTCATGAAGCGCCTGTTCTCGGAGCGGGCCTTGACAACAATGTCGGCGAACTTCGTTCTCAAGAGCACGCACCTGTCTCTCCGGCTGTACGACGGCGACCTGCTGCATGCGATGCTGCATGCGTCGGTCTGGGCGAGCCCGACGTTCTATTTATGAGACACACAGCTGAGCTTTTCGCTGTGCTTCTTCTGCCGTGGTCCGCACCATATACGTGGAGAAGCCACGGCCAATTGAGATTTATAGCTTGGTGGATTCGCGCATTGCCCCCATTGAGAATTACTGTCAAAATGTAGAGCACGTTATTCCACTCATTTGTGGCTGAACACATCAAACTATTTGGTACTTATTTCCGGCGCGCCTTGAGTTTTTCAGAGTTTGACGCTATCTGCTTACGTGCGTGTGCGCACGCGATTTCATAAGAATGTCTTGTCGATCACACAATAACAAAATGTTATGGATCTACTAAAAAAATTTGGGCAGAACGCACCTCTTTGCAATGACTGTCGACGGCAGTGCGATAAGCATTGAAGTAGTGCGGCGACACAGAGTACTGCCACCGCCGAAGCGCGTCATCTGTGAGGCGTGCACTGCAGTGGCACTCCTCGCTCGCGCTTTCCTCTGAATACGCTGCGCCATCAAGCGGCGCCGCCGCGAAATCCCCGCGAGTCTTTTGCGTGGCCTCCGAGATCGCACCGTTGGCGCGCCAGGGCGCATGAGCCGGGTCCCTGCTCCTCTCATGCTTTTACGGTGATGATAATTTATTGGCATCCTATTTCAAACGGGGCCGTGACAAATAGTCACCTAGCACGCTTGAGTTAATCAAGTGTGCTATACATGAATGCTATACCTGCTTTTCATTATAGCATTTCTGTATAGATGTCCTTATACTTTTTTTCTCTTCCTCAAAAGTTCTCCATCTGCCTTGTACCGCTTAACGGATCCGGTCGTATCAATCTCTTCCCCGCTTTTTTTTCACCAATACTTGAAACTATCTTGATTATCTCAATTGCTTACTGGTTAATGCTTCCGCAGACTTTAGCTCCAAGCGTTTTTGGAAGGTGTACTTCACCTACGGTTCTCAGTGGGTGAAGCTCTTCGCATTCCATTAGGATGTTCTGAGTGATCTCCGGATTTTTGCTGGAGCTGACAACGCCTCATCTTGTTGTCTTGTTGGCAATATTTGCTTCATTATTTTTTTTTGTTCGTAGGCAACCAGCTAGAGCCTCAAAGAGCACGACACTGCCCTTTGTGTTATCATACGGATTTTTCCTTGCAATATCGTTCTTCCCATTCTCGTAAATATCCGTGGTCTCTTTTCTTTACATTATTTGTATCCATTTCACTTTGTTTCTCTCACTTTCTTTTTGGTGACTCCCGGTTGTCTGCTTACACTTTCAATAACTGTGTACTTGCCTTCTTGACCTCTTCCTGAAGAAATAAAACGAAGGACACCGACCAACAAAGAAGTGATAAAAAATGAAAAAATCTAAAAGACGTTTCGGCTTCGCTACGGAAGCCTTGTTCACAATGGGATGACGGAAGGTTCATGGAAGCTTATGTATGCTTTAGAATGTGACGTAAGCAGCGCGTGTATGACGGGGGGAGGGTTCCCTCATTTCGATTAAGCGTGTGACGTGTTTTTTGTATCTCCAGTGACTCCAGATACAGACGCGATTTTTGGTTTCTTTCTTGGCCGATAATTCTCGAGCGATCCCAGTCGATATTGTGGCCCGTTGCATCCGTGTGCTCGGCAAGGGCATTCGACACTGTACGCTTCTTTTCGACATCTTTCTGATGCTGCCTCAGTCTCTGTTTGAAGTTGCCCGATTCACCGACGTATGCGTAGTCGCAATCTGCGCAGGGTATCTTATAGACCACGCCGGGAAACGATTCTCTCGGAAGCCTGTCCTTGCCGCCGACGAGCGCTTGCCTCAGCTTACATACGGGCACGTGCGCCACCTCAACGTCATAACTGCGTAGAACGCGAGACAGGGTTTCGCTTATCCCTGGAACGTAAGGTATGGCAGCACGCTTTCTTGGTCGGGGATTGGTCGGACGAGCAGGATTGGACAGACGGCGCTCCACAGCAGTCAAAAAGGATGTGGGGTAGCCGCTTGCCGAGAGATCACCTCGCACGTTGTCCAAGTCAGTGGAACGGCTTTCTGCTGTGGTGCAAATGCGGTTCGTACGGTTGAGCAGTGAGGCAGCAACCGACCTTTTGTGAGCGTCTGGATGAACGGATTGAAAGTTCAGGTAGCGGCCAGTGTGTGTGTCCTTACGGTACACGCTGAACGAGAGCCGTCCATCGCGTCCAGCCGTCCATCGCGTCGAGACTGAGGCAGCATCAGAAAGATGTCGAAAAGAAGCGTACAGTGTCGAATGCCCTTGCCGAGCACACGGATGCAACGGGCCACAATATCGATTGGGATCGCTCGAGAATTATCGGCCAAGAAAGAAACCAAAAATCGCGTCTGTATCTGGATTCACTGGAGATACAAAAAACACGTCACACGCTTAATCGAAATGAGGGAACCCTCCCCCCGTCATACACGCGCTGCTTACGTCACATTCTAAAGCATACATAAGCTTCCATGAACCTTCCGTCATCCCATTGTGAACAAGGCTTCCGTAGCGACGCCGAAACGTCTTTTAGATTTTTTTCATTTTTTATCACTTCTTCGTTGGTCGGTGTCCTTCGTTTTATTTCTTCAATGCTTCATCCCGACCAGACGGGCTTCCGTCGAACCCTCGATTTCATTGACCTCTTCCTGTATTCTGTGTCCACGCTTTTCAGGTACAGACTTGTGCGCTTTAACCGCCCGTTTATTTTGATCCATGTCCCTAAATCTTTCTTTAAAAAAATTTTTGCCCCGTGCTTCTTTGGCTCCAACAAAGGCCCAACCCATATGTCACATTGCACTGTCTCATTTCTGGTTTTACAGTGGGCTCCTAAAGCCGACCGGTCTACCGATCTTTGGTCAACTTCCAACCCTGACAAGAAGATATCTGGTTTTATGCACAGAATGGCTCACGAATGTTAGTGCTGGCACCACTACTATTTTCGTGATCCCGCGAACCGGTCGATGTTAAGATCTCCGGAGCATACCCCGCACCTCCACCAGAAATGTCACCCAGCTATTAAAACTCAAACAGTTTACCACCGACAGACTGGCAAAAAAACGTCTGCCTTTAGTGATGGCTGGTCCTCGGAGAGCGCGCGCGCAACCACGAACTTCGTCGTTCTCGCCTTAAAGGTCCCGTGTCATCACGTGCAAACTTATTTCGCGTCAATATTCATTGTGGCCCCAAAGTGCTCTATGTTTCATCATTGCTGCATTCTGCTTCCCATTTATTTTCAGATTATCATGGTGGGCGCTTGAGTAAGTCTTTCCTTCGTTTATGTATACGCCGAGGTACTTAAATTGCTTGACTATGGATATGGCTTGCTGTTCAATTCATTCCAAGTAATTACTCGTCCCTTCGTTAAAGATCACCATTCCTGAATTCCCTGCGCTAAACTTAAGGGCTAGATTTGTAGCTATGTTGCCATACGTATTCGTAAGTCTGTAAATCCTCTGCATGTCAGCAAGTATCTCTATGTCGTCCGCATACATTAATCCAGGGAACTTCTGTTGCACCATTTGCCCATTACAAATGTAGGGTATATCAGACCCTGATTCACTGTTTTCCAGTCGTGTTTCTATGCCCTTAACGTAAAGCGTGAACAATGGAGACAGAGAATGTCCTTGCTTCAGTCCTTTGTGAATCTTCACCACTTCATTGCATTATCGGCCTTCCCATACAATTTGTACTCGGTTTTCTCTATAGATCTCCCTCAGCAGCTTCACGTTGTCGTAGGCACTTTCAATATCTAGAAATGTTGTCCATAAAGGTCTATTATGAGCTACAGAAATTTCTGTGCACTGAGTTAATATAAACATATTATCCTCTAAGCGTATGCCTTGTCTGAACTTATTCTTTAGCTCCCCGAGTACACAATTTTTCTCCACCCACTTCGACAGTTCTAATTTTATGGCTTGCATTGCCATTCTATACTACATATCAGCGACGTTACTGTAACTGGCTTGTACGAGCTCGTCGTAACATTATCACCTTTGCCTTTGTAGATGAGGTTTATCTTGCTTTCACGCCATCTAACCGGAATTTTCTTCGTTTTAATCATTTGCTCTGTGGCGTTAGTGACCAGTACCTTGCTCTTTGGACCCAGGTGTTTGATTAGCTGTATTGCGATTTCATCGGGTCCTGCGGCCGCGTTATTACGGACATTCTTCTTCCTCATTTTCTTTCCCAGTAAATGTTTTCTACGCAAATTTTTTATCCCTCAGGCTACTCTGTTGTTGCGAGATCTGTTTGAGTCGGAACTATGCTACTTTTTTTGCCTAAGTTATCCCTAACAACTTCTCTGATGTAACGCAGCGCATAGTCACCTTCGAAGATCTTACCGTCTTCTTCTCTCATAGCTGTTTGTAAGCTTTTAGTTGGAGCTGCGAGTGCTTTTATATGATTCCACAATCTTTTTGGGGAACCTTTGTCTCTTTTGCGAATGTTATGCACCCAGCTGTTCACATGTGCATTTTTTCTTCTTGTACGAGCTCACGCACCACCCTTTTCTCGGTACTTGTTCCAACTGAGGAGCAGCTCTTTTTCGTGTAATCCCAACTTTTTGGCTTCTAGGTGATTCCCAGACGCCTGCTTACGCTCTTCTATAGCTTGCTTTATTTCCTTGTTGCACCACTTGTGTGGCTTTCTCTTTTTAATGTAACAATATATATATATTACCGTGTCTGTCTTATCTCCTGCTGGATATCGTTTACCAGTAAGTTCCCAGTGTGCTGTAACGAGCGCCTCCATTTTCTTCTCTGTTTTCTTGTGACCTGATATTTGCTTTTCATTCATTTTTTTAAGCATCCTGTTGTTACTGCTTCGTGTTTTGCGTTGGTATCCCTCCCAAATTCTACTCATTTGTGATCGCTGCCCAGCCTATCTTTACCGTGTTTATCTATCGTTCGTAGACCGCTGTAAGACTAAGGCGTAGTCGATACATGATTACTCGTTTCCGCATAGCCACGTTACCTATCCACAACACTTATTCTTCTACTCAATTACTATAAGGTTCTGTTCATCGCACAGAACCAGCACTATATAGAGATTCACTAGGGTTGAGGATTGGGCGAGTTGGTATTGCATTCTAAAATTGGTACAGCGCAACATACAAAGAAAGAAACAAGCCGAGCCGACCATATCAAAGCACAGTGCTCTGTTCTTTCACCTGGCCTGCTCGGCTTGTTTCTTCCTTTCTATCTTGCGCTGTACCAATTCTACAGAACAGCACTAGAGAACCGTTGTAATCAGTATATCCGGTAAATCCTTGATGTGCGCATTCATGTCTCCTACTAATACCACTTGCCCCATTTCTTGAATACATTAATATCGCGTTTAATGCAATCAATTAATTCTGTATTTTTATCTCGTGCAATCGTGCAATAAGACGTACACCGTAGCGAAATAACATTGCTGTGCTTGTTGCTTCTAACGATTTTGTTGCCTCGCTTTTTCGTTTTCACTTTCAGAAGGCCGATTTCTTTCGCGATAGTGTGCATCGTCACAGCGCAGCGGTCGTGCCTTGAAGGCGAGTATAACAACGGCAATGAAAGCAAGAAAGTTCGCTGTTTTACTCAAGAGGAAGCTTTAGCCCGGGCCCAACTCCGACGTGGCCTCTTCAAATACAAGTAAAACGCAAAAACACTTTTCTGAAATAACCCCTCGAACAGATTTTAATTAAGTTTGTTGCATTTGAGAGAGAAAGTTAAATTCTAGTGACTGTTGGGAGCGGAATTTCTATTTAGGGCCTCAATTTTATAAAAATGATTTTCAAGAATTTGAAAGTTTGAAAAAAAAAGTATAGACGCACGAAGTGTATAAATTAATAACTCTGCATCAAAAACAGATATCGCACTTCTCTAAACGGCATCCATTAGATCATTCAAAGCGGACAAATTTGATATGTCATTTGATATCATATATGAATTTCTTACGTCATGTACAAGGGTTGCGCAAAAGCTGTATTTCCATATTATTCTAGAGAATTTGTTTTACATTCATGTGTAACATATCAATTTTGTACGCTTTAGACGTACTATTAGATGCAATTCACAGAATTGAGTTATTATTTTTCATTGCTTAGTTACAGAGTTGTAAACGTGATAGTTTTGTTTTGTGAAAATTTTCGATTTTTGCCAGTTTTTAATAAAACAGTGACTATATAAATCGAAAATTTGAAACCAGCAATCACTAGATTTTAGGTTGTTCTTTTACACGCAACAAACCTCGTCACCCGTCGTGGTTGCTCAGTGGCTATGGTGTTGGGCTGCTGAGCACGAGGTCGCGGGATCGAATCCTGGCCACGGCGGCCTCATTTTGATGGGGGCGAAATGCGAAAACACCCGTGTACTTAGATTTAGGTGCACGTTAAAGAACCCCAGGTGGTCGAAATTTCCGGTGTCCCCCGCTGCGGCGTGCCTCATAATCAGAAAGTGGTTTTGGCACGTAAAACCCCACAATTCAACAAACCTCGTCAAATTTGGTGCAGTGGTTTCTGAGAAATACGAATTCTCCTGTTACATGTATTTAGATAGGCGCACCCGAGCTAAAGCTTCCTCTTAAGAACCCAGGCCATCTGCGATCAAGTGCGAAAGCTTGAGTGGGTCATGTTTCGCGTATTTCAATAGAAGATGAAGACATCCGGCCCGACCGCTGAATTACTCTTTCTAGAGCAATAAAGTTTACTTCCTCCTCCTCCCGTGGCAATCCATGCGCTATTCCGGCAATAATAAAAATCTGTTAGCAGAGCATGCACAGTCACACCTTTCCGCCTCTAAATTGAATTGACTTTGTTATTTAACAAGGGAGCGAGCAAAATAAACTTTATTTTTTTTATTGCCGAAACTGGGCTGCTTTCGGTGCATCGCCAAAATCCGAGAAAGAAAAAGTGTATTCTCCGAAACACCGTGTCAAACAAAGGCAATATTTATTGTAGGCTTCGTTTTCTTTATTTTTCATTTCTTAAGGGATCGCGCGTTGACCGATTTTTCGTACGAAACAAAGCAATGCCACATTTCGAAAAAAAAAATGTTTGCACAGAGTTTAGTGTATAAAGTGGACCACTACAGGGCGAGCGGACGTTTGGTTGCTTTGTGCAATGTGCGTGTGTCTTTCGCCACCTCTGCAGTAAGTCGCCGGGCTGTTCCTGCTGTATAACTTTCCTCCGGAGCCGTGCCAACAAACAGTGTTCGCCGCTGGCGTTTTGGTTCCCTGCTTTCACTGCTTCTGCGTTACTTTTCCTTTCTGTACCTTTCCTGTTCTCTTTCATTTGTGTTGTACGTATCCTTCTTTCCTCTGAGCTGTTTTGAAGTCAATGTACGTTTCAAACTTAGCACTGCTAAGGTCTCCTTTTTTTTTCAGCCTGATTTTCCGTTTCCCAGGCGCCACTGGTGTCTACTTCTTTTTGTGTGCATAATATCTCAGTGTTTAGTAATCTCTTCTGTCCAAAGGTCAAGCTACTTAGTCGACTGGCATCAGATACACTTCGACTTCGCTCCTACCTCTTTCCATCTTCTGATTTTTCACGGTTTTTTTCCCAGTTGGAGTAAGTATATCAAACAGGATAATTATTGGCTCTGTGGGGAACTGCGTCATGACAGGGACAGGTAGCACCATACTGTGGTTTTAAAAGTTATGGAGTTTTGTGTGCCAAAACCGCGATCTGATTATGAGGTACGCCGTGTTGGGGGCGGGGGGGGGTGGAGGTGGGGCGGAGAGGGGTGACTTCGGAAATTTGGACCACCTCGGGCTCTTTAACGTGCACCTAAATCTATGTACACTGTTGCTTTCGCATTTCGCCCCCATCGAAATGCGGCCGCCGTCGCCGGGATTCGATCCCGCGACCTCGTGCTTAACAGCCCAACACCATAGCCACTAACTAAGCAATCACGGCTAGTATACTGTGGTTTTATGGCGCTAATTTGTCTACTCATGCACTCTGTACTGCTTTTCATTCTTTCCGACCTACAAGCGTGAGTTATGAACTTGTAACCTGCAAGGTTGAATGCAGTCTTTTGCCGGATTGTGGCTGGGACTGTCAATTGCTGTTTAGATCCCGCTATACCGTCAACCTTTAGTGCATTCAGACAATGAAGCGAGTCAGGTATACTTTAGCTGCGTATCTCGCAGCTACTATTTTTTTTTTCGTCGTTCTGTTGAGGCGTCCTGTTAACGTTAGCATGACATTTTAGTAAGCGGCCTCCCTACCTGCGTGGTGCGCGACTAGAAACGGATAACGAATCAGCGTAAGTTAATAGAATTATGCAAAATAGCACAGACACACGATTGCAGCTTGTGACAGTGCAGGATAACAGTGAGAGAAATTGCGGAAAGGCTGGCAAGAAGGAGCAAACCTGTTGACTGCCACTCCAGGAATACGTCCTCAAAACATGTGGCGAAATACATTGTTGTTGCTGTTAATACTTATCGGCACTGCGTTCTTTCCTTAGTGCTGAAAACTAGAACATCAACGGGAGTGGTTTAGGTACACAGCGTCCGAATTTCAGGGCGTACACCGCTCGAAACAGGTGCTGAGCACACAGCACTTCTGCTCGAAATCGTTTGTGCCCAAAACTTGTGCCCTAAATAATTGTGGAGTTGATTAGTGAAACTTTGTATACTATACCTAACACCACACCGCGTTATGTCGCGCAAGGTAATGTCCGCTTGGGAAGTTATGCTTCCTCGGTCGTTAAGAAAGCTAGAGGCCGAGCTTATAGTTGGCACTTGTAATAACAACAGAGCGTCAGAGGTACTAGGCCATTTGTGTGGAATAGCCTCGGCTATAGTAATATTTCGTGTGCGTGATCGTTTATGACTTCGCCAGGGCTTCGCTGAGGCACCAACTCAGGTGTGAACGGTAGATGCAGAAAAGTTTGCACGGCATGATCGAGGTGGCGTACACACTGTATGACGTTTGTCGTATAACACTACAGATGAATGTTAATTGCAGCCTTTGCGCGAAGTGAGGAAACAATTCAGGTGCAGTCTCGTCGGACGCGGCTAGCACGATAACACGATGAAGCCATCGCAGCTTTCTTTCCTTCGTTGTGTTTTTTTTTAGTTTTGCTTCTTGGTTTCGCGACCGCGCATACAAATTTTGCGCGCCCTTTCGAGAACGATCCGCGACGTCGCCCATCTGCCAACGCGCGGAGAAATAGCGAGCGCAAGTTGCATCATCATACAAAGTTGTCGGTTCGTCGCCAGGCCGCTCGCAGCGCTATCAGCGGTTCTCAGAATACTAGCAGCACTTCAGTATTGCAAGTACGCGCTCGCGTGACGATCGCTCCACAGAACACGAGCTTCCATATCTTCGCCTTGTCACGTCTTTTGACGCAATCGCAATCACCATCATATTCGTTCACGGGGCTCCGCACGCATGCCTGAAAGAGATCTCGGTTTTCCGCGCCTCAATTTGTTTCTTTTTTTCTTTCTTTCGGCGCCTAATATACACTAGAGCCGAAATCTGAGTGGAGGTCTGGTCACTGTAAGCTACAAGATTCCCGCTGGCGATCATAATCATCGCCAGCAGCAGCGTGTACATTTTATCTCAATTGCAGGACGAAAGTCTCTCCCGGCGATGTCCCCAAATTACCCCACTATTGCGTCAGCTGGATTAATCCTGTGTCAGCAGATCTCGTAACCTTATCGCAACATCTAATCCTCGGCCGTTTTTTGCTGCGCTTCCACTTCTCCGGAATCTGCGCGAACTGTTATTCTCCAATTCCTCCTCTTAATCTTAACTAGCTTAATCTCTACTAACTACACCCGTTCGCGCTCTAATATATACGCGACGAACCGCAAAAGGACGGTGCAGTTCAGTAGTGATGAAGAAGGAAGACGAAGAATAAAAAGGCAGTGTTCGGGCGACCGGTGGAATGTTCAGTTTCATAAAATCATGCAGGCTCTACAATCTCTATCTTTCGATTATAGCTTGCCTATAATGAAATTCTGACTTATTTTGCACTTTACTATAACCTACCCGATTCTTGGCCAATCCCCCAGGGTGGGTACGTGCCATGCGATCCCAAGGATCTGTACACAAATATATATGTTTGTAGGCAAACATATTCGTCGCCACTGTTACATCGTAAGTCGGACGCTGCGCTTGACGCAGGCGAGGCAGGCACACACGCTGACAAGCTGGAAGAATGGGCGTTTATTTGCAGTGTACGTTGGAATATAAAGACAGGTTAAGGAAGGAGGGGAAGGGAAAGGAAGTAAGAAAACGTAAGATAGGCAACCAGATTGGCACGTGTAGCTGTGGACTTCAACTGAGAAATGATAAGAACACTGCAGTTATAACAGTTTGTCTATGTCCGCAACCTCCTGCTCACGTCACACTAGTAGACAGGATAAAAACCTGAGAGCCACCTCATCAGCCGCGCATCAACATGGAAGTATTCCGTGCCACGCCGTGAATTGCAAGCGCAGAGATCGACCACCTACACCGACAAGCGTCATGATCCCGTCATCGAAAACCTTGGACATACCAAAGTACACCCGATCAGTGAACGATAGGCCCGTGGAAGTTTGGTTCCTCCTCTTCGAGTTCCATGCATCCTCTGCATCACGGTCGGAACGGGATATGGCCGCCAACTTCAATGAATACGTAACCGACGAGGCATTTCGCTTCTACCTCACGGACATCCTTGAGAACAACGAATCGTGGGAGAAACTCAAGGAAGAGATGATCAGTTGATTTAAAGTATACTCTGCAGACCTCCTCATTATCCAACAGCTGGAGACATTGCAACTGGATCGCCGCAGTCATTCACAGTCTCCACGTAGCGATCATCATCAGTACCAACCAAAGCCACGTATGACCACGTAGATAGTCGACAGAACCAACCAAAGCCACATAGATTGCCGACAGCTTTCCCATGTAGGGATCCTATCTATCTATCTATCTATCTATCTATCTATCTATCTATCTATCTATCTATCTATCTATCTATCTATCTATCTATCTATCTATCTATCTATCTATCTATCTATCTATCTATCTATCTATCTATCTGTCTGTCTGTCTGTCTGTCTGTCTGTCTGTCTGTCTGTCTGTCTGTCTGTCTGTCTGTCTGTCTGTCTGTCTGTCTGTCTGTCTGTCTGTCTGTCTGTCTGTCTGTCTATCTATCTATCTATCTATCTATCTATCTATCTATCTATCTATCTATCTATCTATCTATCTATCTATCTATCTATCTATCTATCTATCTATCTATCTATCTATCTATCTATCTATCTATCTATCTATCTATCTATCTATCGTTACCTTTACACTTTCGCGACTTGTGGCTTGTGCGTAATAGTAACAAGGTTCCTAAATAGTGCGTCCACACGCATCATAGTCACTCGTGACATTTACGTTGTCGCGAGTGATTCTGTTCGAGAGACTATGCCACCATCATCACTGCAGAGGATCAGACGTACAAAGTTGGAGGGGGAAGAAAGGAGGGGATGGGGTGAAGACGAGACGCTGGGTAGAGAGAGGGAGAGGCGTTTCCAGCAGACTCGTTTTTCACCGCGGTCGACCCCGTAAAAGGTGTTCGCCACCTGCACGTGTTAAAAAAAGTTGGCGAATCGCGGAGGGGCCCGAGTGGCGCCACTCGCCGCGTATAGAGGTTAAGGTCTTGCGAAGTCACGGACCACGAGCCCGCGCCGATAATAGGTCCCGTATAGCGCGCAAACAGCGTGAGCGCCTTCACCGCAATGCCAACGGTGAATTATGGGCAGCGTAGCTCACGGCTCGAGAGTGTGTAGCATACGCTTCTCGCACGGCAGTTGCTTTTTGGCGAGCATGACGACGCAAAGGTTATAACTTCGTCATCGACAGTATAGTCTATGAAGTTTCAATGCGTCTTATCATCCCACGTGACCGAAACGTGAAGTTAAAAGAGGAAACTTGTACGCCATATAAAGACCTCGCAACTAACGATGGAATAAAAAGAAAATTACGCAGATGTAAAGCACATCTTCGCATTACACAAATTCCGACATGTGCAAACTAAATGCGATGCGTTCGAGTGTTTGTTTTCGTCCTAGGCGACTTGCGACGTCGTGTAAGTGTCTATGTGTACGTACCGCACAGACCACAAGTGCCAAGTAATGCGTACGGCTATGCATAACATCGCTCACAGCTATGGTGAAACGCAAACACCTGATCGGGTGGATGCGCGTTGTGAGGCGTACACGCATTGATGTCACGAGGACGATGTTTGATGATCGTTGAAGAAACAATGGCGATGAGAGGTGTATGAGGCACAAAGTACTACACTTATGTAAACAGATAACGATTCTGTACATCTTGTGTCATGGTCTTGTGCCTTGCTCTTGTGTCACGGTTGTGTACAAATATATGAAATTTCAGAAAATCGAATAATCCGTTGAAATACCATGCGCGTTTCCATTAGCTGCTCTATGTGGTTTAGAGACTAATATGAGCCAACATTTAGCTTACCATTTTGGTGTGTGTGTGTGTGTGTGTGTGTGTGTGTGTGTGTGTGTGTGTGTGTGTGTGTGTGTGTGTGTGTGTGTGTGTGTGTGCGTGAAAATTTATTCTTTTGCCATAACAATAATAATTATGACACCTTACGCGAATCCCACGCGGTGTGGGAATCTGTTTAAGCGAAGCTTTTAGATTCGCTTAAGATTCGCTTTCAGATTCAAGTTCGCGGGGAGGACCGTACTTGTTTAGCGCCTCTCCCAGCTTACGCAAAATGGGGAGAAGAGGTAGAGAAAGTTTGACTTTAAAGGTGACAGACTTTACGTTGAGACAGATAGGAAGACGGCAGTGTCACTTCAGTGTCAGAGAGCAAACCGCGGTTGCCGATATAGTCGCTGAGATTAGGCGGAAGAATTGGAGTTGTTGAGGTGATGTAATTCCGTAGCACAGGTATAATGGCAATCCGTTAGAGTTACCAAATCGGTGCTGAAGCGTAATCAGTCGAGGGTCGGGATGGTTATGCAATGTGATGAGATAACAAAATTTCGAGGCAAACGGTGGACTCTGCCGTCAGAGGAAAGAGGTAACATGTGATCCTTTATTTTCAACGAATACGTTCGCTCTAAAGTGGATCTAAATGGGGTGGTGATGAGGATATGTTAATGGCAATGACAAGAACTAAATAATATGCCATTCAAATCGAGGACAAAGGCGCAGCACACAGGAATGTTTTGCATAGACGTTGACAATGCCTTTAGGAGGAGCATGCAGTTTCGCCCATGTTAGGCAGCTCTAAAGCGCTAGTAACGCGAAAATGTGGATAAAACGAAAAAGGACATAAGGTTTAAGGGCATTTGCAGCGAGATATTCGCCACAGGTGACTTGACGTTCACGCGTCCACACAACCTCTATAAGTTGGTCGCAGTTTAACTGCATCATCGTTGACAGCAGTGAATCTGAACGCATCATAATGCGAGTCCTAGTTGGATAGGTGTTTCGTATGGGCCAATAATGTATTAGTGCGCGAAAGCCTTTACCACTTGGAGTATATCTGTCGTGTGCGTAAGTGCATGTAGAGCGAACCAGGAGCCGAGGAGGTTGGCCAATACATTCTATACGCCTTGCCTCAAGCTAGTAACAAAATCTTGGATAGCGAGAGGAATAAAAGTACTTGAAGGCGTTGAAGTGTGCAATCTGTCTCTTCGTGTCGGAGAAATGTGGCAGCCTCTTTCAGATAGCGGCGGCCTTTCGAGAACACTGTTTGTAAACGGCGAGAAGATCTACAAATCACTTCTGCTTCAGCCAGTGTGTTAAGCAACCTTGAAAATATATGAATTTTCTCTTCTTGTACGCCTGCTTGTGGTGATGTCAAGTTAGTTAATGCGTACTTTGCTATTTCTCTCTTAATGCAACCATTATTTAATCGAACTGGTTTAACGTCCCATATTAACTCCTTGGTGGTGAATGATGGCGCAGCGTTGGGTTTGGAAGTGGTTTCTATAAGACGTATATGACAGGGGTTTCTATATGACGTGAACATAAGTATGTGAGGTTTCGCCAAGTGTGTTCAACAGCGCTTGCCTCTCGTCGACGCTGTGAAGCAGCTAACACACAGGAGGCCAATAACGCCTGTGGATCCAGTTTATTAAATAGTGGCGTTGCACGAGCCATTCTACTTACTTTCGGAGGCTTACAAGCACTGGATATAGACTTTTCATCAGTACTTGTAGTATACGCCTTAGCCGTCAGTGTTTGCAAGATCGTCAACACCACAAGAAAGCCGTTGTAGCCCATGCTACTAAATTAAATTATGCAACATCTGTTAATTAAAGTGGTGATTAGACAGGTAGATAGGCAGACAGACAGGCAGGCAGATTAGATAGATAGATAGATAGATAGATAGATAGATAGATAGATAGATAGATAGATAGATAGATAGATAGATAGATAGATAGATAGATAGATAGATAGATAGATAGATAGATAGATAGATAGATAGATAGATACAGACAGACAGACAGACAGACAGACAGACAGACAGACAGACAGACAGACAGACAGACAGACAGACAGACAGACAGACAGACAGATAGATAGATAGATAGATAGATAGATAGATAGATAGATAGATAGATAGATAGATAGATAGATAGATAGATAGATAGATAGATAGATAGATAGATAGATAGATAGATAGATAGATAGATAGATAGATAGATAGATAGATAGATAGATAGATAGATAGATAGATAGATAGATAGATAGATAGATAGATAGATAGATAGATAGATAGATAGATAGATAGATAGATAGATAGGATGCTGTTTTGTCACCATAATGTATTTCTCAGAGTACAAATCATTCAGGGGCTAAATTATGATAACATGAGAAGAAATGACCACGTTTTCCTAGCAATTAATCGGTTTTCCCAAATGTAAAGTCAAACCGGTGATGTCTTCCCAATGGCGCAGGTGTCTACGCAGTGCACGCAACTGCAGAATGCTATCCGGACCGTTGTGCCACATACACGGACGCGACGCACTTGACGCCTTGCCAGAGCTTTTTGGTCCATGGTGCGCAACCGGACGCGCGGCCGAAACGAAAACGTAAAAATAAGCACTTCTAGAGCGGAACATCGAAAACCCACCCGTCTCGAATAAATCACTCCCCGTTCAGTTTCGCGGGCTAGTGGCCTCTCTGCCGGAGGCTTTGCTAAGTGCCGCCCGGTCGTTTCGAGAACGGTCTCCCTGGCGTCATTTCGACGTCCGCGCTTGGTCTTCGAGCGGTGACGAGCGATGGAAAACAAAGTGCACCAAAATCAACAACGACAAAGTAGAGCCGTCTGTTCTCGGCAGACGGGGCTTTCTGGCCCCGTCATGAGACCAGAGTGTTTTTCGAGGCGGCTCTTACGACACGCGTGGCGTAAGCGGGCGAGTCTTTTCGGATGACCTTGAAACAAGGCGAACTTGAAAACGACGGGGTTTTTCGCGCGAATGGTTCGCGTTTGCATCTCGCTCCGTCCTGATGTCCCGACCATCATGATGGTGACCATCGTGTCACGACGTTCCACGTTTGTGTGTTTGTTTGTTTGTTCGTTTGTTTGTATACGCCATGGCAACACCTGGTGAAAGCGCCGTGGCGAGTCATGTACGGTTTAATCGCCGGACATCATTTAACCAGCACGGCTATATGCTTTAGTCTTTTTTTTTCTCGCATGTGCGTATCCTCCAGAAACTTAGCAGACGACAATTTCGAGAAACCTTTCCTCCAGCGACCCCGACGACCTCGGCGTTTTCCCTTATCGCCATGCGATCGACTCACTTTCGAAACTGAACAGACTCGTAAACAGCCTTTACGCTGAGCGTTTGAGCTTAGCACTCAGACAACCCGAAGGACACTCTCGAGTTGCGAGCGTCTCTTTTCATTCATTGAAGAAAGATGTCCCGTGGCGATATAGCGTTCGCGTAAGCACGAATCTGCCGCGCGAACTCAATGAACCTTGCCAGTCCGCGTGCTGTGCCGACCCGCGATATACCGAGAGCGCGTCGTACGGAATTTTCGACTATATACGCGGACTGATTGGTATTCACGACGAAGCGGGTGACTTGAGATGGCGCGGCGCGACCTCGTATGCGAAGCGGTCTTTGAAAAACCTATAGAGTGGCGAAGAAACGCGGCCGCAGCCCGATGAGCGGCGGTTTCCTCGAAAAAAAAACGCAGTCGACCTAAATGTGGTTTTGTTTCTGTTATTATTGTGAAACAAATGGCTTATTGCTATTGTTTTATTGGGCGGTGTATTGATCGAAATATGATTGTCTGAAGCTGCGTGCTCGATTTCCTGCAGTCGATCCTAGTTTATGTACGCATACTTTATTTTAATGCACTGACGTCGTCGCATTTTCGTGGTGAGTGGTCACTGAGAACCTGACCTGTTGCGACTCGATTTAGCCGAGTCTATGGGGCACGAGAATTATTTCGGTATATCGAGAAATTCGTTATGTCGAAGTCGTTTGAACCAGTTATATATATATATATATATATATATATATATATATATATATATATATATATATATATATATATATATATATATATATATATATATATGTATGTATGTGGCTGACGGTTTGGCATACCTGTCACCCAACATTCAAGGTGTCAGGTGTGAGAGATATGACATAGAAAGTGATCACGAAGTCGACACACACATCCACGGAAATGCATGCGCACGCTAAAGTTATTCACAAAGCTTCATTAAGAGCTGTCGCTTTCAAAAAAAAAAAAACTGAGTGAGACAAAAAAGAGTGCCTGCGCGGGCTTTGTTAGCAATAATACTCCCTACCCTCCGTTTTCAAAATTGTTGGACAGCGTGTTTTGAGAAATGCCGTGCTCTGCGGCCACATGATTTCTTGAGCCTACTCGTGAGGGCACGGACAATTTTTGCTTTCGGTAGAAACTTCTCTTCGCGGTGTGCAATGCATATATTTAGGGGATTCTGACCACAATAGACTTACAGTGTGTTTTTATAAAGAACTTGTTACATCGAGTGTAACGTTAAATTCACTTCGTTCTTTCAAAATTTTTTTAGCGTTAGGCCCTGTATGTGCCAGGGATTTTTAAGTGTACTGTTAAATAGAAACTTTCGTAAAATATTTTTTTTTTATCGAGCGCCATCGAAGAAACCTGTATGTCCCATAATCTCCGTATTCACTAATCTCAAGTGTACATACGGGGATTCCATATAAAATTATTATTATTATTATTTGTTTTGCACACATATACACATATACACAGGTAACAGGAAAGGGATAGCGAGGAGCAGGCTGGCAACTGCCACCGGAAGGGGCACAACGCCTGCCTACTCTTCTGAAGGGAGGCGACAGCAACACAGAAATGGAAGATAGGAAGGAGGGGAGGAAAAAGGAAAAAGGAAAGGAGAACAACAGGACAAATCTAAAGACCAAAGTAGAACACTGCAACAGGACAAATCTAAAGACTAAAGTAGAACTCTGCAGCCGGAATTAAAGTGACGCCGCGTCGAACAGCCTCCACAATTATCAACCACGTCCATGGCTATGCGGCTGATTGTGTTCTCCACGATGAGACGCCAAGTGAAGCTGCACGTAATCACCGTTTCACGTAATCACCTGCACATAATCACCGGTTCACAATATACACAAGGTGTTTGAACCCGCCACCTCCCATCTTCGAAGGAAGAAGCGTTAGGGTACAGTACTGATCACACACAGCAGGGCCGGTCACTAAAGGTCACGCTACAACTGAATGTCGAATGTTCATGCTACAAACGTGAACCTAAGTTAGTTAGGTCTATAAAGGTTAGTAGGGCGCGATGGGCCTGATCACGTTTAGATGCACAGCCACTGGGGTATAAACATTCCTCGAGTGTCACACACCGCAGGCCAAGGAGATGATAGTTTCTCACTAGTGACATGCGCTGCGCACTGAAAGCGGGACACTCAAGTACAAGGTGCTGAAGTGTCTCGCAACAGCCACAAGACGTACACAATGGACTTTCCGCACGCCCTTGTCTGTATAAACGTTCGTGCACGTTCACGCAACCAACCCTCAGCTTGAGCAGTTGTGCTCTAGCGCGACGAGGCAAGCCTCGACCACGAACACGGGGCGAGAACGTTCCATTTGCGACGCGCTGATCTGGGTGCTGCTTGAGTAGGTGGCGACGAATCAACAGACGAGCGTCATCAAGCTTGCACGTAATTTCTGGGCAGTCACAGTTGTTATGAACGCAACTTGAAGCGAGCCGATCAGCCTCTTCATTGCCGGCGATTCCTACGTGTGAAGGTATCCATTGAGCAACGAGACATACCCCACGTGATGTAATTTTGCTCGCAGAGTCATTAATGCTACGCACAAGTGGACAATCAAGCTCACTGCGTTGTAACCTGCTAAGGGCAGCACGGGAGTCCGTAAAGATGACAACCTTCGATGTAATTAACTCCTCTGGCACGTATTTCAGTGCAACATTAATCGCTGCTAGTTCCGCAGTTGTTGACGAAGTTGGATGAGGTATTTGAAAGATACGTCGTACTTCTGTTGAAGGGCAGTAAAAAAAGCTGCAGAGGCGCCTTGACCGTCGTTGTGTACAGATGCATCCGTGAAAACTTGAAGATAATCTGGAAACTTTTCGAACAAGTGAGACTGAGCCAATTGAAATATTGCCGAAACAGCCATATCAGACTTTTTATGCATGTCAGGGATTGTGAGGAAAATGGGGAATACGTGTTTCGTGATACCTTTTGGAGGCGGAGACGTATCTGAAGCAGCATGTTCAGAAATGGTAGTGATATCCATAAATAATGCCGCCATTTTTCCCATGCGAGATAATGGGCGGTGAATCAGACGATCAAGGAGCGATTGACAATTCGATGCGCGGTGCAGACGCTCAATGTGATACAGAGCTCTCTGATCTGCTTGCAGCCTCAGGGGTAACTGAGTGTACATACGGGGATTCCATATAAAATCCACATGTTCCCGTAAATCATACAAACGATAAGAATGTTAATCGCAAATTGAATTGGTCTCGACTCTGGCAGCCTTGATGCCGCCAGGTAGCATACGAGTGCTCTTATAAGTCCAAGTACATCGTGATTCTTGCGGTTAACAGGATGTTTGCATTATCCGTCATGCTAATGAGCGGTGCTGGCTAACGCTCCCTGGGTCAGATCTTGCACGCGTACACGAAATTTCGAAGTGGACCCAAGGAAGTGAACGGAAGAACAACCGTCGCTGTAGCTCAATTGGTAGTACACATATAGCGCGCGTAATGCGAAAGGTGGGGATTCGTCTCTCACTATCAGCAAAATGATTTTCTGTCCACTTTCGTTTCCCTTTACCGAATTATTTCTACATTTCAATTAAAACCGCAGGTATTCTTTCGTATGTTTCCCCGAGCTTATTGTCTGTTGGCTTCATGTTGTTGTGTGTAACATATAGAGAAATCCTAAGATTCCATGGATGAATCGCAGCATGCTGCAAATATCACGTCATGTTCGTCGTCTGCGCCGACTGAAAAAGCCATGTAACCCTGACAGTATCATTCATTTTAACACTGCTAAGGAAGACCTGCGTATCGAAATGAAAACAGCTAAGAACTTTTATTTTCAAGCTCAACTAACAGGATTATTACTCTAACCCGCGCAAATTTTGGACTTCTATCACACCAACTAAAGCTGCTGCAGTTTCCTTTATATTAGATGGCACGGATAATTCAGACCCCTCTGATATAGCTAATGCTTTTAATGTCTACTTTCAATCAGTAGCATGACAATAACTTCCTCCCACCGTTGACAAATACTAATCCTGAGCTCTCTATTGGCGGTGTGGTAGTCAGTGAAAACGGCATCCTTAACTTGATTCTCAATTTAGACACAAAGAAGTACACTGGTCCTGACAATATTCTGAACAGCTTTCTAGTAAGATACTCTCTCTGGTGTTCCCGTTATTTGGTGGTCATCTTTCACAAATCCTTGACTTCAGGCATCGTCCCTCAGTCTTGGAAGCTAGACAAAATCCTGCCTCTGCATAAATCTGGTGAAAAGCAATTTTTTTCTTACTATAGGCCTACATCGTTTACCTCTAATTCCGGAAAGCTACTAGAACATATCATAACAAACATATAACAGAATACCTTGAATCGAATAAAATTATCTCTAACATACAACATGAATTCCGTCGTGGTTTCAGCACAACAACACAACTGGTGGAATTTTCACATGACATTACTAGAAATCTTGATATTGGCAATCAAATTGATGCGTTATTTGTAGACTTTTCCAAAGCTTTCGGCACGGTTATACACAACAAGCTACCAAGTAAACTAAACGTCATTTTAAATAGTCCTCGACTAATCGACTGGATAGCTGGTTTTCTTAACTCTCGCTCTCAATTCGTTTCATTTAATTCCACTTCGTCCTCAACTGTAAATGTAACATCAGCTGTTCCACGGGGCTACGTTCTGGGAGACTTGTTATTTTTAATATTTATAAATGACCCTCCCAGCAATATCAAGTCAAAAGTCCGTCTTTATGCCGACGACTGCGTCCTATACCAGGTAATTTCTTCTAGTGATCACGCCTTACTTCAGGATTCCTTCAACAGATTTTGCACCTGGTGTGCGGACTGGCAGATGCGCGTCAACTTTAAAAAAAACCGCAGTAGTGTCATTTACAAATAGCCATTTTCCTTCACAGCATGTGTACGCTTTCAATAACACAATAGTTCCCCGGCGCAGGTGTACAAATAACTTGGGGTTATCTTCACACACAACATGCAGTGGTCCCAGCATATTGATCACATTACATCTATAGCACTAAGGAAATTAGGTTACTTGCGACGAACATTATCTAAATCGCCAAAACGCACTAAATTACCAATGTATAAAGCCCTCATTCGCTTTGTATTAGAGTACGCTTCATGCGTCTGGAATCCGTATAAAGTATGCGACATTAACAAAGTTCAATCGGTACAAAGAAAGGCTGTTCGTTTCATTTGTCATCGATACAATCTTGATTTTTCGCCCTCATCCGCAATGAATTCTTTGAATTCATCTCTTGGATGCACAAGGCGGCATATCGATTCCATGAAGCTATTACATTCAATTATTCACTCATATTGTCAACTATCCGCTAATGATTACATCGCGTATGCCAGTGCTCTTCCAACTAGACGTCGTCACACCCTCAACCTAAAGCCTCTCTTTGCGCGCACTAACATATTCAAACACAGTTATTTCCCGAGAGTTGTAGACTGCTGGAACGAGTTACCCGGTTCTGTTCGTGAATTGGCACTGTCTGATTTTGTAGAAGCACTAGTGTGATAAGATTGCTATCGTTTTTTCATCTGTTATATTCAACTGCCTTATTTTTTTCTGTTTCTTGCGTTTGTTCTACTCCACTTCTGCAATAGCTCTGAATAGAGCTGCAGTATTTGAAAATAAATAAATAAAATAAATAAAATATCACATGGGGTTATTTAATATTGGAGTTCCTGTCACTGTCAGACCGGTTTTCTTCCGGCTATCTAACTGTATAACCAAATATGGGAAACGATCCAGAAGATGGTGCAGTCTGGAAATGTAGGCCGATCCCTAAGATACTATAGTCTAAAAATGCGGGCCTAACCTCATTCATGGCGCTCTTGAATGAAAAATAATATCCCTGAAAAAATTTTCCCCCTGCCCCTGGAACCCACAGTCGTGCCTTATAAGAGCGCCACAGGACCTCGAAGACGGGGGATCAAATCCCGGCCGCGACGGCCGCTGTTACGGTTGGCGTGTAACACCCCGGGAAAAAAGGATGCTCGTGGGAACCTGCTCAACCGGACTGGAGGATGGATTCCTAATTTGCTGTTGTTGTCTCTAGTGGTTACCGGTCTGGCAGGTGCCCCGCAGTACTTACGGGTCACTTCGTGTGTGTGCATGCCTAAGCGAAACGAAGGATGGATTCCTAATTTGCTATGGTTGTCTCGAGGGTTTGCCGGTCTCGCCGGCACCCCGCAGTGCTTACAGGTCCGTTTGTGTTTGTGCGACTTTAGAAGAACCCTTTCCACAAACTGTCCAACTCTAAGGGAGAACGCTTTCCGCGAACCAACGTCGCCTAGAAGAAAGGATAAGCGCCTACGATCCCGGACCTGCGGGTTGCCACCTGCGGAGGTGGGCCTGGGCAAGCTCACCGGTTAAAAGGCATACGCCGCCCGTCCACACCAAGACTCAGTGCCTGTCACGTGACGTTGACGTGAGCAAGATCCCGCTTACGATTTTAGTGGGCCTATTTAAAGGGCCCCGCAATGTACTTTTTCACTTCAGTCTCTTATCTTTCACCAACCACTTAATCAACCGTGCAAGTTTCGCACTAGAAATCGCCTCGTCCTTGCCTGGTCGCCATGGTGTACCGGACACCTGCAGCCCGCCGACAACGCCATGCTACCCAATGGTAACGCCGGTCGAGCTGCTAGAAACAGGCGTCGCAACAACTGGTCGGCAGCGGTGGGATACGCTACCCAAAAGTAACGCTGGTCGAGCTTCAAGTAACCGGCGTCGCAACACCACATTTCGGTAGGGGGCGAAATGCAAGAACACCCGTATTCCGTGCATTGGGTGCACGTTAAAGAACCCCAGGTGGTCAAAATTAATTAGGAGTACTCCAATACGGCGTGCCTCGTAGTCAGATCGTAGTTTTGGCACGTAAAACCCCAGAATCTAGTCTAGCGCGACCCGCCCTGTCGTCATAAGTTTGGGAGGGCGCAGAATGTGAGAAATAAACTGTATAATTCACAAGCCTGGGCGCAGGGCTTGCATTTCAAATTTGATACCTGGTTATTGTCGCATTACACCGCATCTTCAAATGCACCGTCTGCTCTGTTACGATTGGCTCAAGGGACTGCTGCGGTCTCTCTTATTGGTTTTAAACACAAATATGGCGGAATTTCGTTACTGTCCGGAATGGCATCCGTGCACTCGAGTACGCGATCAGTGATATACCGATTTGCTGACTTCAAGCTAAAGATGTGCGTATATAATTCGGTCTTTTCGCAGAACCGGCATCCCAAACATTTTTCACGCCGATCGTGGCACATTAGAAACTCTGAAGAGCGCTGATGACGCGGCGTATGCATGGCCCGGAGGCAGCTGATAATCAAACAAGTTCTGCGGAAATTGCCGGTATATGGGCAGTCGGGATACAGTATCGCGAAAGGACACGTCATCCAACATATGTGCGGCATATTTCTTTTAGTGAAAACCGTACGGGTTCCTCAGAAATAAAGCTTGTTATCCCTGCGTGTTTCTGCGAAGGCCACCTCGTGAAATTAGAGACTTGGCGAACACTTAAGACAATGCTGAATTCCTTGGCTTCTGCTGATGGCTTTCTGCTGCTCCTGCATGTCAGTGTCTCGCTGAATAGCTCGGGTAGAGAAAATAAAACAATTACGGATCCATGGCTGAGATCGAGCTTCCAACGCAACAGAAAAGCGATTTAACCGTAAGACCACAACCGCATCCATACTTCTCTTGAACCAACGACGATCAGCTCTGCGAGATGTTTGCCACGTGCGTCACTTTGCATCGCTTTTGCGCGCGCCTGTCTCCATGACGCCAAAGATACGGGAATGAAACGAGCGAATAATAGCCAACCTTCTCAGCCTTTCACGTCGTACTTCTTTCTGCGTGCACCTATCCTAATCATTCTTTCCTCGACCGAGACCAAACGTCGCATATTTCCTCGAGACATCACTGCGTCCAAATCCTATGGATACCGGGAGAGGACAACCCTAACGTGGCGGCACACAACGCAGCTCGAGGACTCACTTTCCGAGCTGCGACGAACGTAGACCCATCGACGCGGCCCTCCGAGGTATGGGAATGGGAAGACGGAATGACCAAGTTCCACGATACCACCAACCATTACAAGATGCTAAGATGCACTTATCCACCACCCTATCCACAACTCAACAGATCGCAAGTTGTCCATGCAGTGGCGACAACTACACACCAAATAATACAAGAGTCCGATACTATAATGCACGCTATCTATCCCGAAATATGCACAACAGATAGATGCAAATTGTGTGCCACTGGAGTCACGCTAGAACGCACGCTATGGGAATGCCAGGGACCAATACTCGATAATGAGAGCGACACCTCCACCGACAGCCTCCGCGCGCGATGGCAGGCCGCGCTGCTCAGCTCGCGAACCGGGAAGACCACCTCTGGGCAGTCAAGGCCACCGGGAGACAAGAACTCTTGGCCGTAACCTCGGCGGGTGCCTCAGCTCATTAACTCGCCGGGCGCCAATCCTTATGATTCGAAATAAAGTTTTTTTTTTCACTCACTCACCGCTACGTCGACATCTCTCAGTGTGCGTTTGCATATATTTACGGCTGTTTGGGCACTTCGGCATAGCTTGTGAATACTGTAATGCATGAACATATATAAGCTTTGCATGACCTGAAAATTGTGACCTATGTGGCGCACAAACTTTGCATCTGAGTACAAGTTGCACGGGAACACAAGGAAAGCAATTGTACGAATCGCATTTAGTTTTAAGGCACCCATCGACTGCTTCACGAAATCTTCGCTTCACATAAACGTGCTTCGGACCTGCATTTTACCGACCAAAATTCGTAGCTGCGAAGGAAATGCGAATTTGCGCGGTTGTCGCCAATAGCATTATTAATTAACGGCGTTTCACTGAGTAAATATAAAGCTGTCGACTTTAAGGGGCACTTTGAAATTGCAGAGTTGAAGTTCGGACAGTACTCAAGAGCGTAATCGTTTGCCAGAAGATCTGTGCCTTGCACCGGCTTAGAGCATCGTGTATTCGAAATCTGCAGCGACGTGCACTGCTGAACCAGTTAGTAAGTTTCCGCACGTATACGGCGTCGTAATTGAGACTGCTAATCGGGTCACGTTTCAAACCTTTCAGACTTGGTCCGAAGTCAGCGCAGTTCAGAGTGCGTAAACAGGCGCTACTTTATGACTGCTTTTAATAGCGCTTTTGCATGTCTATGAGAACAAATTCGTGGCTCTAGAAAAGAAATAATGAATGTCAAACCGCGATCGACAGCGGATATGGTACGGCAGACCCTAAAGGTACAGCAACGGGCCACGAACAGTACCAGACACGGCCGTATCTCCAAGCGAACGGAAACTGAGAAAAAAATAAAAAAAGAGCGAGAGAGACGAGGCACCTGTGTGACCGTGACAAGGAGGCCTTTTTTCGCTACTGCGCATACAAAAGTCATCGGAGCGGCGAGTGCGCGGGTGAGGCTGTCAAGGTATCAAGGTCAACCATCGCAAGCGTCACAGAGTTTACTGTGCGCGGTGGCGAATTAACTGCGGGACGACGACGTGATAGAGGTGAGGTACGTAGCCTTCGGTGGACGCCTCATCCACCCCCACTGAGTCCGCTCACGTACAAGCATGTACACGTTTCTGCGAACGCGGTTGTCCGCGCGTCGTCCGAGCCCTGATTGAGTGAAGGCAAAACACAATGTCGCGATCGCTTACCGTGTAGGAGCGTGCCAATATTCGAAGCTTTCGAAAGAACGAATCGAATATTGGGCTAACTGCAGTGAAACCTCGTTATAACGAAACGGGAAATAACGAAGTAAGTGAAATTCCCCTTGAAATCCCCGGTGAGATTCGTATTTGCAGTGCATGTATTAATGGATATAAATAAGTGATGGGCATAACGAACTAATTCTGGCTCCCCCTTCGACTTCGTTATAACGAAGTCTTATTGTATTCGATCCTGTTCGAACAATTCAACCGAATAGAATAGGGCGTCATTCATAAATAGGAATGCATTTCGAGTAATCTTTCACTATTTCAAATCGCCAACGGTGCGCGATCAAGCGATAAA
This sequence comes from Dermacentor albipictus, assembly GCF_038994185.2. NCBI lineage: Eukaryota > Metazoa > Arthropoda > Arachnida > Ixodida > Ixodidae > Dermacentor > Dermacentor albipictus. The sequence continues at coordinate 47,559,043 of NC_091829.1, read as the reverse complement.
TTGCGGCGAAAGTGCGTTAAAGTTCGTTCCGGCGGCCAAGGTGCCTATAAAACACGACAAGTACCGTCTAGTGAACCAATCTACGTCCATTAGGGAGTCAGAATTTTCCGGCACGAACAGCCAGCATTCGATCTCACCAATGAGTCATGATATGCGAATAAACAACCAATTTGCTACTAATGTTTTATTTGCGCTTTTAGTAAACCATAGTTTGTTGTACGCACTGCAATCGCAGGAACTTGCTAACGCCGTGAATATAGTACACTAGGATGCAAAGATCGCTTTACTTTTCTGTTGCAAACGGCTGTTCATTGTTTGAAAATTGTTCGGAAATGATTCGATACGATTCGTTTCTCGCGCTACTAGATTTTATATTCGATTCGGTCTCCAAAGAAGGATATGCGCACAATCCGCGGCCTGCGGCGACACGCGCGACCGGAAAGAACTGCAACGCAAATTCGGGAGTTGTACTAAAAAAATTATAGTCATAGAGTGCGTCACAGCAATTTACGCTTTGTGCGATGTGCGTTTACTGGTTAATGCGTGCGACAGAGGGACAAGACTGGAACACCACGCGAGTATTGCATCACCCTTTGTCCGTCGTCGTAGATTATCGTCGTATCAATAGCGCCTGCTTCCAGCGCTCTCAGATTCGTAGCTTTCTCCAAATTTCATGAAACGCGCAAGAGATTAGCACTACGGGACTACAAATAATATATATATATATATATATATATATATATATATATAATCGTTGTCGCTTGTCACTGTCGACCCTTGAAAACTAAAGTGTACAAGCATTGCATTTTACCGGGGTTAACACTTGGGGCAGAACTTTGGAGGTTGACAAAAAAGCTCGAGAACTATAGTTAAGGGCCGCGCCTGGAGCGATGGAGCGAAAAATGTTTGGCGTAACGTCAAGAAACAGAAAGAGAGAGGTGTGGATCAGAAAGCAAATGGGGATTAACCGATATTCTGGGAGAAAAAATGTATTTGGGCAGGCTATTACCAGATAGCCGGTGGACCATTAGATCTACAGAATGGGTACCAAGGAAAGGGAAGCGCAGTCGAGGACAGCAGAAAACTAGGAGGGGTGATGAAATTGGCAAATTTGCAGGCGCAAGTTGGAATCAGATAGCGCAAGATATGAGTAATTTGAGATCGCTGGGAGGGGCCTTCGTCCTGCAGTGGACAGAAAAAAACATGCTTATAGTGATGATGATGATGATGATGATTTAGCAAACGTTTGACGATGGGATTGTGCAGAACTGGATACGACAGCAAGGATATGGGGCTGTACAGCGCTGCCATGGAAATTTCTCAGATACGTCAGAGGCTGGTTCCAACGGAGGAAAGAAACGCACATTTCAAATATCCGAATGAAGCAAGCATTGCCCGCAAATCACTGTGGAGAACCAATTGGCGCAGACAACTTTGACGTGGACAAAAATTGACATGACATTGCTGGAATGATATCAGTGAACCTGAGCTCGCCTTATCGCCAAGTTAGATACGTAATCCAAATATTTTCATATACTGCAGCCTCTTTCAGTGTTACGACAGGAGAGAGTACAAATACGAGTGGAACGTAACTGAACAACAAATTGAAGAACAAAACAGCAAATCTAGACGTGCGTTGGTACATCATCGTGCGGTACACAATATAATTGAAGCCTCTCTTACAAAAGTTTCGTCAGTGGCAGTTCACGGAGCCAAACTTTCGCGACAGGTTTATTGAAATACCGCACCAGTCTTGAAAAACGTTACTCGCTACTGCCCATTAGAAAAATTGGTAGAAAGAAGTAGTAATATTGATTCCGTTCGACAGTTACTGAGCACATAATTAGAGCCTGATTCATGCAGGACAACAGCTCTTGCCTTTTTAATTTCAACCAGAAATATTCCTAGAATAGGAGAAATATTGTATGTATAAATTAATATGGGGCAGCTGTATTCAATAACGTGAGGAATAGCATCAATTTAAGTCATATCACTGGACAATAAAGACGACAGGACGTGCGCTAACTATCAACTGGATTTTATTTCAGAAAATCATGGTACTTACACCGGCCAAGCGAGTGGAAATCATCGCGCACGCAACCCAACATTTTCCAGATAGGCAGTCTCCTTTCTGCTTGGAGTAATCGACGGAGCGTCGACGCACTTAGCACCTTTTTTGCAATGAAGCTTGCTTTTACGATTTCCCGCATATCTTTATCTGTATTTCTAATCATAAGTAATCCTTTGTTTAGTCAAGAAGAATAATAAACACGATTTCACTACACAGTGTTACGGTTGACGTGTAACACCCCGGGCAAAAAGGATGCTCAACCACCATGCCTCATCGAAACGGAGGGTGGATTCCCAATTTGTTATGGTTATCTCGAGTGGTCGCCGGTCTGGCGGACGCCCCGCAGTGTTTACAGGCCCCTTTGTGTGTGTGCGTGAAAGCACTTTCCGCGAACCGACGACGCCTAGAAGAGAAGGGGCCTACGATCCCCAGGGCCTGCGGGTTGCCACCAGCGGTGGCAAGCTCGTGAAAAGTCACCTGGGAGAGGTGATCAGCTGCCCATCCACAACCAGATGCCTTTCCGTGAACCAACGACTACTAGATGAGAAGGGATCAGCCTCCTACGAGCCCCAGGACCCGCGGGTTGCCACCAGCGGAGGCAAGCTCGTCAAAAGTCACCCGGGAAAGGGGATCAGCGGCCCATCCACAACCAGACGCAGTGCCTGTCACGTGACGTTGACGTGAGCAAGATCCCGCCTACGATTTTCGTGGGCCTACTTAAGGGGCCTCGCAATGTACTTTTTCACTTCATTCGATCATTCTCTACTTCTCATCTTTCCCCTACGATTGAATAAAACGTGCAAGTTTCGCACTAGAAATCGTCTCGTCCCTGCCTGGTCGCTATGGTGTACCGGACACCTGCAGCTCGCCGACAATGCCACGCTACCCAATTGTAACGCCGGTCGAGCTTCAAGAAACAGGCGTCGCAACAACATATAGATGAAGGCGTTCCTGCCTCGTCTCAAAACATCGTTCTCGCCTTTTGTTCTCCTGTTCGCCACGTAAGCGCGGCGTATTAAGACACTGTCTCAATGTTTAGTGCAATGCCTTTGTGACTGCAGGGCTAACCACAAGTACCAACAATGAAGTGTAATGTCAGCATTAGTGTTCTCTTCAGCTCCTAATTAGCGACTGATGAGCCGGTTGTGGTGTTTCTATAAGGCGGCATCCAGCTCCACAGGGCTACAACTGAACTGCAGTTTCTTAGAAGAGCATGATGCATGGATACCTGCATAAACAAAGATTTCTATTTTTTGCACACTGCAAGTGCCCAGCTTTTAACTCACAGACGTAAGCGTGCGTTATCCTTTACATTCAATAAAGAGATGTAAAGATCGGCAAAAGCTCTTTAATGCTTACGTGTTTTCTATTCGCCGTCACTGAGATGCAGCTTCGAGAGCTGCATAATGCCGGCTCCCTACTGTAAGCTTCGCCGCAATGCATCGGTGTTAGGTGAAGCATACCAAGACTGTAAAGGGCCTACTGGTACTGATTATAGTGCGATACTCGCGGCCCTCGCCGTCACGTATCTTATCGCGGTGCAAACACAGATACACCTCATAAATGTGTTGGCAGGCCCTCGGAGATATTTCGGACGCGGCTGTAGTGATTTGAGCTCTTGTTTCGCCCTCCTAGCACGCCCCGTACCCAAGATCGTAACGGGAATCAGGTACGCGTCCATTAATTACATGCAAGCGCACACGCGCCTCGGAATAACTGCGAACCTGTACCATGTGTACAGCTTTCACAAGAGTCTATATAAGGCTCTGAAATATTGCATGACGACGTTCAATTTTCTTAATTTAACATGTGCCTCGTTTTCGTCATTGGCGTGGCGTAATGCCTTGACACTGTTGATGTACAGCTGTGATGTACGGCTAACAAAGTGCTTAGCGACGTTCAGTTTTCTTACTTTCACATACAGAGTACAAACAGTTGAATTCATAGACTGTTTCCGTTTCCGCGAATCTCCTGAAGTGTGCGGTACGTTCAACGACACTAATGAACAATGCATATATAGGCACGATGTAAGTCTTTGCCATTAAAGTCATCCGAGGAGACACCATAGAGGAGACACTTCACTTGCAAACGTGGCCTCCTGGGACTATCAGAATTTAATACGATACCGTCGCAACAAAATTGCCTCGGATACGGCTTTTTCGCCGCGCCAGCCGCTCATATTGTCGATTCTGCCTGCCAGCTCCGCTAGGGATGAACGGAACAAACAACATCAAGACAAATGTCAAGAACATAAAGTCCCCACATTTATCTATTTCTCGCAACTACTGCGCTCACGCATGCGCAGAAAGAGCGGCTAAATGCAATTTTGATGTATTTGTCTACTGCACTCCGTAGAGTTTCATACACCAGTAATTTTTGTAGGAAACTCTATGCACTCTGCACCACATAGTAGCAAACTTTATGATCTACACCATATAGTTTCTAACTCTATGATCTACACCATGCTCTACACTTTAGCACTCTGGTACACTTATAGTGTATGAAATGGGGCAGTCTATCCTCTGTACCATAGAGTTTCCTACGTAGGAAACTCTATGCTCTGTACAACAAATCAATGGGAGAACTGAGGGACGCTTCTGCAATGACGCCACCAGCAGCGCGCTGTGATCGACCAACGTGCCTAGCGCGCGAAATTTAAACATGTTGTGCAGTACTTTCTGCATTTATAAACTAAAACGCTCTCAAAACAGAACTGAATTTTCTATAATTTGCATAAAATAAATAACACAAACTGTTAACATACATCAATAATGCCGTCTATGCTTACACGTTTCCGACCACAGATCATGCAGTGTTCCTCATCGTCTGCTCAGCCAATGGCTCAGTGTTTCGGTTGCAGGAAACAAACACTCGTCTGCTCGTTCGGTGAGCACGAATATGTTTTTAGAATTGCGGAAGACACGAGCATTAAAAGCCCGGAAAGAGCACCTACATGGTGCCTGGTCGGTAGCACTGGATTCCTTTCATTTTGTATCAGCCAGTAAAGCGGTCGCCAGGTTTCACTGAAGAAAAAAAATACAGCTCTGTTAACAGGGAGATTGAACAGTACTGCACCGAGTTAGCTAGGCTAGAATGGGATGAAATTTGTTCAGCAGTCGATGGGCGCATGCGCACAGGCGGAAAATGGAATCTCCTTAAGCACATGCTAGATGACACGCAAACCAAAAGCAATCAAAGACAGACATTGTGCCGCCTCATTCACAGGTACAAACAAGAAGGAGGAACCGAACAAACGCTTTTAGACGAGGTAGCCAATAGATATCTCCCGCTAGGCGCAGCACACTCAGAGGAATATCCCAACATCGAATGTGACACGGTAAAGGAGCTCGATGACCCTTTCACGGAGTCCGAAATCAGAGCAGTACTTCACAACTTAAATAGCAGGTCGACCTCAGGTCCGCACGGCATCTCAAACAGACTGCTAAGGAACCTGGATGATAGATCAATTGAGCTGCTAACGAAAGAGGTCAACAAAACTTGGGAGAATGGGTGCGTCCCGGACGAGTGGAAAGCGGCCTCGGTTGTGCTTATCCCGAAACCGGGTAAGCCCCTAAACCTTGACAACCTAAGGCCGATATCGCTAACCTCTTGCGTAGGCAAGGTAGCGGAGCATGCAATTCTGCACAGGATATCGGATTACATAGAACGCAACGAACTGTTCCCGCACAACATGGTCGGCTTCAGGCCCGGCCTTTCCACACAGGATGTAATGCTACTCCTTAAGAAGCAAATTTTCGATAACAGCACTAGGGATGTTAGGGGCATCTTAGCCCTTGACCTGACCAAGGCCTTTGACACTGTATCTCATCGATTTGTCCTGCAGGCCACGGCCAGCCTAGGTCTGGGAGCAAGGTTTCAGGCTTTTGTTAGATCATTCCTCATGAACAGAACAGCCACCATCAGGATTGCACAACTCAAGTCAGATGAGTTCGCGCTAGGGGCCAGAGGCACTCCCCAAGGAGCAGTCATCTCCCCCTTACTGTTCAACATAGTCATGAAGGGCTTGTCAGAAAAGCTCAAATCCCTTCCTAATATAAGCCACTCGCTATACGCAGACGACATCACGATTTGGTGCCCCAGAGGATCACTTGCAGAGGTAGAGCACTCGCTACAATCAGCCCTAGACGCAACGGAGTCCTACCTGGAAGACACAGGCCTCCAACTATCACCAAACAAATCTGAATTGTTACTTTACAGGCCAGCCAGGCAAGGTGTTCGGGGGCTCACCCCCCTAAACCAACTTCCCATATCCCTCTTTGCGAGAAACGGGCAGCCCATTCCTCAAGTCGAATATATCCGAATCCTAGGATTACTGATTGACGCGCGTGGATGTAACGCCAAAACGCTCAAGCGCATCACGGCGAAAACCGAGAGCATGCTAAGACTAGTTGCTAGAGTATCCGGACGAAAGAAGGGACCAAGTGAAGGCAACCTCCTCAGGATCCATCACGCTTTCCTAATGAGCCACATCACCTATGTAGCCTCGGCCCTTAACTGGACCAAAACCGAAAAGAATAAGCTGAACATTCTCATGCGCAAGAGCATAAAAAAGGTACTGGGGTTACCAGTAAGCACTTGCTCGGACAGGTTAAACAAACTCGGTATGCACAACGACATTGATGAAGTGATCGAAGCGCAGGTCACCGCTCAGGTAGTCAGGCTCTCGTCAACCAGGGCAGGGAGACGCATCCTAGACGAGGCCGGCATGGCTCCAAGAACACTCAATGAACGGAAAATCACCTTATCCAGGGAGGCACGCGCAACCTTTGTGGTCAGCCCATTCCCTCGGAATATGCACCCGCAATACAATGTAGGGAGACGAAAAGCCCGAGCACGGGCGATTTTACAGAAGGCCAGTGAGAATCAGGATTCCACTGTCTTTGTCGACGCGGCTCAGTACGGCAACTCTAGCACGTTCGCTTTGGCAATCATTGACGGCAAAGGGGAATTACGCTCCTCGGCGTCGGTTAGGTTTGCTTCAAGTGGAGTCGCGGAACAGGTCGCCATAGCCCTGGCCATGACCGACCCCTCGCGCACCAACGTTTTCACCGACTCACGAGCGGCCATCAAAGCTTTCGAATCGGGTAACCTAGCCCACGAGGCTGCCTCCATTCTGGAAAAGAGAACAAACCCTGGCACTCACTTCATCTCTTGGTTTCCCGCCCATATGGGTGCGGACGTTCATCAGAACATACCTAACCTCAACGAGCTTGCCCATGACCGTGCGCGAGATCTAACACGCCCCGGCGGCATGGAGGCCTTATGGGGACAGGATGAAATCCAGCAGAACGATCCGCTCCTTACTTTTCACGAGATAACATCTCACTATCGGCTTAGCAGAAGGGCCTATCCTCTTCCTCACCCGAAGTTAGACAGGTCTCAGACAGTGTTACTTAGAATGCTCCAGACGGGCTCATTCCCTTCGCTGGGCTTTCTCAGCCGTATCTACAGAGACGTCGATTCGAGCTGTCCCGACTGTAATGAGATCTATTGTTCCTTAGCGCACATGCTCTGGCAATGCCCCGCGTTACCTAACGGCCCTCTCTCCAGCGAAGCCGACTGGGAAGAGGCACTCCGGAGCCCATCGCTCCAGACACAACTAGAGGCAATCCAGAGGGCCCGAGAAAGGGCGAAACATCACGGCGTTCCTGCCCCGACTTGGACGCGGCTTCAGCGGGTCCCCGATAGGGGCCTCCGCTGAAGCTCCTCAGGATCAAATAAAGTTCATTGTCTGTCTGTCTGTCTGTCTGTCTGTCTGTCTGTTACAAATGCAGCCGCTAACGTTTAGATATTTTTCTCCGTAAAAGGGCGTCGAAGGGAAAGAACACAGCCAATGCTCTCGATGTGCCCGATCTAAAGAAGCCCGTTGTTGTGATCGTTATGCAGGAACGTCAAACACACACACACACACACACACACACGCGCGCGCGCGCGCACACACACACACACACACACACACACACACACACACACACACACACACACACACACACACACACACACACACATTCAAAGTACATTTGCAAATCCAGCGTTTGCCGGGCGCATAAAGGTTGTGCGAACGCGGCAGGAAAAACTACAGCAAGCAATCGGCGAGCTCCAAACGTACATGCATGACCTCCGCGACAAACATAGTTGCCGATCCCGGAGGCCCTGTGCTACACCCAACGTTACTAGACTATCTAGTAGCGATGGCTGCACCATTAATTTTCCTCTTGCCAGCAATGACTCCAGGCTAGAGCGACAGGTGGCGCTGCAGTAGATCAGCGTGCCAGCACTCCCGGTCGTCATTGCAAGAAGAGGCACGTTTTCGCCCTAGTATGGTACACCATCCTCTTTACAGTACACCATACCACAGCGACACCATACCACAGCGCAGCAGCGCTAGATTTCCCTCTAGAAGACATAGTGAAAAACTCTATGATAGCACCAGCTTCAAAAATGAACACACTTTCGTGTCAGAAATACAAATTTAATTGTTTTAGCGTCACCTTTTGGAAAATAAATAAAGCACTTATTGATATTTTTTTGCTACTAAACTGCACAATCGTAACCAGCATATTTAGTAGCGGATGTTTAAAAAAATAATTCGCTTTTTTTTTACGGGCTTCATAATTGTAGCGTTACTTGTTAACGAGGAAGTAAACCATTTATTAATAATTTTTGCTACTAAATTGCATGTTCCTAAGAAACTTGCTTAGTAGCACTTGTTTCATAAATTGAGCTCGCTTATGGATTTAAGATACGAGTTTGTTAAATGTAGCGCTACCTATGCTTTAAAAAAAAAACTATTTATTGATTTTTTTGTTACTTAATTGCATGGTTCTAACAAACAAGCTTAGTAATGAACAAGCTTGCTTTAAATGTTGTACTTGCTTTAGGGTTCAGAATACGTATTTGATGACTGTGGCGTTATCTTCTGGCAAAGAACTAAAGCATTTATCAAGTCTTTTCCCTTACTAAATTGGACAGTGTTAATAAACATGTCTTTGTGCCTGTTTCAAAAATTTGAACTCGCTTTCGGCGTGTTGATGGAAATGCGTTTATTGGCTTTTTTTTTTTCGTTTTGCGCAGGGTTGAAAGCGGTGTTGCCATGAGTGTTGCGGCTTGCGGTCTGGTTGCCGTTTTATGGTAGCAGCCGTGCAGATGTGACTCTCCAGCATCGATGAGGGCGCCTCTAGCGGCGGTATGAGCTTGTTGAGATTAGCACGTATTGTAAACGCCGGAAATACGTCATGGTAAGTAGAGTTAACATCAGTTACGCAGAAAAGAAGCGGTCTCTTTAGTCGTCTTTGGATGCAGCTTTGCTTGTGGATTTGCGAGCTCGTAGTTACGCACATGGGTACACATTAGAACGCACTGAGCCCACAGTAGCAAGTTTGTGAGGCTTTTTTGGTCTGTGGAACGTTGTGACGGCAAGAACTTCAGATGACTTCCACGGACTTTTACCTGCGTTATTACGTCGGTCACAAGGGCAAATTCGGCCACGAGTTCCTTGAGTTCGAGTTTAGGCCAGATGGTACGTACCCGCTCGTAATACTCTTCGAAAGCGTCGTGCCCGCGGCTTGGAGGCGACGCTCTCTGCTACCCATGTGCGCAGAGATCACATTTTTGTGTCACTGTCCAAATACTGTAGCGCTAATTACTTTGCCGAGCGGTCGTTTAAATTCGCGCATGTGATGGAAGTTCCGTGGCCATTTCACCAACCACGAAATCATCAGTCGGTACTTGGTGCTTCCACAGCGTTCGATCAGCGTATTAGTTATTGTTTGATGCTTTTCAGCGTCACACATCTGTCGGTGCGTAGCGTCCCACACCGTAATTTTAAGAAACGTCGTCTTCTTTAGAAGCTTCCATGGAAAAAACATAATTACACTTTTGACGTACGCTTTCAATCCGCTCTAATGAAACTTGGGCTCTGTTCATGAAGTAAACAACTCTTACCGATCATCAGGTTATATACAAATTTTTATTCCAATCGGCTTCGCCACTTTGTATCCAGCGCTACTCTCTGTTCTTACCAAATTCATTGTTTACATTCTAGGCAAATTGCGGTACGCAAACAACTCCAACTACAAGAACGACACCATGATCCGGAAAGAGGTAAGTTTGTAAATCCTGTTTATTTAGCTTGCGTGTGCGTATCATGCCGCTGTACATTTTTACGTCTGCGTGTCACAGCGAAATGCCAGCACAAAGTTAAACACAGCGAGCTTTCGTAATCGTTGCTAATGCATAGGCCGTATTGTTTCTTACGAAAGTGGTGCTTTTAGCATGCTTGAGTATATCGTGATATAGGGGCTGCTGATTGACATACTTCTCAGAGAACCAGGACATCCTGACAGTGTGCTTGTATGCCTATCATGAATATGCCACGATAGTTAAATTTCTGCTAACGGAGCATGTGTACGCAACTCCTTTTAGTTACCACGAATCATTACTGGTGAAATTTGTGTGTGTTAATGTGTGTAGTTATGTCAAGTCTACTTTTTGGTAGTTTAATCAGGCAGAAAAAGAGCACTGCGCTCACCATGCACCATATCTTATCCTACGTTCAAGTTTTTTTTTTTTCTTGTATATGCATGCAAATGTTAATGCTAGGTACAGTATGAGAGAACCGAGATTCGTTATACAGATTCGATTCCAAGAAAGGCTTTATGTGCACAGGCTTTGTAGGAAATCAAGCCTTCCAACATGTTGAAGAATGCACTTATTAAGAATAAACTGCAGGCCTGACTCTGAGCTGCTGTTGAACGTGGGCTGACGCATGCGAACTCCTTCGTCTTCTTTCTTGTTGTTCTTGTTCCAACAAACTGCCCCGCTCACAAAAGTTCACTAAAAGTTGAACTCCAGCGGGTGCAGGTTTTGACCGGCCTGCTTAATGGTAGATTCAACCGGTAGTCCCAAGTTGCAGGATCTTGTCTTGCCATTCCTGCCTCTATGGAGCTACTCTCTTCAAACAGTGTTCTATAGTTGCCGTGGCTTGCTGGACTGGCCTATAAGGACGAGGTCGCCTATCTTAATTCTGTTGAACGAGGTTGCTGACTTGGGGCTGGGCATTGTTCTTAACTCTGAAAGTTATTCTTTGGACCAGCACTCCTAGGAACTTCATCGTATTCTTTCTTTTTATTTCTACGTGAGCAGTATCCGGCAGCTATCTGCTGGGATCTCACTGAGTGTTACGTCGAGAAGGGCTGAAAATTGCCTTCCAATGAGAAAGTGAGATAGGGAGAGAGGTTCCGGATCTTGACAGTCGCTATATACATATGTGAATGGCTGTGAATTGATCACCACTTCTATTTCAGTTACGGTTGTACGGTTCTTTGCAGCTGTTTCTCCATGGGAGACTCCTTTCTGATGCTCTTCTTCAGTGTCGGCTTAATAGACCTGATAACTCTTTCATAAAAACTTCCCTACCTTGATACATGATTAGCGATAAATTTCTGTTTTATATGGTGGTTAGTGATGTTCTTAATTGTTCTTGTTCTGTCATTCGGTGCTAGATATGACGTTTTGGTTCCAGAACAATCACTGATAGACTGAACAACCTTCTACTATAGCTGTGCTTCCAAACCCTGCATGAATGTGTGTACAACAAAAACTATAGAGGGCGCTATGTACACTGGGTGTCACTTGTGAGAAAAAGAGAGAAGCCAACTGTCCAGCTAAAAGAATTTGCATGAATGTCCTAGCCAGTTACATTCACTTACTTCCATGACATCATGCTGGAGGTGGACATTCAAAATTAGCATCTCTAAGAAGCTTTGTTTTAGAATAGGGAAATACAAAGGGCACATGCACAGTGATTTTGTAGGCAGAGCTTGAACTGAAGCAGTAGCTTGTCACCGACCATAGTAGCCTACCTCATGGTCTCTCTAATGTGCAGTTCAATAGTTAGTGCTGTGCGAGAACCTGAACCATTATAGTTGCCAGAGACCCTGATTTTTATTAGCGCATTAAACTGTCCAAGCCATAAGCAGCACGGTGAGCCACTTCCAACCTCTAAGTTGGCTGGAAAGATTTGAGTAAGTCTTTAAAACTGAGATCTATTGAAGTGATGGTGATCTTTGGGTACACTTTACGTGCAGGCCTACGTTCACAAGTGTGTCATGGAAGAGCTGAAACGCATCATTGATGACTCTGAAATCATGCGTGAAGATGATGGGCTCTGGCCTCACCCAGATCGTATTGGACGGCAGGTAAGTGATCTGTGAAAATTCTTGTTTGGGCTAGTTGGTTCCTAGCTATTATGTTACTACTTGATGCAAACAAAACTAGGAGAGTGTAAAGGCATGTTAAAGAAAGTTGTGGGCACTGGCGTTCCAGTACCTGTGTTTTTTATGGTGGGTAGCTGTTAACTCTCTACGGGATCTTGATGACCTCAGCTCATCCTGAGTAATTGTCACATTTTGGTTTTTGACAAGCCCTCTTGACAACATTGGTAGTTTTCCTGCTGGGACAGTTCTGGGTAGGTTGGCGATGGCGAGCAGTGAAGCTCGGGCGGACGCGGCTGGCGACGCTGAGGTGAGGGCGAGTCGAGGTAGTAGCGTCTGAAGCATCGTAGAAGCGACGGGGTGAGGAACTTTGAGGCGAACGTGAATTCCAGAAGGTGTTTCGAGGGGGGGGGGAGGGGGGGGAGGGGGGGGATGGCCCACGGCCCCGGCAGTAGTGGGAAACGTGACCAATTCGGCCGCAGCAGAAACTGATCGGCTTGTTGTCAGGTGTATGCCAGTCCGAGGGATTCCGGTAGCATAGGGATAACGGACACCGTGAGGTGGACTGCGATAGGACCTAGGCATAGGAGCAAGGTGGGTGTCAGGGCGACTCAAGGAGCAGGCGCTTGGAAGACCCATGGTATCGATTTCCTGACAAACCATGGACTGGATCAGCACTATCGTCTCAGCAGTGTTGTTCCAAGACAGCTGTTGAGGCAAGGCAGGAAACACTGCTTCGAGTTCGCAGCGTACAATTCGGGTCACATTTTCACTAGGTGGTGGCGAGCTAGATTGGTCGGTACAGGAAGAGGTCGCTGGAGTATTTGGAAGCCGTGTAAACTGATTGTATATACGGCGACTCTTCGCCTGCTCGAAACGGCAGCATTCCTTTATGATGGCATCGACAGTCGATAAGTTTCTGAAGACCAGAAGGTTGAATGCACCATCGGCGATGCCTTTGATAATGTGTCCAATCTTGTCCGCCTCTGGAATGGACGTTTCGATTTTATGAGAGAAGTCTAAGATGTCCTGAATGTAGGAGATATATGACTCTGTAGCAGTTTGGGCACGCGTGGCGACTTGTTGCTTGGTGGCTAGTTGTCGACCGGTCGGATTACCAAAAATCTCAGACAGCGTTTCTTTGAACAAGTCCCAGCTGGTTAGCTCTTCCTCGTGTGTATAAAACCAAGTTCGTGGTGTTCTGTCGAGGTAGAACACGACATTGGCCAGCATTATGGTCGGATCCCACCTGCTCACCTTGCTGACGCATTCGTATATCTTCAACCATTCTTCCACGTCGATACCATCGAGGCCGGTGAACTTGCCTGGGTCTTGCGGCTGAGGTAGAGCAACGTACTGGGTATGCGAAGTCGGCATTGCAGCTGCAGATGCCTTCCGCTGGAAGCATGGTCTCAGGCTGGATGAGACATCCGCTGTAGAGCTCCGTGGAAAACGCATACCCAGCACCTCCACCAAGATGTCACTGGTATAAAACTATTTACATGGTGTACTTGCAAAGCATATATACACAGCTGCCGATAATCCCGAGAGGCTCTTGCCACCTCGTCCTCTTCACCGTCAACGACCTTGTTCTCTTTTTCCACCGTAACAATATACATTCTCTCATCATTCCTTTTATTACATTAGATTTCCCACAATAATTACAGACTATGTTCTAATAATGTGCTCGGTGTTCTAATGATGTTGTTAAGGCATATCAAAAATAATTGAGCTATTGTAGTTGCGCTAAAAAAGAAATCAGTAGTCCTTAAGGGTGTAGCGGCGCGCAACTATCGCCTCCAAAGCTGACAAAGAAGATGGCTCGCACGCAGGTAGCGCAAGAGAAGAATACGCTGGTGCACTCTACCTGAGCGGCTGTGCAATTGGCCGCTCGAGATCCTGCGGCTCTATGGCCAGCCAGCCTACCTGAAACATAGCTAATGTGGCCAGCTCTCACGCCGCTTCCCACAAGGACTTAGGAATTCATTACATAGCTTTTGGGTTTTACATCATGGACATTTGCTTGTGCTAGGCCCAACAGAGTAAGCAGCGGTGTGTAGAGGATGCGATGCTCATTCACACTACACAGCTTACAGGTTAGCCCATTCTCCTAAATGATGCATCAGAAACTGTGAAATCAAGTTGCCAATGGCACCACTATATATTTACCTAAAGGTGCACTGCAAATCATTGCATATAGACCCAGGTTGTCGCACCATGTGCATGGCTGCTGTGCTATACTCAAATTTAAAACGTTAGGTGCAACGCTGTGGAAGCTGTGTGAGGAGTTTGGTCACCAAAATTTGTCACTCTGCACGTTTCGTCAATGCTCCACTGCGTGTTCCCTCTATGCTCATGCAAGCTTTCACGTGAGGCCACCGCAATGGGCTGCAAATAAAAACCCAAAAAGTCAATTCATTTAAAACAACGCATTCACGGCCGTATATCACAGTTTGTTTGTTTCTAAGGATTAAAACTTTTTTCATTCAATTCTGAGCCTATACAATGAACAGTTTCGCACAATTGCGGTAAAAGACATGGAAATATTCTTAAGTGCGAACTGCAATAAGTTTCTGTAGCCTCCATAGCGTTGCAGATAATGTCTTAGACGAAGTATAGGCTCATTAGGCAGGGGTTTTACTGAGATTGAGACATCATAGGAGCAAACATCCAGCAGGCCTGTGGAGTGTCTGCAGCAGCGAGGAGGCTCTTAAAAGTTGAGAGCTTAGGTAAGGAAGTGCGGCAGAGTTACCTGCAGAATTACCTTTACTCTCAGACAGCTCTTCAGCACTGTGTGCCACATGTCCTCCGTGCATTCGACTGCATTTGATGCTTCGGATTTCTTTAATGACTCTACCACCATTGCAAATGGGATGGTAGCCTACGCCCAGACTACTAGCTCCTTTGCCAGTTCTTTATGTGGCATATTACACCGACACGCTGAAAACATGCGAGATGGCTCTGTTGCTGCAAGCCTAGTTCGTGAAATAACTCCTTTTTTGATTGAGCTTTTATAACAACGCTGACTCTGACAAATAGGGTGTTGCCAACACCAGCATACTGTTTCTGTTTTGTATCCAAATGCAAAGTGTGGGCAATTTTCGAACCCGTAGATGCTATGCGAAATTCTGCAAGCAGGCTTCCTCACATAGTTAACTTGTTCTGACCAAGAGTCACATTCTAGCTACTAACAGTGCTACTAGCTACTACTAGTAGCACTGTTAAACCAGACACATGTTTTCAAAGCTTTGATAATCCGAGGTAGGAAAGGCAGCAGGATTGGTGTCAGCAGACCACATGTTGGCACTTTAATTATGATTTTAACCTGAGGTCCGCCATCATGGTTAGGTAAACAAGGCGTGTTGATAGCGTACTTGCAGATTTTCGCATATCCTCTACTTTCTTGCAATAGATAGTACATGTTGTGTTAGAATTAGGTAAGTACAGTAATCATCCATTGTACGTGAAACTCTGCTGATAGCAGACTGAAAATAGTCTTTTTTGGCGAGAGATATGCATGTCTCTGGCACATCCACTGTGCCCTGGTGCCACCAAGGCAGACACTGCAGCATTTGGGTCATAATTGTTTTCACTATCAGCCATGAAAGGGCATGAAAGATCAGGCATCTGCATGCTGACCGATCAAGCTCGAATTGTCTGGCAAGAGTCGATTTCAGGATTGAAAAAACGAGTCTTGGCCCATAGAAAAGTATGGGTGCCGACCGGGGCCTTTGGTCAGGCTGAAGTTAAGTGGTCTTGAATTAACGAGGCTTAGTGTCAGCATATGATTTTGGATTGGAATGTTTTGAAACTAGACAGCTTGAAGACCAGTCTAAGCAGCATCTAAGCCCTCCATAATCGTCGATTGGTTAATGTTGCAGTTGTGATGTGTGCACAAACTGTATGCCATCCCTTCCCCCCCTCTCTTTGTGGTTCTGCAGGAGCTGGAGATTGTGATGGGCGATGAGCACGTGTCCTTCACGACGTCCAAGATCGGCTCACTGGTGGATGTCAACCAGAGCAAGGACCCCGAGGGCCTGCGCTGCTTTTACTACCTGGTGCAGGACCTCAAATGCCTTGTCTTCTCCCTCATTGGCCTGCACTTCAAGATCAAGCCAATCTAAATGGGGCTCTTCACAACAATAAACGCGTGCTTACTCTGCCAACTGGCAATTTTGTTGCAAGCTTCCCTTATTCTCAGTCTGCTGTAGTTGAACGATATAGTCAAGCCTCGATATGACAAACGTGGATATAGCTACATACCTGCCAACTCTCCCGTACTGTGGCCGGTCCTCCCAATTGTACAGACACGGCCATAACCTCCAGAGCCATTCTGGCCCATCACGGAAGGCTGACAGATTTGGAATTAAAACAGATTGGAGCATTTCTACATTATTCCTGCCTTAACATGCTTGAGCCAATGCAATCTATCGTGCAAAGTTATATGGCTCAGTGTAAAATTCTTGCTTTAATATTTTTTCCTCAGGATGTAAATACCAAGGTGGCTTTTTATGTATTCAGAACTTGCGAGCAATATGGTTCTGCAGTTGCATTAAGAGCATAGCACCCTGCAGTTTACAAGCATGCGATTTATGGTACTTGAAAGCCAACTTTTCTGCTTGCAGCTTGCAACCTTCTGATGTAACATAACGTGTGTTGCCACTTGCACAAAAAGAAAGGCCAAGACATTGCACTCCAGCTTGCCCTGTATACGTACGTGGAATATTTTATGCATTTAGAGTGTAAGCTAAATGCTTCAGTATAACTAATTACAACAAAGAAAATGTAACATGGACCACCGCTACAAGCCGAACATCTTTAATGCAATCCACCGGGCAATGTGTATAAACAAACACCAGCTAAGCAACACCAAGAACAAACAATCGCGGTAAAGCGCACACGTGCAATACTGCAACACTAACATGTTGATAAAGGTGCAGCACATGTAAACAGACTTTGTTTGAAGAAAAATGACAATAAAACTGGTAGCTGTTGGGAAGTGGCGCTTCAAAGGACCGTTTGTAGCTTTCTCACTCCGCCTCGTAAAGTGGGGGCAGCACGCAACGCCAGCTCAACAAATGAGCTGCATGATCGCGCATTGGTCGTTTACACGGGTCACATAGTGTGTAGCTTGCCGCTGCAGCGTCAACCCGTGCATTCAACATGTGGTGAAAGCGTCCCGCCAGTGCCTCCTAGATGCATCACCACAGCGCCTGCTGTGCAACTAAATGCTCATCCGGCACGCCAGACAAGCTAAGGGGAAGGCAGTTGCTATCGAGCCAGATATCCACGACTTTGGAAAGAGCAGCACTTTTCATTCCCGGTGGCCGCACAGACTCGTTAGTAGACGTGGACGATGCCGTAGAAGAAAGTCCAGAAGAGAACATAGGTGAAGAGGCCACCGAACAGCCCTGTCGTGAGGAATGTAGTACGGCTGCGCAGGAAACGATGCCAGGTGTTCATTGTGCGGAGCACCAGCATGAGCCACAGCGCCAGCGCAGTGGCGAAGTAGAAGAGGAAACCCCAGAGGCCCGTCAGACCCAAAATGCCTGCCGTGCAACCCGACAATGCGGCGAGCGATGTGCGGCAGTACTCGAGCACGGCGCCGTTGTGCCGCATGGCAGCTTCGCTGTACGCGATCGTCTCGCCTGATTTTTCCTTCTTCGAGCGAACCTTGCGGCTGTATTCCGCCATGCTGCTTTCTGTATATTCAGGCAATAATGAATCTGCTCACCGCGATTCCGCTTCCACCTCGCACACTCACACACACACAGCACTGCTAGAGAGCTTTCAAGCTTCATTCGTGGAAGTAGTAGAAAAACTCCTCCATTGGTTCCTCCATGAAGTTTTCTTCTTGTTGCAGACCTATGGCCTTTGAGATGCTTAACCCAAGCTGGCACGTGACGTCCAGGCTGGAACATCGCATCTCAGAGCGACAACTTTCTCAGAGCAATTTAAGGGGGATGTAGCCATACATTTGCGCATTGCAGGCCCAAGAATAAATGTCAAGAACGTTACAGCGTGTTTAGGCGTATTTAGCCTATAATAGCATTGCCTTAAAGATTTAGTTTTTGTTAATCGTTATAACTTGTGGTGGATTTGGACAAAGCATAGCCTTTGAGATGACAAAGGTGCTTAACGTCTTCGAGGCTATGCTACTTTTGGCAATAGGTGGTGTTCATCTCCACGCCTCATGGATAAATGGATAAATGCTACGAGCATCTTAGAACGACGTGGTGGGTTGGTGGGTTGCGCCACCAAGCCCTTGCCTAATGTACTACAGTACTATATATCTACAAAAAAAGCAAAAAACACAAATAATTTTTATTAATAAACTCATAGTGTTATAAAGTTACGCCCACCGAATTTACAATGCGAATCTTAAAGGCTGTGCTTTTGTTGGTTCAATTCGGCAAAAGCGACTTTGAGAGAGAGCCACAAATATGTCATTCACGTTTAATTTTGTACGCCACCTATAAATCATGTTTAAAACCCGGGGTTTGTGATGTGTTTCGGCTCCCAAAATTGCTCGCAGCATAGAGTTTCATATTAGTATACCTAGAGGCAAATCTGGCGCTGCGATCGTTCAACCTACATGGGAATGATGGGAAGTACAGGCTTCGGATTGGCATTCTGTTGACTGGCGAACTAGTGTACAAGTATTTTTTTTAAAGTTTCGGTTTCGCTCCAAGCGCAATTGCTATAACCTGCAGTTGGACAGTGCAACGCAAAGCTCTCTGCGTTTGTTAGGTTGCTCAGAGTGGCGATAGCGCGCTGGGCCAGCGACTGGGACGATGCTTGTGTCGCGGTGTGGCGTCGAAGCCGTGACGAGAAAGCGGCGGCATCGTAAACGCTGAAAGAACATGTTTTGAGCGTTTAGACCTTTGTTTGTTAAGTGTGTTAGGTTGGCACTGTAGCGTTACGTGCTTTATGAAACTTCAGAATAGAACAAAGAAGGCACTACTGATACAAGACATATACAATTGTACTTCTAGTGGCTTGACAATCAAATTTTATTGAGGGCTTCATTATGTGCTCGTTTATGTGCTCATTGAAATGCGTGTTTTAGGACTTTGAGAACACAAACTTACTTGTGGTAGGAAAGATAGCTGCTTCCTAGCTGTAGTCTAGTGTCGCACAATGGGTACCCGCAAAGCCACGCTGTAACGCTTCGGAAGCGGTACGCCAATATAAGATATGATGAAGCATACTCGTAGGAGGCCACTAGCGTCCTGCGTAGCACGGCAGCAGATGTGCTTAAAATTACATGAAGGCGTTCAGCAATTGTGACAGCCGACGCAACCTTTCGAAAGAGCGAGAGAGTTCGCAAGTGCCTGTCGTCTGCGAGAAAAGTCTCGCGTTTGCAGCGAGCAGGCGTCGTAGCAGACGACACTTGTAGAATTCCTCTCAAGGGCGCAACGCTTTGTCACAATACAACATTTTTATTTCCAGAAATACTTGATGAGTATTTTTATATAAGTACATGCACGGTTGTTTTGCTGTTGCAAAAATGAATAAATAATTATTCTTTGGCGTTAAATTGGGAACAGAATCGCACAAGTATGCATACCCTGGCGTGTCCTGCTGACAAACCATAGTAAACCATGCTTCCATCTCAACGTCATGCAAAGTTTATGTAGCGTGTTGTGCATCATATAACATACTGCGGAAATAGAATTAAATTTTACGCGATAATATTTGAGTATAGCGTTGTTTACTGCGCCAGAAGCAAACGCCACTAGTCTAAAGACCGAAGTCAATCCGAAGCCTGTACTTCCCATCATTCCCATGTAGGTTGAGGCGACGCTCATGAGAACCCCCGTAGACACTAGCGCCACATTTCCCTCTAGGGTATTTTTAGAAACTCTATGGCTCGCAGCGAATTCATCCAGCAAAAGCGTAGCCTTTAAGATGCGCACGTTATCTCTAGAGGGCGCATCCACACGAGAAGTACAAAAACACAGTTCGCAATAGGGGATCAGAAAATTTGAACGTGGTAGTTCATACTGTTTTCTTTTTCATTGGTTAACCCAGATAGGATATTAGGCAGCATAGTAACAAGAGCTTGATAGCGCAACCCACCGCTCCGTTTCAAAGAAGACGCTCATAACATCTATCCATTTATATAAATTTGTAAATCACCATGGACAGCACCTACTGTGACGTCATAAATAAATGGCATTAAACATTAAATTATTTTGTTGTCACGGCCTGTGTAATCATTATTTTCAATAAAACGATGTCTCAAAGTAAAGTGTAACTTTTTATGAAAGTTTGGAGAACAAACATTTGAAGGCTTTTGTAGACTGCGCGAGATGTCAGCACCATCGTTGTCATGCGTTCTACATTTACTTCCGGTTTGACTTGCAGCTTCGCTCCAAGTTCCAGCTTCGCTTGATTATCTGTTCAGTGCCGTTATTTTGCTTCCGAATTCGATGGCTTGCGTAAGATGCCTGGAAAATGTTCCAAACTCTTGAAACTGTTGCTTCTTCTGTCTGTACACTGCTGCCGCTTTTCACTGGGCCCCAAACCTCGTGCTTTATGCTGTGTGTCATGAAGGGATCGTTGTCTCTGCATGGCAATCGGTGGGACGTGACACGAAGGCTGAGTGTGTTTCGGTGACAGAGCGAGTCCGTTCTTCCAAGAGAGACACGTCCTCCCCCTTGCCACCCTCATGTATTTTCCGATCCGGTGGCCTCAAGTGCTCAACATTGACAGGGATGCCAGTTCGACGTTGACATGGATCGCGTCGGACTATAACAGGACACTGTTTGCTGTTCTCACCGAGAACAGCATTGGCATTTGGCTCGAGAAGGTGAGCAAAAAAGGGGCAAGTTCCGGCCGGGCGTTCCACGTCTACTGGTTGTCTCTGTGAACTAACGATAGCATACTGTCACAGCGGACTTCAATTTTCCCGTAGAATGCTTCATGACAATCATTAAAGGAAGTTGTACGTCACGAGATAATGCTTACTGTCAAAAAGCGGTGGACATTCTGTACGCCGCGTGACAATGGCATTAGTGTTCCTCTGTTTTAATCGCATTCTTGACCGCACTACTCGTCAATAAATGAGACTTCTTTTGCAAATCTTTCCTTTTTCAAAAGCTCTCGACCTTGCTGGAAGCCTTTTGTCCGCATTTGCTCTTGCATGTTCGGACTATTGTACGAGCACGCTGAGAGAACAGAAACTCGACAAAGCTTCTACACGTCTTGCGTTACTTCATATGATGCACCCAAGTAGGCTAAACCTACCATAGTAATGACCTGACCTACTTCACATGAAATAAACAAGTAATAAATATATGTATAATAAACCAAAAGCAGTGCATTATGCAAATATCTCTACAGCACCCTATGTTAAAGTTTGTATAGTGCTTTCTGCACCCGTACAAAAGTACATTAAAGAGAACTGAGCATACCTTAGCTTGCTGCTTACTAAAGGAGTGCAAAATTATGTTACCCCATCATTTCAAGACAACTTCATCTTGCCTTTTGCATGGTGGTATATTGCAATAAGAGCTCCATATCGCCCGCTTCAATTTTCGGGTAGAGTGCATAATGTTGAATGAGCATAAAAGGAGTGTTGGGTTTATGAGCTTCACATCGCTTGCTTCATTTTTTGGATAGAGTGCATAATATTGAAGCAGCATAAAAGGACTGTTGAGCTTTTGAGCCAGAACCACGATTTGATTATGAGGCACGCCATAGTGGGGGACTCCGGATTAATTTTGACCACCAGGGGATCTTTAACATACCCCCACTGAACTACAATGGACTCCAGATAAATTTAATGTGCTTAAATGGAAATGCCAGATAAATGGAACGATAGAAACAATGTATCAGATTTGGTTGGCTGCCCATAGACACAATGTTAACAAACTTGGGTTAAACGAAACCTGCCTTTTCTTGGATTCTGGTTGAGCGAAACTTAAACGAAACTGCCACCTACCTTATTGGCATATGGAAGAGGAAAGGTTGACAAACGTGTCAAATAGTGATGCGATAAACAGTGAAGAAAATCCAATCCATGAAGTTGCAGAAATGGTAAAACTAATTAATGATGTCGAAGTTGCAACTGGTGTTTCCATCATGAGGACTTTGCTAGGAAAGTAACGATCCCAGATGAGGAAGAGAGTCTTCAAGACTCTCTTCCTCATCAAGAGACTTCAAGCTGTGCCGTTTACCTGCTCTTTGGAGTTAGTTGAAAATACCAGTGAAGTTCATGCGAAAGACATTGATATCAGTATTCTAGTGTGCGGTACTGTTTCGCACCTGATGGCAAGAGATGCAACTAAAAGTCTGCAGCGCTATTACAAACGCAAGAATTGCGGATAATTATTAGGAATCGTTATGCTTGTGAATACAACCCTGCACAAGAAAAGCTACTATATCAGAAACAGAGCAAAGTAACGTCTTTCCTTTTCTTTTTTTTCACCATAGCAATATCGGAGCATTCGGATGCTTTTCTAGTAAAATGACTGTTGATTTTTTTTTGTCTTTCGCTTAAATGAAACTTTGAATAAACAGAATACATTTTTCCTTTCCTTTGAGTTCCATTCAAGCAGTGTCTACTGCAGTTGCTTTGGCAGAGACTGAAATGTTGTGATCGACAAAACACATACACACACAAATAGGATATGCTTTGCCATTTAGATCAGTTATCATTTATCACTTATCACTAAGTGCCAGTGGCCTGACTGCAACTTTTTTATTTTTCTGTGTGTTACGACACAAACTTTTCTCCTCCTGGTTCTTGTTTTTTTTGGCAGCTCTGTGTCCAGATTGCATCTCATGTTCGGACAAGCGAGTCACTCAGCAAGCATGGCAGCAACTCACGGCTGGTTTGGAAGCGGGACTCCTCCATGCTGGCCGTCCTTGTGAGTGTAATTGGGTGCATCATGCCTTGCTCATTGCATTGACTCTTAGGAACAGCTAACAGGTTCCCAATAATTTTGAGGTGTTTCTATGTCAAAGCACAGTAAGCTGTGAGGTACACCCCAGTGGAGGACTTAAAATAATTATGAACCCCAAAGGTTCGTTGGTGCATTCAAGTCTAAAGGCCAACCTTAACAAAATGTTAGTTCACTAAATCGGTTATAGATGAGTAGCACATGCTATTAAAGCAATCACGACAAAGACTCTGGGCTGTTAAGTGTCCAATTTTCTTATAAACTGCCTTTAAATAGCACCTAAGCAGACTACGCATACACCTTGTGGCTAGCAGATATGATGTAAATCTTGGAACATTGACTTCAAGACTTTTGGCACGCCATGGGCATTGCCTAATCTCGGAGGTCATGCCTCCGAGGTTAGGCAACGTTCTGGGTTCTAGGTTCTGCATCCTTTCCTGAGGGTAGTAATGGTGGCTTTACTTTTATTTTCAGCATCGAGAACCTCTCTTTCAGCAAGCTTTCCATAATGCATCCACTTGTATTTAAAACGTACAATTTTGCACTCAGGCTGCTTTATTATCCATATTATCCAGAACTAGGCTTTTCATGCAGTCCAAAAGTTTAATTGTAGTTGGCCTTGAAGAGTCCAAGGCCAACTGCATGAGTGTTCTTGCATTCTGCCTCCAATGGACTATGTCTGCTGTGGCTTGTAATAGAACCAATGACCTCTTCTTTGATAGGCTTTATAGCCATTGAGCCATCACAAAAGATATTCATCGTCGCATGCTTTACAAAATCAAATTATGTGATTTTACGTGCCAAAACCACTTTCTCATTATGAGGCACGCTGTAGTGGAGGACTCGGGTAATTTCGACCACCTGGGGTTCTTTAGGTTCTTTAACATGCACCAAAATATAAGTGCACGGGTGTTTTCGCATTTCGCCCCCATCGAAATGTGGCCGCCGTGGCTGGGATTCGATCCCGCGACCTCATGCTCAGCAGCCCGACACCATAGCCACTGAGCAACCACAGCGGGTAGCATGCTTTACAGACAGGTGATCCATTTATGAAAGGGCAAGCAATTGTTGGGAAAGGACAGATTTTTCATCAGCTGTGAATCAGAGAAACCCATATGGGTTTCCTTTGCAGCTTCATGCTGCTTATGTGTGGATCATAATTCTACGTTGTGGGTTTCCGTAAAACTAATTTCCTATATATAACTGATCATTTTCTCAGGATGCAGTAAAAGAACAAATGAAAAAAGTGACTGATCATTGCAGATTATTTTAGTGGTACCTGTTTTGAGATGTTACAGTGGCATTTAGACATTTTTTGAATGCGTCAGAAGTACTTATCGATTTGCTAAGTGTGCCATGAACAACTCCACTCAGCGTTATTCATCTAAATGCAGCAAGCAACCTACAGTGTTGCCAGTAAAAGAAAAAGCATGCTCACTAATACAGACATAAATTATATACAAACGTATTGGTGCCCTTATAGGTGCCTTGTTCTAGGTAGCCTGGGCACCAAGATGCTGATATACATATTTTATTTCTGTATTTTGTCCACAATTGCTTCCACTATCAGCGTCCCTTGCCAGACGACTTTTCATCAAAATCTAGACTAAATTGTCGTTCTTACAATTGCCTTTCCTTGGCTGTGGCTTTCTTAAAGTGACACTACCGAGAATAAACTAAGCGAGGTTGTCTGATTTGACTTTTGGAATAACAAATAGGTCCCTGCTACCAGGAGCCGAGTATCAGCTAGCCAAAAATGAGAAAGAAATGAATGACAGGTCATGCCACCACCTTGATATTTAGCACCAGCACATCTAGGTGTCATTGCTTATCTATAAAGAAAGATTGCATTTGAAAGTAAGCAAGATGCAATGTAGTAAGTCCTGCCAAAATTTCTTGCACAAGGACAGCTGAAGTGTACGAAAATTTCATGAAATTCTTAACGTTGCACTTGCGTCAATAGTGCTGCAGTCTGTGAGCAGTGTTTCAAATGGGAAAGTTTGTCTTACTGTGATTACTGTTAATGAACTCTTTTCTATCAAATAAATGCCAGTAGTGTTCTGAAAGAATATGCAATCAGTGTCAACCCTTGCTCGAGCTTATATTGCAATGAGTTGAATACGCACATTTCTGAAATATAGATACCGGAACGCTCAATTTTTCCCTCCTCCTCATACTTTAGTTTCTTGATGTGTGTGCCATTTCATCCTGTCACAAAAGTTGCAATACTTTGCTTACAGACATTCAAGGGCCATCTACTCATGTACCAAGTCATCACTGAGGAATCTCAACCACCACTGTTCGAACAAATTGACAGCAAGTGAGTTATCAGTAAAGTCTCAAAGTTATGTCATTTTGCTGTCAATTTGTATTGTCAGCTAATTGCACTGTTTTAAATTTTTGCATGACAAAAAAAAAATGGCTAAGATAATGTTTGCTTGTTTAATTTTCCTGAAAGAAGAAATGTGTTATTACCATTAAGACCTTAGTCACCTGCCAGCCCTCATGTGGCCTAGTGAAATTTTGCTGTACTTTAAACTAGCAGGGAAATGTGAATTAGCTAGCATTCACAGTGATGTTGCTGTCTGTCAGGTGGCTGTGAACGGTAATGGTCAGCAGTAGCATTATGCTAAAACTTCCTATGTTAGGAGACGTGGTGCAACATAGCTTCAAAAACATGTGACTGCTTTGATTGTTGGAACTTGTTGGATGCAGCATTTGGTACGACTTGTAAGGTTTGTTCGTTTCAGAGAAGGTGCATAGCACCACTAACGAAAATGTAAAGGTGGTACAAGTTATGGTTGCTGCAAGTTTCAAGGGTGCAACATACTGTGGCGGCACCTTACTGCACGTTACCTTGCATTCCCATGCACCGAGGACAGGGTGTAGGGGGTGCCGCCGCACCTTTGAGACTCGAAGTGCCTAGGTGAAGTGCACCTTAAATAGGTGTAGAAGGCCTAGAGAAACTTGGTTTATTTGAATAGACCTGCCGTCGTATGTTGGATTCGTCCTGAAATTTCCATTTGTTTTCTGCTTCAGTCATGGCTGCGCAGGCTGTCAGGACAGAATCTGTGCAAAGGTCATCATTTGCACCAAGTAGTGCAACTTAAAAATTTTCGGTTGCATTGTATACCATCGGAATAAAAAAGCAAGATAGTAGGTAATTTACAGATTAGTAGTGTAGGTTGCCAATATATATGGCTCTGGTTGGTGACACAAAGTTCACTTTAAATGTTGAACTTAAGTGAGTTGTAAATCAGTTTAAACTGCAGCTGTCATATGTGCATGCTGCATGGTTTTAAAAGAGATGCATCAGAGTGACTATTACTTTAGGCCCCCTCGTTACCTTTTTTCCTTGTGTTGCAAAACTACATTTATTTTGTTTTACTTTGCTGTCACTAGTTTCAGCCTGTTTAAATGTTTAAATTGGGAAAACCTCATCAGTTGATTATTTCAGTGGGCCTGTTTTACTGGTGTGGGAAGCTTAATTGTGCCTCTGGTGATCGCATGTGTGACAACTGTTTTGCATCCTTCTACTGACACAGTTCACTAACATCGCGTGCTGTTCTTACTATTACAGCCAAGCCAACCTCAAGAGGGAGAGTGCAGAGCTCTTTGTCAAAGACCGTGTGCTGCCCATTAAATTGATACCCACATCTCATCTTTCAACTTCAGCTGATGTCGCCGGGTAAGTGTGTAGTAGGTTGTGTTTCAAATACTGTGTAAAGTAACAAGTAAATGTAAAGTCAGTTCAACTAATGTGTTAGAGACCCATAATACAAGGCAAACATACAATAAGACTTGTACTTGTTAGTTGAAATGCATTTTAGAACTTACAGCACAAGAATACAGATACAACACAGACAAAGAAAAAGACCACTGTGCAACAGTGTTGCACTTGCAGCTAATCTTTATTAGAAGCATGTGAAAGACTATATACATAATTGGTTGAAGTTCGCACATTGTATAAAGTTCGACAGAATTCTAAAAACAAACAAGAACTGCATCAAAACTGCAGGAATGTCAATGCTTCGTGTTCAGAAAATAAAATTCATAATCAAACATTGTGACTGAAGAAATGCTGATACACATTTAGAGTAAAAGCTCGTTTATGTGTTCTGGAAAAAAAAAATCAAGAAAAAAAAAACGTACTAATTGAGAAAACGTACCATCCAAAGTAATTAAAAAATTGATGGACTCAACTGTAGTTGACACCTCCATAATGTGAAGTGTTGCAAACGAGGCACAAGATGCCGTCGGGCTAGTTGGGCTTTGGTAGCCCGGAACACATTTGTGTTGTTTTCCTTTTAAGTAGTGTTTTAAGACGGCAACAGAAAACCAAAACGAAATCGAGCTGGTGGGCGACGCCCGATGCCCCGAAAGTATAACGTGACACTCATATCATGCGGCCTG
The DNA here is from genome assembly GCF_038994185.2 of Dermacentor albipictus. NCBI lineage: Eukaryota > Metazoa > Arthropoda > Arachnida > Ixodida > Ixodidae > Dermacentor > Dermacentor albipictus. The sequence continues at coordinate 47,531,414 of NC_091829.1, read as the reverse complement.
CAGCAGGGAACGGCGGCGCATTTGGATTATTACTACTACAGTCCACTATCAACGGCACTATACCTCACACTGTGAAACAGACAGGTGAAGATGCTTATCATAATAGGGTTGCCGGCAATGGCTATGAATGTGGTGTGTGACGACCCCGGAGGTGATTTGCTGGTACCGGAATCAGAAACTGAGTGTGTGCCAGCGTTGTCACATCAGACGTGTGGACAAGTATTGCAGTGAAGCGGCCACAGGAGGCGGCTGTATACTGTTGTTGATCACGAGTGCCTTGCACATTTTCCTGTTTACATGTGATCTAGCGACCGGAAAACATGTCATATAGTCCCACTTTGGCATAGTCCTGAACGTTGGGGCTGAAAAATCATTTTCTGGGAATGTATGATCCGGTAAACAAGAAAGCGTAACTGTACTGGGTCATTTTAGGTGCGAGCATACATGACTTGCCAGTGAAATCGATGATGCGATGTTTAAGACATGAAGGAAGCGAGTGCCGGAGAAGGAAGGCACCTGGAGGTGGAGAAGAGAATCGCGCACTGGAGAAAGTATGAAGGAGTGCTCTGAGAGTACGGCAAAGCAATGCCACCTAGAGGAAAGTCTAGGTGGCATTCAGCGAAGTGGGGTCGGAGACACGGGGTGAGCTGTTGTGGAGAAGGAGGGTAGGTGGAGGTGCGCTAGACTGACCTTCTCTGGCAATTGCTACGGTTTGCCTGTGCGTTATGGCTCTACCGCATTCGTCTCGTGATCGAGTGGCCGAGCGCCGAGCGAGAAGGACAGAGCAGCAACGCAAGCGGCAGCAGGCCGACCACGAGTTAACCAACCCTGAAGTTGTCTCCAAGCACCGGGCACGAGCTGAACAAGTCCGGCAAAAGGTACGGGTTTCACGTGCCCAGGAGGCTCCCGAGGAATGTGCTAGGCAGCTTGCGACACTACGGGTGTGTCAGGCAAGACATCACAGCTTGGAAACTCCTCAACAGCGTGGAACCTGTTTCCAAGCCCAGCCCCTCTCTGCCCCCCCTCCCTCCCCTTCCTTCAGAGCCCAGCGTGCAAAGGAAGGAGGCACGCTTCCTTCCCTTTTCCCTCCTTTGCGTGCGTGAGATTAAGCCACAATCGTCGGCTCATCATCGCATGCTTTCACTCGTGCATGCATACAGCATATGGCACGCGGGGACGGTATTAGTGCCCTTGCACTTTATACGGAACATTGCAGGGACGACAATGGCAGAAATGTGCCTCGAGAGTCCATATGATTACAGTTATATGGGAATGGCACCCATATGCTTGCACGTAACCTGCATTCACAAAGTGAAACATCACTGTAATTTTTTTGTGTTCTCGATTGCGAACACTAGTGCCGGGAAATTGTATGTAACAGGATCGTATCAGTGAGGTTCTACTGTATTTCTTTTTCCTGATAATTGAAATGCTCTGTCAATTCTCTTAGGCAGTATGCCTTTTGCTGCTTTAAGATTGATACCTATATACTAAAGCTGAACTTGTAGCCAAAGGCCTGAATGGCTACAAGTTCACTAGCAATGTGGACAAAAATTAAAACGTGTATACAGTTGCACTGCTTGAAAAAAACATGCCATTGTTGCAGACACAAGTAGATTCGCATTTGTCTCCGTATCATCATCTCTGCATGCTGTTTTGAACATGTGACAATGCCAACCTGATTTTGTGATAACGGTTATGCTACAGCCTGGCCATTTGTTCTTCATATAAAGTTCACATGCTTTTTAATATTTATAATCATGCCGTATAATATTATGTGCAATCCATTCAAAAGCATAAAAACTGAATTTGGTATCCTGTGATGAAGCAAATAATATAATTTAAAGGAATGTGTAACGGTTACATATGCACCTCCAACTTTGTTGAAGTAGAAGCAAAATGTACGAAGATTTTATGCTCTGAGAAAAGCAGTTTATTGTTTCCTTAATAAAAGAAATCTCAAAATATGGTTCATTAATTGAACATTGCCTAACCTAGAGCTTTGCTATTCATAGGCAGCTCCTTATGTTTCAGAAGAACATGCTGATTTTCAGTGGTGTAGCAATGAAGGTTTTGAAACAGATTGATTCAGTCTGGTCAATTTTCAATTTGCTAAGTGCCCTTATTTAAAAAAGAAAAAAAAAGTCCATACAATTCTTTTTAAGGTTTCACTCCTTAAACAGAACACAAAGAAATACAAGAAAGACTTTGCAGAAGTTTATATCTTACAAAGTTAAAAATCATCAAACTTTTGTCATTACCTTTTACCTGTCATGATGATTCCTAGTTATGGCAGTCTTCTGCTAAACTCAAAACTTAATTCATGCAACACAGAATACAATGCCAGTAACTTGTGCAGCATTGCATGTGAGATCCTACACTTTCTGGCACTGTCACCATTGCAGAAATGTGGAGAACATAACCGAGTGAATGTTCGGGGATGAAAAATGTATAACTATCTTGAAAGTTTAAACAAGATTGTAAAAAGGTATTTAGTAAGCTTTCTGTGCTACTGACTTTGTTAAATGCGATGAAATTACCTTTTGTGCTTTGTTTCTGTAAAGAGACGGCTAGTCAAGAAGAACAGTGGGCTGAGAAACTCTTTTAAGTTAGGACTAGTAGTGAGGGGGTAAGTAGGTTTTCATTTGTTTTGGAAAAAGTATGTTGAACTGTATACAAATAGTATATATAAAGTGAAGACAAAAGACGGGACGAGTGTGCCTGCTATGTGTGCTTCAGTAAATGCTCATTTGTAGCCTGCGTGTGTGTTTGGTCTTCTACCTTCTCCTTGACTTTCATTCTACGCACCCTTTCCAAAACATGAAACTCTTTTGCCTTCTCACGCCACTGAGCACAAATGTACATCAGGAAAGTAACCTGTAGGGGGAAAATAAAAAAACTTTACGCTTCAATGGGTGTGATGTGGCTTTTTACATTGTCTCTGCAGTGTGCTCAACTTTGGTGCGGAAGAGCTCCTGCTGTGCTGTGGCAGTGGTCTGATGCTGCGCGTTGGATGGGATGCTGCATTGCATCAGGAGCTGACCCTCGATCTTCGCGATGTGCCATTCCACAGTGGAGCACCCTCTGCACCTAGTGAGCATTTCTTGTTGCAGCCAGTGTTCAATGTTCCTACTAAACAATGTTCTCAGAATTTGGTATTCTCAGCCTTTGGTCTCCCCAGATGGTCTGCCTCCCAAGTGCTGGACTAGGTCAGTACTTGGGAGGTAGACCAGCTGTGAATACTGATGGCTTCCCTTTGGTGGTTCCCTTCTTTTCCTATACCCATAGACAACATCATTATCTGTCTCAAGTTTGGTTCATGAGTAAACAGTATATATATACCTATGCAAAATACTTTTTTTCTCACTTTATGGTCACCCTAGAAAAATTACGCTAATTTTTTTTTTTTTTCGGAATAGGTCCCTCAGAAGAATTGGAATCTGCAATAAAAAAAAATTGACCCTGGGCAGTCGCATATGGCGAAAAAAATCGACCCTCAAAGGGATAATCCCTTTGTGCCTTTATTTTTCCTCAACCTTCCTGTGTCCTTATCCATTGATTTTGTAGTATCTATAGTCTGGACGTATGTTTGCTTTATTATTTTGTTTTTCTAAACACTGTCACCATTTATAACACCACTGCTGTGTGCCACATACAGTATATGCGAGTGAAGACGCATGCAAGAGAGGAAAGCGGGGAGGCAGCATGCCATCTTTTGTCGCACGCATGCTCTCGGGGAGGGGGGGGGTGGCTGTTTACTTTCGCAACAGCTGCATATTGCGTGCCTGTGCACGGTCGCATGCCTTACCTTGAAAGCGATCTGCTAGGTGTAGGTGCGCCTATGGCTCATACCTTTGTGCTTGCTGTGTTCTCACCGGTACATTTGCATTGAAGCTTATAGGCAGCACTAAGGTCACTTCGCTCACTGTTGCTGCCGCACTTCCTCACGCCAGCATTTTGACAGGGAGTGTTCGCAATCATCGAGAGTTGTGTGTTCATGTTTGCCTTTGCGTGCTGACACCATGTTTATTAATTTTGTTAGTATGTGAATGTTTCCAAGTTTATACAGCCAATAAAACTACATACTATCTTTACTTCATGTAGCTGTCTACTAATTTGCTGTTGCAATCTATGCTTTGTCTTTTGGACGAAACTGCGACTTTTTTCATTCTATCATTTTTGTATACATCTCCTTAACCTTTCTTTTTTTCTTCCTCGAAACAATCCATCCATTTCTTGGCCAATCCCCTACAGTGGGTAGGAGCCACATAATTGATAGGAAACACAAACTACCACTACTTGTACAGCTACCTATGCAACTGTTGCATCGCATGCCACCTGGTGCAATAATATATAAATGCAATGTAAAGTGTGCACATATGACACTATGTGGTGCACATGTCACATTGCATGACTCCTTATACACTAGGACGCACATATAGGGCACGTTTTTACAGCAGCCAGCAAGCCCTGGCATGGTGCAGTGTTAAAGTAGCTAACTCCCACCCAGAGGGCCCAGGTTCAATCCTAGCGGTATCCTTCTTTTTTTTTTTCTGGTGATAGCTGCGATGGACACTGGTGGCAACAGACAACATTGCCAACTGAAACAGCTATTGGAATGTGCCCACTACAGCTTACGCTGTGTAGGCTGTGTAAATTAAGAAAAGGGAAATGGTGTTTGTTTCCGAACAGTGTCTTTTTTAGTCCAGCAAGCTGGTGTCTTGAAGGTTACATGGAAGTACTGTATGCTCATTTCCGGTGTGTAAATGCTGTCGTAATTTGGAATCTCTACTGAAGAGTTGTGTGATGTATTCTGATAGCAAATATCTATGAAGCTCCACGTTAGTCACTTATACCACTGCCACACGGCAAATCTAGTGTCATTTCCAACAAATGACATTAGTTGCGGTTAATGTCATTATGACCACACGCTATCACAAGGCCCAAACTAATGTCATCTTAATATGATGACAGTGATGATAGTAAAAAAAAAAGAGGCAAAAATAGCATCAAACCTACTTTCGTCCAGTAATTATTTTCCAATATACTAAATGTCATTGGAGTACGTGATCCTCCCTTTCACACTGTGCTTCTGTGTCACTGCCAACTGGTTGACACTGCCAACCAAGTTGAGTCAAGTCAAGCCAAAAATTAGGCAAGCAACATGGTGGAAAGCACGACGGGAGCGTCCACTACCTCTGCTGAGGAGCAATGAGAATGGCAATTGCATGTCATTGTCGTTCTAATGTGCATGCGGGCTCCTAATACCCACATCGTTGGCGCGTGTCATAGGAAAACGCGTCCATTCACATCAAGGCAATCGAAGTGGCCGGGCCTGATGGTCCAGTGAAACAAACACGACTGCCACAGCCAAAGCCAAAGACGGCCATCGAATCACTGGATTGAGAGTAGCTTTCTGTAATTATGCCCTGAGATGCACCTGAACATCATTAAAGTAATAACTTGTTAATAAAATCGACAGGACAATAGTTATCTTTTGTTGAACAACAAAAAAGCATGTACTGCTTGCAAAGCTAACCTATAGGCTCCTGATGTTGAAGATGCACATTTGGTTCCAAAATAAGTGCAAATGAGTTTAGCGAGCTTATTCTTTTGGAAATGTTATTTTCAGCTAATGTCATTACATTTTATCATGTGATAGCGAACCAGTGGCATTATCAGTGAATGTTGTTAGATGTAAATGACATTAGATTTGCTGTGTGACGGGAGTACATATTACTTTATGTACTGTAGCTCTATCTATGGCTATAGCAGGAGTGGGTACAATACTGCAGTGCAATAACTTCATTAAAAATTAAAAGCACTATCAGGGCATATTCATATGCAAACGGTGGAGTGCGTTGCTGTCGGCACATGTAGCACAGCTTAGTGATGAGTCATCGGCATTTGGACTCACCAACTTATGTATTGTGCTTTGTGAGGAGATGCTTGCACTTATTGCTACAGAAACTCTTATGCCATTCTCACTGCAGTCCTTGCACCTTAGTAATGTAGGTGCATCTGTGGGCAAATGACACTCATCTGTGCATTGTGTTTACTGTTCTTGTACCAGTATTTTACACTTGTAGCATGTTCTTGCTTTTATTCTTAATTCTCATTCTTGTTAATACACTGGCACCAATAGCCAGTGAAACTTTGGCTCAAACTTTGCACCCTACCGCATCTGACTTTCTAATATTGAAGCCCTTCACTTGCTATTGATGCCATCATACTAACAACAACAATAGACAAAAACGCACTTCAACCATAAGGTGCAGCTGCTGGTACTGCCAACACTATGCATGAAATGCACATAAGCTGAGATAACGAAGCTTTGAACTGGATGTCGCCATCCCTACAGCGCACTGGGAAATTGTTGCTTCACAAAGCGGTGGCTGAGGCACATTATAGCCAGTCCTGAAGCCTTGTAGCTGGTGTTTATAGTTGGACAGCTCTGCACGTACCTGAAAACACATGCTTTATTCACATTTGAAGCATTGCTGACAGTACAATCGTAGGTAGTAGCAATTAATAATTTAAAGACATTGTGTTTTCATGTTTTTGGAAGGCATATGTTAATCCCCCTACCCCACCCCTTTCACTTCATTCCTCCCCTAACTTGGTTACAAGGTAATCCATTGTAAAAAACAGTGCACCAGTGGACAGAGGACTGACAAGAAAACAGACGCAACCATTTGTGTCTGTTTCTTCTGTCAGACCTCTGTTCACTGTTGCGCGGTTCTTTACAATGGATTACCAACTAACCCGGTCACACACTTTGCTTTGGTGTACAGGGCCAAGCCCACACAGGGGCTCTTTGGAGGTGCGAGATGTGCAGTACCTGCCGCTGCTTGGTGGACTGGCTATTGTTTTTCGGAATGGCCGTGCTGCAGTTGTCCTGAGCTCCAGCCCTGAATTTGAGTCCAAGGTGACCACCGGCATGCTGTCCTTGAATCATTCTGGGTCAAACCTAAGCATTTATTTAAAACTAATGACATGCTCCACCTTTTGATTTTTTCACTTTTCATTTATTAATGTATCAAGGTAAATGATAATATATTGCTTAAGCAACAAGATTAAGGGGATTTGAGGGGTTTAATTTTTTTAGTCTCAACCATATGAGGAATCTGCCAGAGAGGCCATAAGGGAAATTAATTATGTTTCGTTAGAGTGTAGAACTAACAAGTTAAGTGGAAAGTAAAGTTAACAAAAAGACAACTTGCCACAGGTGGGAGCCAAATGCACATTTTCCGCATTGTGCTGCGCTGCTTTACCAAAAATTGAGCTACCGTGGCGGTCCCCCTGGGAGTCTTAACCAGCAGCGCTCACGACCAAGGCGGCAGAAGTGGAACATCCTTTTAACTGCTGGCGTCCAGTAGTATGTGACTTTAGGAACAGCAACTGGCCAATAAGTCCTTGTATGCAGCCTCATAGCCATTGAGAGTGCTAAATTTGAGGGTAAGGCGACTGCTTTAAAGATGGTCTTTGTAATGTATGGCTCATTACTTTCAAATATATATTTAGACAAAGCCACTTGTGGCCAGGTGAAGTGGCTGCCACATTGCTATATCCAAGTGGACTTAGCTCTAAGTGCTCGTTATTTAGATTTGTTATGTAATTATGACAGCACTTGACTTTTATCTTTTCCTAGCAAATAAATTATGTAGGCTCCTGTGTGGTATTGCACTAAAGCTGAGACCTTCCTTGCAATGTATTTTGGGCCCATTGTAGATTTTTACTTCTTTCTTTCTTTTTGTGCAACTGCAATTTCATTCACTGCATAGAATTTACCTATGAGCAAGCACTGCTGAAATAACTTGTGACATCTAGGGTCTTGCCCCACTAGCCTATATTGTAAAACTAAGTTTATATGTACCCTGACTGTGAAGGGCTAAACCCTTGGCAATCTCTGTTTAACTGGCCAATGTATATTTTTAACAGGATGCGCATGCTGTTTGGATACCTGATGTCACTGAAGCTACGGTGACTGCTGTGAATCATCGTTACAGGCTGGTCGCCATTGGACTTGCCAAGTGAGTCTCTGGATCATGTTTCCTTTCTTTTTTGGGGCTGGACTGCCATTACTGCTTTTATTTGTTCTCGAAATGTTGCAGCTGACTTGCAACAATGAATACATTAAGGTGAAATGATGGACCAAGGTGACTCTTGAAAAGAATGGCGCCAGAGTATTGGAGCAAGATTAGGTAACTTTGCTTGTTGCAGTGGAGGCACTAGCCCATCTTTCTGCTTCGTACCTGCCATCTCTACCAAATTTTTCCTAAAAAAATATGAATTTGGGCTTATACTATGATTTTACGCACGTTGCGTCAAGTTTTACAAGTAAGGTTGATGGGATGATGCAATATTGGAAAAAGTGTGTACGAGAAAGATGATTTAATGGTACTGTCAAGAATCCCATGATGCCATTTGCCAAAAAGATGGTTGCTTCAAACTAGTTTATTCAGACAAGTTCTTGAAGCAGGCAAAATCAGCAACAGGAAGATCACTGGAATGGTCACTGTCATATAGAAACAATGCATTACTTGTTAGTCCTTGCTGTTACAAGTATGCTGCTGCTTGTATGCTGTGTCTAATGGTAAATCATTAATAAAATGCATAACTGTGCCACAAAAATTGTGTTTTCAGGGCAAACATAAAAATATATATATATATATATATATATTTTCAGTGAGTACAGCAACCTTCATCGCCGATAGAGCCTTAGATAGCCCAGACCAGCATCGAGGTACTCCCTTTCAAGTTCGTATGCACTCACACAAAATGGCAGAAAGCTCAGAGCTGAATTTGCACACTGCAGCATAAACTGCCAGCGCTGTGCTGCCGACACAGCGCTGGTATATGTGATATCTGCAGTTCGCTGCATCGCGACGATGCACAATGCACACCGCACTGCACAAAGGATGAATGCTAGACACGCTGGTAGCGTTAACCATCACATTTCTAGTAGAAGTCACTTCACTGGAGCACAATACTGAGCAAAATCCTTCCAATAAATTTTTTAAGTAAGTACGGTAAAAAGTCCTGTAAAATACAAAGAATGGATTCTTTTTTGTTAAGGTTTTCCTTTTTTTTTTACTGACAACAATTATTTGAACATTTTCTGCCCCCTCCATGTATGAAAAATTGGTTGGCAACTGTGTTCTTTGTCTTGAGAAACACAGACAACTCTGATGCTAACTGAGCCACATTGACACTTAAGGCTTTCTCCATAGCATCAAAATACTTTCAACAATTAAGGGTCAAACATCTCTGTGCAGTGGTCAAGGTGCCGTGTTCTACCTGGACGAAGCCAGTGGCCAGTTTGTGGCCTCACATCGGCTTTGCTTGTCGCCTAAGGATTTCCCAGAGTCGGGGGCTGGGGCTGTGTCACAGCTGCAGTGGACCCCTGATGGCTGCGCGCTGGTCTTGGCTTGGGCCCGTGGTGGCTTCTCCTTGTGGAGTGTCTTTGGCTCCCTCCTTGCATGCTCCCTCAACTGGGATGGTGGGCCACCTGCTTGCATCCATGCTCTGGTCAGTGTGGCAATGACTCGGCTATTGTGATCGTGAAATGATGGGAGTTACTGGTTTTGAACTGATAGTTCCACGCCTGTCCTGTGTGTTTCCTTCTTTGTCCTTTGTTGTTTGTGCGGTTACATGATGCATTCCAATTTGTTGACATGCACTACTGGTCCAAGTTGCAAGCTTTCTGAATTTTTGTTTTTTTCTACTTAGTTCGCTTTTACTTTTTGATACTTTGGTTGTTTTTACCTGTTGCCACAAAGTTGAACGAATTATATGTTTGTGGAACGTATTTTAGCGTTGTTTTATGCCATAATCGCATGGTTATGGAGTGGCACTGCCATTGGTAGCATCAATATAGACAAGGTCCTTGCCATAATGGGTGTCTGCTGCTTTGATTTTCTACCCACCCCTTTGAGGGAGGACTTCGCTATTGGAATAGTCAATTTGATCAGAATTTTCTATAGCTCTTTTTTTTTTCTGGGATTCCTAAGTGTTTTTTCATCATGTAAGGCAGTTATAAGAAAGAAATCTTAACTAGAAGCTGAGACAGTCACATTGTTCTTGTATGCTGTCAACAAAAATTGGCTGGAAAATCTGGCTTGAGGAGGTGCCATCGCACTGGGATCGTGCGGCTTAACCCTTGATGCAGCGCAACCATCTTGATACCATCTTAAAGAGGAGTGATCGAAGCTTCAGGTAGCAGCAGTGCTGTATTTTGTTGCGCAAAGCTAAAAGCAAAAGAAACATGCGAAACGATGAAAAACGGCCATTACGATTTGTTACTGTGTGCACAAAGGAAATGCTCCTATTGGCTGGAAAAGATTTGAATTTCTGGCATGTATGCATTTTCACAGTGGCAAGCTTTGCATTTCTTTATCCCAGCAACATTTGACAGTCATGGTAGGCTGTGTCGCTGGCTCACGTTTATTTAGTTAATGCGTCCAAAATGCAAAATAGTTAAATGTACCATTAAAAATGACGGAGTAGTTGTATTTATAAAACAAACGAAGAAAAAGCCTAGTTGCATGCATATATAGATGCTTCATAAAAAAAATAATTTTTCTTGCTTAAAACAAAATGTCGAAAAGATACTCTTCAAGGTATGGTCGTTCTTAAGTGAACAATGCCCCAGCTAAAAAGTTAAGTGCGCCTAAAGCAAAGTGCACGAGCATTCTTGCATTTCATTCCCATCGAATTTGTTTGCCGCAGCCAGCAATCGAACCTTCAACCTTGTGCTTAGCACAAGCCACCACCACAGTGGGTAAGGTTGAGTTGGCGCCATTTGAAGCTCCCTCATGATTCTGAGTGACAAAAATTTCAAAGAGTAGTCAAAGAGGTTGCCTGGGACCATGTTACTATTTCACATGTATAGCTAGAATGCACAGAATGGAGACAGCAAACCCCAATTCTGGAAAATGCAACTTAACGGCTGGGCTTGGCTTGTCCCATAGTTAAGGCAAGGTCACCAACTACTGGATTGACTAGGCTTTTTTTACTTTCAGTTTTGACGTGGCACTGGCAGTGTATAGAAGAAAAATAAATTCTGGGGGTTTATGAGCCAAGACCACAATCTGATTATGAGGCGTGCTATAGTGAAGGTGGACTTCAGATTAATTTTGACCACCTGGGGTTCTTTGACATGCATTGAGTGTTTTTGCATTTTGCCCCTTTGAAATGTGGCTGCTGTGGTCAGGATTTGATCCCGCGACCTTGTGCTTAGCAGTGCAATGCTACAGCCTTAGCCACCACGACAGGTGGCGATGTATCAAAACAGAAACATCTCTTTTTCTGCTCAACTTGGTGGCCAAAATAACACATGGCAATGAACGCAAGCGCTGAATTATTAGACAAAACACTGCAATGTGTCTGAAATTTCCGTTGTACTTATATGTTATGCCTCTAGGGCAAGTGACAGTGCCGCAAAGCTTTCTGAATAATCGAGCATGTCCCAAAAGCTCAAATCACCACACATACATTCGAAATAGCTCTGAAGGCCTGCCAGTACACTTATTAGGTGTATCAGTGCTCGTAATATGACAGGAGTTGGCAGGTGTTGGCAGATGGCAGATGACAGGTAATGGCATTTAAGACTACATACCATGTCCCGTGACAGTGGCTCCTTTTCACTCTTGGTATGCTTCACCACAATACATAGAATATTCTTCATTGTGTAACACTTCGGTATTGCGGCGAAGCTGACTTTTGGAAACTCGACGTGTGCAACGCTTGGTCCTTGCCGGCTTTACTCGCTTAGAAGCCATCGAGGAGAATAACCAAAGTGGAGTCGGCACTATTGATGACAGCAGCGAAATCTTTCAATGAAAAACACGGCACCGAACATCAGGAGGCGTGGTAGTGAACGTCGAAGCAGCTAGGCCTAGCGTTGCTGCGGTGGTGGCTACGGTTGCCAGTGGATTGGTGTCCGAGAGTGCTGGTTTGAGGTTGTGAGATTATAAAAGTAGCAGCAGTGGTGGCTTCGATTAATGCTGTTTCAGACATGCGCTCACGGCAAAAAGTCTGGAAAACTGGACGGTGAAGGGTTTCGGCATCTGAAATTTTGGACGCATTATCATGCATGTAAAAAAAAATAGGCCGTTGACTATAATCAATTGGTAACTGTATTCATTATAAGCTTTTTACATGCAGATATTGGCAAGAAACACTTCAGCTTACTTTGTTATATCAATAATTTGTTATATCTGTTCATTATATTGAGATTTGGCTGTATATCTGAATAAAGATGAAAACAGTGCACATATTGCTGAATCAGCCAAACAGGAAATCAGTGTATGGCACAGCGTCAAGTTGCCTGCTATATACCTTGACTTAAAGGAGCGGTACTAAACTCCATTGAACAAAAATTTCAGTCCTTAATTGCATAAATGAAATGTGTAAGTTGCACCACGTATTTTTTTGCAAGCAGATTTTTTTTAAACATCGACAATGGTAGAGAGTGCTGGTATGCTTTTTCAGGTGCACTTCTAAAAGAAGCTGAAATTATCTGCATAATAAACTGCAATGTCCAAATGTCTAATTAGATTCACTAAATAACTTTCTTATTATTCACTTTAGGGCACATGTTGCTCTTACGGGCTGAGCACTCTCTTTGAACTGTTGCAATTATGAAACTGCGGCCAAGCTGTAGTGAAGTCATAAAAGCAGTTTCTTCAGTGCATGTTGTACTCTCTAATGGCTGACATAATAAAGTTGCTAGGTCCTCGGGAAGAAAAAGTCAAGCTATTCCTTTTTCATTGAAAATTGGTTAAAGTCCCTACTTTTCAAGACATGCGCTCATCATGCGTAACAGTGTTAGCAATTGAAACTCCACTTTCGTCACTGTGACCCATGCTGCACTTTCCATCACTGTACATGTTGCAGGAATGGGGCGTTGAAGGATACCAGCTATGGATGGTGGCTTCCCCAAGTGACCACCCCGAGCAGCGCAGCGTCATGCTAATGAACTTTGTCAAGAGTGCCTCCACTGTCAACCCTGGAACTGTGAGTAAAAGTGCAGAGCCCATTGTCACGATTTTGGCTCGCCCCGTTTGTCAAGTTATGCCTGCCTCTGCATTTATTTCTGCTGCTTTTCGGCACGCAAATGACTGACCTTTTCACATTTTGCCGTGCTTTTTAAATCGGCAACCTATACTTTGCCACCACGGATGCAGTGTGGTGGTGCTCGGCAAGTTCTACTGCAAGGCTCCGATCGAGTGTTGGTCAGTTCGGAATCCGACTTGGCCGATCGTGACACACCATGGCCTCAGGATGGGTGCCGAGGAAACAAACACTGGACAGTGGAGCTGGTGAGGCACTAAAATTGAGAATAACTATATACAGCTTTTTCTTCACGATCCTTGAACAGTTTACTGAATGAACATTTGTCTCAGGTATACCCATTAGCTAATTATTTAGCTTAAAAGCTTGTAAGTTACTGTATGTACTCATGTAAGGCTTGCCCTTGTGTAAGGACTGCACCCCCACTTTGGAGCGCTAAAATTTTGAAAAAAAGTTATGCTAACCGTCTCGCATATTCCTGCATACATGGCCTCTGAGATTGCACTGGCACCACCGCTGTCTCAGAGGCCATGCCTGTATGTTTGTTAATTCCCGCAAGCTGCCACTAGATAGCACTAGTTATTGTCGTGCTGACAATGGCATCGTTGACGTCGCTGTATGACCATATTCCGCCATATCACACATGTGAGTGGCATAGACTGGCATAGATCCAGCATGTGTCACCAGTATCGGGAGCATCAAGATGTATTGTTTATTATATCTAGCTGCATTGTGCTTTTGAGTGAATTAAGGCATTGCTGCAAGAAGAGTATAGAGCGGCTAAATGGCCTGTGTCGGAAATGTCTAGACAGCGATTAGGACCAGCACATTAGGCCAGGCCATTACAAACACCAGGTCCCTGGACAGGAGGCAGATCACCTTGTGCTGCTGCATTCAATTGTAGATGAGGCCTCGTGAACTAAATGTCCAATGCTTTCTGGTTCTGAGCTTTTCTCAAACACTCCTTCAAGAACCATACAACACTTGCTTTTGTGTACTTTCATGTTTCATGTTAATGAGCACCCCACTTTCTACTTTCTGCATCACATGTGCTGATTTCCTTATGTGTCACAACAGATTTACATTAGAAAGGCACAAGACAATCTGACGCTTTAACACCTGTGCTGTTGCATATCCATAAATGATGTTTCATGCATTGCTATTCAGAGTACAAATGAAAGGCTCAGTCACAAGGGCAGTTAATTAATTAATCTTTTTTCTTTTGGTCTGCAGGTTCCACACACGTACCTGGCAGCCAACTGGCCGATCCGGGTGAGTTGGTACCTGCAGCTGTGGCGGAACAGAAATAATGCTCTCACCTGAGTTTTAGCTACCATGCTTTTCTTTTGTGGCATTAAATCCTCGCACCATTTCTTTTCCCCTGTTATGTGATGTGACGCAACGTCCTACCTTGACTTTTTGACCTTTGACCTAGAGGGACGCTCAAGTGAAATTTTTAGATGGATTGGTGGTTAGACTTACGGAACACTAGAAACATCAGCCTTACTGTCAATGGAATTCTGATAAGCCTGAAAAGCCGCAAGACAAAATACTGATTGAAGTTGCTGTGCTAGCTTTTCATGACATTAGAATTTGACACTGTCTACTTTGGACTAGCTAAGAGTTCAATACTAAACAGGGATTATATGTGGCACCTTAGGAAACCAGAGACTCATTGTAGTGAGTTTTGATAACTTTTTCTTGGTGACATGCTCCAAGTCTAGCTAAGAGTTCAATACTAAACAGGGATTATATGTGGCACCTTAGGAAACCAGAGACTCATTGTAGTGAGTTTTGATAACTTTTTCTTGGTGACATGCTCCAAGTCTTTGCTTGACCCAATGTCGTACCATCCACCTTCACTGGCCAACTGCATTAACAACATGAATGTGAGGATGATTATGACATGGCATCCAATGGCTTCTAGATAGCCACGGTGGTGTTGGTCGTGCAGTCCTAATGAGATTAGATTTCCATTCATGATTGCAGAGTCATTTGTTATGGGAGGGTGGCTATTATATGCGCATTCGCAGTTGATACATGATTAATATTCCAGCAAAGGAAAAGAACTGTTATTAGTGTTTTGATATTGCATCATTTTTTAAATTCTCCTGTAAGGCTGACCACAAGGAGGTGCATAAAGAGCTATGAGTTTAGAATTTCTCTGGTAGGATGCTCAGGAATTTCCTGAGCATACTTAATTGTGGCACGAAATACATTTCATGAAATGGGACAGAAAAAAGAAAAGAGTGATGCGCCAAACTTTCTGTCCCTTTTCACAAGATGTATTTCATGCCACAATCAACTATATTTAGGAAATCTAAGTACCAACATGCCCGAGAAGTCCTTTTGGATACCCAGGAAACTTACCTTCTTCTTCTTCTTCTTGTTCTTCTTCTTTTTTTTTTCCTGCGTACCTCACAGTATTCTGCAATAGATGCTGGCTGCCACCACGTCGCAGTCGCTGGCCGAGGAGGTTTTGCCCATTGCTCACTAGCACACAACAAATGGAAGTTCTTCGGCAATGAAACCCAGGTAAGCATTCCTGCCAATACCGAGATATGTGTGCTGGGTGTTCTTTCTTATGTGGAACACTTGCAAAAAAAACCTGTTATATGTATCTCGGTTCCGGCTACTTTCACAGTTAGACTATGTGGCTAGGCAGACATTAGCAGCACGAAAGTTTTCAGTGATAATTTGGCTAAAATGAGCCAATTAACTTTTTAATTATTCTCTTTACAATACATGTTGAAATCGCAAAACTGAAAACTAAGCCAACACTGTGTTAAAGTCATGTTGGCTTAAAGGGGTTCTGAACCACCGCTCAAGCTTGGTTCAAAAACACAGTCCACAGATAGCATACACTACTGTGTATTACTTTTGAGATATCTGCCCCCAAAATAGTCTTTAGAAATGCACTGTTGTAGCAGGTTAACTGGATTTGAGGACGAGCATATAAAGATGGTGCTCGTCTTAGGATTTCTACTGTGTAGACGTGACTTCACTACTGCTCGGCTTCGATTTAGCAGTTGCAACATGTGTCCTAAAGTGAATAAAAGAAAGTTGGTAATTACTAAACTTTGATACTTGTCGTACAAGTAACATTCACCTCTTCAGGTAATCCTGAACAGGCCAAATTGTGCTTATGCTCTATGCAACTTTTTGGGGAAAAAGAACTGTTGAACTAAAAAAAAAGAAACTGTGTAGTACCCTGTCTTACAGTAATGTGGCAGCAGGATGGAATCTATAGCTGGTGTCAGCCAAGCAGCAGTGCAGTTATACAAATGCATCTGTCCTTGTGCAGTATGTTATTCCACATTAAAGCATGATCTCTTTAAAAAAAAGTTTAGTTGGAGGTACTACCATGAAAGGTACAAGCATGTCATGATCACCAGGCTCTGTTTAGGTAGTGGTAACCATAGTTTGTAGTTAACCAAATCCCATTGATATGTATAAGGGAGATCACAAGCGAAGCTCAATCAAGCGTCTAAAACTTTCTGGCAGGTCTTTTACTTATTTTTTGCTTCGATTGGTATATGTATAAGCAGATTGCAGGGACATGGCCACAATTAGCACATGACCGGGGTAGTTGGAGAAGTATGTGAGAGGCCTTTGCCCTGCAATGGGCATAGCCAGGCTGCTGCTGCTGATGATGATGATTACGATAAGCAGACTACTTTTGAAACTGACTCAATGCCTCCATTAGTACCGTGAATGTTTGCATGCAACCTTATAAATATGCTAGAGCAGCTCTGAAAACAGCATTTTGTACTGTACAGTGCGATTCTATTCAACAGGCCTAGTTCTCCCAGCACGCACCATGGTTTTAAAGCGTTACTTTTTAAGGCTGCTTTTTGCATACTCCGTGGAGTTGAAGCAAAAGCAATTGGAAATAGCTTGTTCCTTTTCTTATTTGTGGGCTATTAAAATTGAAGGGACATGCTTTGATAGCAATTTTCTCCGCAACTAACTCCTCTCTTAGAGGAGAACAGGCACCAAGTGACTTTTCATGAGTGCAATTTCTATCTACACTCAATCGCTGCCTTTGGTGTCCGTCTAACATGTGGTGTCATTTTTGACGTCTCATTTAGGAGCAAGACTTTGTGGTGACTGGTGGCATTCTCTGGTGGGAGTCGCTCGTCGTGCTTGGCTGCATCAACCTCCGCAACGGCTCTGATGAGGTGCGTTTCATCCTCGTGGCATCCTGTGCCATTACTCATTTAACACTGCTGGTGGATGTACCTTCAGCATTATTGAACATAAACTAGATTACACTCGAAACCCACAACAACAATATTCTTGCAACAACAAAATATTTTCGTATTCCTGGTAAACGTGCATAGGGTTCAATGCATTTCTACCTCTTGTCAAAGAAATGCCATTGAACCTAAATCCCACATCAACAAAATTGGCTGCAACATTGCCCCGCATATTACCTACTTATAGACTCCAAAAAGTGTTCAAACACTTTTGCTTTGCAATTAAATTGTGTAAAATACTATCACATTACGCTTGCATGGGTGTTGCCATTCTTGACTACAAAAAAAACCACGCTCCACACGTAATTGTGTGTGCCAAAACATATCATGGCCGCCGTCTTGGTTGGTGATTGCCCATTTCAAATGGCATGGCTGCATGACTCTACTGACGTGTGACGACGGCTCTTGTGTACCTAGCACAGTGCATAATCTGCAGCCCAGAGAGGAAAGTGCAGCTCAAACAAAGAAATCCGCATCCCACCGACGTGGACTTATTTATGGCGCTTGAGGTGGCAGCCGTAGCATGGGCTTCCAAGCATCCAGCCATGATTGAGTGATCATGTAAGAATAAGTGCCTCTTGCTTCAAGAATGCTGATTGCGGTACTACTGCAACAGGCATCATGTACAGATTTGGTGTTAGTGAACGTAGATTTACCTGAAGCAGCCGTATTCTCGGTCGATCACTTTTGGGGATATGAGTTATGACCACGTTCGCATGCGGGACCAGACGCATTGGTTTCTATGGGCAACAGCATGCACTGGAGGAACGTTGCTGAATGCGTAGAATACTGTTGTTTCACGTCCAGTGACGAGTTACACGAAATCTTGCGAAAGTAATTGTATCTCTGAAAGCGATCGACTGAGTATACCACTCCGTGGCAGTGCCACCATTGCTGACCGACACATGGAGCACACTTTGTCCTGTCGGCATTGTGGTTCTATAGCCTTGAGCAAGGCTTAAGTAGGCTAATGGAATTTTTACATTAAAGTTTCGTTCTGCGATGCATTCCTTGTTGATGCTGTCTCATTTCTTAACAAAATTTCTGTGAAAGCGAATTTTTTTGCTTTCCCCATTGATTTCATTATTGTGAGGTTCAACTGTAGTTGGGTCACACTTGTATTTATGTTTTCAATGTAAAATTTATTACAGCATGCGCCCTTTCAACAGTTAGAACATGTAAGGTGTTAAGCAGAAATTGACATTATTGCTGTCGTAGCTTTTTTGACTTACGGCTGGTACATTTGTGTACCGTAAGATCACAAGACTTAGCCCACTTAAAATTGAGAGAAAACCGAGTGAAAATATGAGGTGAGCTAACTTTCAGGGTACCTACAGGAACTAGCACATGTTATTTTATAAAGCTAGTAAATGTAGCGAAAAACAAGGGTGCGTTATCTTTCGGGGGTTTGGCATCTCTCAGGATTTTACTGTATGTAGTAAAGGTCAATGTATATGGTGCTTCAACTATCACACGCTTTTTTGTCGTAGGTCTTTCATCACAGGTGACAGCCATTTGAAGAGTTAGGTTTCTTACTTGCGCCCTCTCAGCAGCTCTCACTTGTTAAAGCACGAGCCTCATCTTCCTGTTCCCTTGCCCACATTCCCAAGGTCTACAGCCATCATTTAAAGGGGTCCTGATGTAGCCCTCAGGCTTGATGAAAAAACAAAGTCTGCAGATAGCATACACCTTATGCGAACATCCCTGCCAAATTCTGCAGACAGATGCAACACGTAGAGTTCACAAACGTGCCATGAAAATACTTTTTTCTCAAACACCCTCTTTTCAAACAGGGGCCTTCTCCTCGCCTGCTTTGAAGCCATATTTCATCATTTAGCAGATTCCCACAGATGGCTGCTATTGGCTGATAGTGGGCATCAATTAGGAAGGGTGCTTGGATCAGTGTGATTTTTTCTGCTGTTACTATGTGTATTGATTGACACAGTTGACTAAACAGGCAAAAGTAAGCAAAAATCTGCATTTCAGATTATTACGTACTTCCGGAAGAAGCTGATTATTATCTGCTCATGCTTGGCCGCATCTGCCCACGTTGGAATGAAAACTTTAGTCACACTGCTTATCAGGGTTGTACCCATGGAGTCTTGCTAATTTCGCACAACTAGCACAACTAGCATTGTGCACAACTAGCATTGCAGCATCACCGTGTTCAAAAGATAAGGAGGATGAGGTACTGGGTGTCGCCTTCGCATCCTTGTGTTCACGATCTGTTTTGTACAGAATCGGATATGGCGCACTGTCTCCAACAACCTTTCCATCGGGATGTTTTGGTTTAGACACATCATTGTAAAAAAACAAACGTAAATCAAGCGTAAATGAGACGAACCAAGCCAACCAAATCAATGCTGGTCAGACGCGCCGCCACCGTGTGATTTGGCGCACCGCTGAGAGCATTGTCAGAACGCATAATGTTCGAATGAATCGTTGCAAATGCTTACGCGTTCAAGTTACCGAGTGTTTTCGCCCATTGGAATACACATAACTTTGACGAGACCACAGTACCGGTTTGAATAGACCGGAAGTTCGAATTAAGCATGTTCAAATCAGCGAGATTTGACTGTATATCCCTGCAGGAAAAAGGCATTCAGTGCCATGTAGCATGGTCAACAAGTGGGAGCACACGAGTGCAAGCACGCACTCCAGCCTTGTTGCACACATAGCAAACATTGCGCAGTGCAGTTGTGCGTAGCTGCGCCTGCTGCATAGCATAGACACCGCTGCATGCTACGACGAGCCCTCTTGCCATCAAGACATAAACCACACGCTCTGATTGGTCTCTGGGGGTGGTGATGTGGCATGACAATGTGAGCCAGCCCAAGCACCCACATCTGACGGGAACAGGTTGTTTGCTTCCCGAGTTGAACACTTTCGAGGTGCATTACCATCATGGTCGAAGCTCTTTATGTTAGGAATTCCTTTTAGGCAGCGGTGCAGCATCCATCACCCAGCTGATGTGTGTGCTGCCAACATACTCGCATGAGCGAACCTAAAGACAGCGTTAAATTTGAGCCTCTGAAGTGTGACTTCCATAGAGATAAGTCATGTGACTTCATAGAGATAAGCCATAGGCTACTCATGCTACTTGGTATGAGAAAAAGCAGCTGCACTGTAATATTCTGAAGCACAGCAAAGGGATGAGACCAATGTTACTACACTAACAGCAACTAGAAGTAAGTGTTGCCAACAGCGCCCATCAATTTCCACTGATTTAGAAGAAACACATAATTGAAGCCAAGTAACGTAACAGCGTAGGTAATGCACCAGCATCGCTCCACTCCTTCATAACGGAGAATGTTGGGGGCGAATGGGAAAGGTAAATACTGTGCTCCTAGTACCAGGTCTATCTGAAGAATCATTTCGGTGAAATATTCTTGGGAGACAACGTACTTGTTCCTAGGTGTCTTTGAGGCTTCAAAGAAAGGTGGTTCAGAGTCCCTTATTCTCTTGCTTATTCTCTTGCTCTCTGTTTCTTTCCTGGGGTTGGCTAGGAAATGCCACTATTCTTTGATGTCTCTCCATTGATTCTGTCTATGTGGATATTGAGAGGCACAGATTTATGTAATGTTTACGGTCTACATTTCTACATTGGCTACAATTTGCCCAGGATCTATTGCTCTTTTTTCACTTCCTATTCGGTTTAACAATGAAGTGTAGTTACCATCGGACTTAACCAAACCGTGCTGACATGGCTGGGGCGTCCAGGCCTGTCAACACTAGGTGGAATAGCCCCTTTCATTGGTTGTGACATAACAGCTAGGGCAATCATATCTGCTGTTGGTGGGCAGGGAATGTGATTCACGAGTGGGCAGCGAGCGTGAATGGGCAGTGCCACAGGTAAGTGAAAACCACATTGCTCTCTGAGACCTGGTGGCCAATGTTTGTTTTACCATGCTGGTGCCCTGCACAAGTCATGTGCATGTGGGTTAATTTGGTTAGCAGTATTACTCTGTCGCCACCTTTGTGAACAGCATTATCAGTGTCTACCCTTTGGTGCACGCAGGTGCGCCTGTACCCGCGATCCTCGAAACTGGACGACACCTTTGTGCGAGTTCTACGGGTAGACGCTCAGGTGCTGCAGCTTGCACTCTCCGAAGACCGTCTGCTCGTGTTTGCCTCCAACAGCCGCCTCGCACTCCATCGCATCAGCCACAGTGGTGAGCAAACTGAACAAACCTGTTTGCTTATGTATTGAATGACGTAAAACAGCACCGGAAAAAGACTCGATGAGACAGAACTTCTAGCACAGAGCTGTTGTAGCAGCAGGGTCTCATTGGTCACAACCCTTACTTTATTTAGGTTGTGCCATGCTGAAGGGTATTGATGAAAGATCTAAGCCCAGGTTTACAAGGAATGTTTTATTGAAAGTGCAGGTGCACATCTTTAGTTGCTTTACATGAAAGCAGGTTGCACTTTCGTTGCTGTAATGTGCTTGTTTTTATTTTTGAGGCCTCAAATGAGCCTCAAATAAAATGATGGTTGCATCATGTGTGCGTAAATGTTGCAGCCATACCAATTAGCCTAATAAGAGAGTTCCTTGCCAATTAAGCCATCTGGTTCGTACAATGGCATCCGCCACTGCTTTGTTATCTTGGCATACCCCTTTATTGCCTCCTCCTTCTTGTCTATGCACATGGTGCAGGCCTGGAGCGCTTGCAAGAGCTTGACCTGTCTGCCCTGGTGCCACACCCACTGTGTGTGGTGTCTGCCACCCTAGTGCAGCTGGGTGGGGCGCATGGAGGCCCCTCATCCAAGCTAGCCGTGCTGCTCAATGTGGCTGGGCGGCTGGTGCTGCTGCAGCAGGACCCTGCCTCGGCCCCGCCCCCACTAGCTCCACCCCGAGGGGCAGCACCACAACTACTGCGCCAGTGGAGCGCCCCCACGGTGCTTGCCTTTTGCGTCGAGAGGGTGAGGTGTAGGCATTCATGATGTAAATTTGGTGTAAATTTGGTGCTGCTCTAGGGAGACCAGACATGTAGTTGTGACACGGAAAATCTGATATCTCTTTAGTTTCCAATTGCTGCACCTGTTACACCTTTTTGTCAACACAGGAGGGTGCACTACAATACATGCATGCATGAATGAATGAATATTTGCCAAGTTCAGTACTTAGAAACACATTTAAAATCAGCTGTGGCTTAACTGACCAGCACTGTGCGAAACTGGAGCATGCGACCTTTGTGAATCTTGCCCGATATGAGTGGACTTCTTTACCTGACAGCTAGGTGGCTGTCTTGATGGAGCACAGAAGGTTACATGCAGAGGTTGCGAGTTGCCAATATTTGTATTGTCTTCACTTTTTATCTTATACATCTCTCCACAGAGAAGAAGGCCTCAAATTCTTCTGTGCTTCTATTAGCTCTCGCAACTTTTGCTTTTGTTGACCATTTTCTTTTAATGAGTCTTTTCACTCTTTATGATTCTGTTCATGGTACAAAAAATTTGATCAGGCTAGGCTTATGTTTTCAACACTGGGCTTTTCCAGGTCTGGGTGGCTGAGAGCTGCCCTGAATCTCGAATGCCACACCTGACTCAAGCACTGTGGATTGCGTGTGGCGTCCATGGCATGCAGGTATGACCAGTGCCATGCTTTAGGCAAGTGTATTCTCTGCTCTTGATAGAACTTCTTCCAAGATAAGAAGCTTAAGAGAACCATTTAAGCTACAAGGAAACCTTGCTGTACTCTCACTTTCTTCAAATAGGGGCAAACAGTGTAATTATAAAACAACTTTTCTGCTATGTTGTGCTGTTTATGTGCATTAAGAGGCCATGGGATGCACTATGAACAGACTGAATCCTCAGCTCGCCAGCACCTGTACAAGCACTTGTGCCTTTTGTTTCTGTGTAAAGCTGATCGTGATCACATTACAAGACTTTATAATATAAAATAGGACACCCAACTGGTATTTAAGAATTTATTACATGAGATCTGTTTAGTTTCTCATACTCATTGAGTATCTCTCATGTTGCATATTTTCTTCAGTTCCTGTTTCGAATTCAGAGAGAAATAGTGGCTGTACAGTCTTAAACAGTTCAGTTTATGTGAGTTCACTGCATACATGGTGTAATGTTGCACTGTGTTTGTAGTTCGTTTTTCTTTCAGACCCATGAAAAGTAGAACCCTGCACAATGTTTGGGATTTAATTACAGTAGAACTCCTCTAATACTTTTTCCATGGGACCGCAAGAGAGAAATTTAATGCCCGGGAAACATATTACGCAAACATGCTCTCAAATTAGCGTGATTGTGCAGTTGAACATTAAAACGAAAAGTGATGGCAGTCATGGCACAGTGTCATGCACACTTATCTTATCACAGTGCCAGGATAGCTTTTGGACATTGATGACCATTATTGTGCTGTCGCTACAAACAGATGAAAGTACAGTCAATGCATGCACTGAATTTGCATCCCTTGGCAACATAACAGAAGTCGACTGAGCTGTGATATCCTAACGATCACTGGTTTCTTCTCAACTGTCGTTGTCCCGTGCTTCCCTCACTTAATCGTCACACTCGTTGGTGCACATATTGTGGTTGTAGTTGGTGTCACTTGAAACTTCTTGAAGAAGTTGCCAGGACCGTGTTGCTATTTAACAGGCAAATGAGCAAATGCTGCGCACGCGGAACTCTCACGAGAAACAGCAAATGCAGCCAATGCAGCCTTTTAACACAAAGCAGCTTGGCATGGCTTGCCCTGCAGTTTTTGCATGTTCGGTGTTTACTAGACCAGGGAGGCTTCGGTAGTTTTGGTTTCAAGGAGGCGCCGGCTATATGACTGATGACCATGCCAGCAACATATCAAAACCAACACATCGCTATTTTTGCTCGATTCTGTGGCCAAATTGGCACGCAGTCATGCAGGCTGAATCCGAATGTCGAACAGCACGGTGTAAGGTGTTCAAAATTTATGTCTAGACCTCACTGCCAAAGCTGTGATGCGTCAAAAGCACACGTTGGTCGTAGTCGGAAGTGCGCAGCCAGGGTGTCTAGTGCGGTTGACGTTTTTCTTTTAGATTTTTTCAGTTGTAGACGGTACAATTGATATTTTCTTGTAGTTATACACCAATGTTGCAATGTATAACGCTGGAATGTTGCGGAAATCACAACCTATCAAAGGGGATTCTAATACATAGGTGTCTATGAGAGTATTGCTGGGACCGGGGTTTAGCGACATTATACATGTGAAAACGTATGAACTAGGAACATATCAGCGGGTTCTACTATGTATTGTTGATGTTGGTACAATGCTGTGCAACATTGTACAACTCTAATTTTTCAGGTCGTCGAACCAAGCTGACTTCCTTTCCCATCTTCCTAAACAGGTATGGCTGCCACTGTTCCTGCCAGGTGACACCGCTGGCGCTAAGCATGCCTTCATGGCCAAGCGTATCATGTTGCCTATCGCCGTCCATATCTATCCCCTCGGTAAGCAGGAGAATGCAGATAGTGCCTTTGATGTAGGTTTGACAGCAAAGGACTTCACTGTAAGACCAAATTAAACAAGGAAACAAAACAATGGGGACAATTTGAAATTCCCTAGCAAGGTGCCGCCACAGCACCTTGCATTTTATCAAGCTCTGTTTCCTTTCAGTCTTTTGATTTTGTTTATATCTTACTACAGAAGGGCGTTTTATTTAGGGGCTGTCTATGTACAGAATGGTCCACTCTTAAAGGGAATGCCTAACTAGTAATTAAGGCCGTGTGACTGCGGCATCTCTTCAATATTACATGAAAAAAGTGGTCGATGTGATACATTATGTGGGCTTCTTCACACATACACAAAAAGATCTACAGGCTATAGCTTGATGCCATGTCTTTGCTGTAATCAATGTCCCTATACTACAGTTAAACTTTGACATAACGAACACGGGTACAATGAAAATGAATCCAGTATTTTTAACATCAGTATTAGCAAGTAATGAATATATGCTTATAACAATTACCAGATACAGTTAAATGTTGATATCATGAACTTCAATATAACGAAGTTCTCGCTATAATGAAGTGTGTTTGTATGCAGTTTCAGTATAACACAATTTCACTGCTGCCGCAAGGGAATGCCGAGACAATAGATGGACACAGATGGTCGAATGATTGAATTACAAGCAGCTACTTGCAAGTGCACCTCTCAAATCACGCGGCTGCTGAAATGGAGTTGCATCATGTTTCAGGGGTGATAAGACCCTATAGCGCCCTGTGCACTGTGTGCTTTAGGTACGAGTGAAAGTGTGCAAGGGCGAGACAAGAAAGATGGTGGCTTCACAAGTGCCACCTTCCTACGCGAGCAGAGGCAAAGAGGGGGAGGTGACCAAGCTCGCAGTAAAGTGATCAAGCGCGCGCGAGGGGGGCGGAGGGCTGAGGGTTAAAGGGTGTAAGTTGGCACGCGTCTTGATTTTTGCCACGCATCTCGGCTGTGGCTGCACATGGCTGTAACCGCGGCTAAGCGCATATGCAGCCGGGCAACCTGCTTTTTAGATAATCTGCCGCACGTGCGAAGAGTGGTTGTGCGGAAACGGCATGGCTCTATGTAAGCATACAGACTGGGAAACATAGCGCAAAAAATGACACAGGGACAAGCAGGAACACAGGACGAGCGCAGACAAGCAGTCTTCATCATTAGCCTGGTTATGCCCACTACAGGGCAAGGCCTCTCCCATACTTTTTCAAATAACCCGGTCATGTGCTAATTGTGGCCATGTTGTCCCTGCAAACTTCTTAATCTCATCTGCCCACCTAACTTTCTGCTGCCCCCTGCTACGCTTCCCTTCCATTGGAATAGAGTCCATAAGCAGTCCGTAAGCAGTCTTACCGTGCATTTAGTATTGGAGGTTGCGTAATCTCGAGTTCTGGTGACCTGTTGGAGCGAGAGGCAGCCGAAGCATTCACTCGCCGCTGCCGGCATTTTTCCTGCCTGATAACGACATCCCAGTGCAAGCAATGCTATCAGCCGCGGGGGCGGAGTGCATGCGAAAGGGTGGCTGGCTTCACTTAATTAGTACCGCCGAGAAGATATCATCGATGTACGTGGCATGAAACAGCATCATTCGTCGCCGACTCCCAAATTTATCAGAATGAATTGTTTTCTGATTCGAATTTGCTTTATTCAATTGCCGGATAATTCAGAAAATTCTGCAGCCCTTTTCCGTATAAGAAAAATCGATTGGCGACTGTATTTATTTGTGTAATATGTCGAATTCCACTAGAATGAAATTTTGATATAACGAAGCAAATTGTCAATTTTACCGACTTCGTTATATCAAGGTTTAACTGTACAGTGAGAATGTTTTTGTGTCAGATGCAACTTTATTATATCAAAGCTTGGCTGTATTATACAGGCTATGTCTTAACCTGTTGAACCGACTCCTTAAATTTTCCTACATGATTAGCTCATCAGAAGGCTTAACTTTATCTGCTGAATCATGAAAACATATTTGCTTCATTGGCTTTGTTGTGTGCTACTGTGTCTTCTCTCTTTCAGCCGTGCTCTTTGAGGAGGCTGTGGTTCTGGGTGCAGAAAGTGACACATCACTCTGCGGCACTGATCCATTCCCCCTTTGCGTTGTCTCCAAGTCAGTAAGTTCGCCATTTAACAGTGTCATTGTTTTCAAAGCTTTAATTGATGTAAGTCAAGTTGTTTGCTGAGTGACTTGAATAAAAATCAGCGATCGTAACACTTTTTCTTTCGGAGTCGAAATTGTACAATTTTCTACAAGGCTATGTTGACATTGAAGTTGTGGTGGTCACAACTTGCTGTCATAAATCTTGCAGTCATAGCAATTGTTTGAGAAGCAGCGTTGATGTGTTGGCAAGTGGGGAATTGTAAATTTATCCTTGGTATGATGGTTGAGTGGTGTGTCTACTACAGCTGCATTTTGAACTTGACCAGATATACATTCAGCCAAAAACATAATGTAACCAGTTGCCTGTGGCCAGTCAGATTGTGCTATGTACAATGTTCAACAATTGAAATGCGATACTTGGACCGTTGCGCCACTGGTGGGCGCTGGGTGTTCGCTGGGGGAGGGGAGCAAAATGCAGTTTATGGTGCATCACAAAGGTTCTCGCTTTCATGTAATACAAGAATGCATCAACTCTTATTGTCCTTAGTGGCGACCGGTGGTGCAAAAAAGGGACGGCAGCCACACACTCCTAGTATCAGTTTTCAGTCGTTGAGCACTGTGAACTTTTTAGGTTGTCTATGGAGTGAATGGCACAGTACAGATTGTACAGCTGTGATCCCAGGAGTGACCAAACCATATACATTTGCTTTTAAATGCATAAGCATTTCTATGCTTACCCAACAAGAAAAATCGTCCATCTGTTCATCCATTCCATAAGATGATCGCTTTCAAAATAGCGCCTGCAGCAATGAATGAATTCATCTTCGGGCTGCCTCTCGCTTCAGCACAAACTACGTGGCGAGAGCACAGATCACACGAAGCTCTCAGCACTTACTGCTGTGAGTCCCCATAGCAGGTCGCTTTCAGGATTGGGGCCCGCGCGTCTCTCTTCACTGTGAACGCAGCGGCAAGAACACAGAGCACACGAGGCTGTTAGCAGTCAGTGCTCCCTGTTGCCATCACAGATTGCTTTGAAGGTACAGCCCTCATGGCCACGCAAGACGCAGCCGTTGCCAGAGTGTGGTTGATCACAGTTTATAATGGTTCGACGCAGATGGATACGGCACTAAAGAGCGATAACAGCTTATAATGATTGGAACGTCGTCAGCGCACCTGGCGCCACTACCTGCAGTAGTTTGCTTGCGTCATCAATTCACCTTGCGTTGCCTTCGGCAGCAGTTTGTGTTGCTGCAGTCGTTGTCGTTTGTACTGGTCGGATCAAGTTTCATAACATTGATAATGACACCATGCTGTGTAGATATGAGCAAGTAGCACAATGCTTACACAAACTTAGACGACTCCCAAAGGAGTTTCTGCGTAAATTTTTTTTCTCTTCGCAGTGTTCAGTCATTACTACTTTAATCATTGCTCCCTGTAGAAGCACGGTGTGGCTTCACAGCAATGCTAAGGGATGTGTTGCAAAGTGGCATTGTAGGGCAAAGTTTGCATGTAATATGCATCCTATTTTGTGTGTGAAACGAGTACAATATAAGCACACAGGTGGCTATTTCTTTGCAAAGGGATCTTAAACAATTCTATTCACACTGAGAGTTGTTACCTAGCACAGTGGCTGTCCTAGTAAAATATTGCTGTCATTGTCTTTCAGAGTCAAGTCTACTTGCACCTGATTCTGCGCCAGCTACTTTGCCGCAAGTGAGTGCATATGTGCTTCTCTATCTAGGTTTTCCTAGGTAGCATAATGCTTGGTAATTTATACATTGGGGAGCAAAAATTTATTTTAAACTTGCAGCAAAGGATAAATATTTGGGAATTACTAAATTTCCCAGGTTAACTTGAGTCAAATACACAATCCTTTGGTATAATGGCTTGGTAGTCTAATTGTTTGCTGTTGCCAATGTGATTTCGATGTTTTATCATGTTAAAATAACAAACATTTTTTTAATAAATGCATGTGCGTATGATTATTCAATACTATATTCAGTGGGTATTTAAAGCTGAATATTCGTATTCCATTCATGTTTGAAAATTTTGATATTTGCACACCCCTGAGGCTGCAGAGGTGCTACACAAAGCCATTGGTGTCTGTAAGGTGTTTACAGCTGCCAATTCAGTGAAAGACAAACTGGTATTTTATTCCTTTTTTTAGCAGTTGTACGTGAAATGGTCATCTGAAAAAGTAGAAATATACATCTTTTTGCTCGCTGCTGCATACAGTCGAACTTGGATATATCGAACTCGAAGGAGATTGTGAAACAGTTTGATATATCAATAATTTTATATATAAAATAAATATTTTGTACAAGCATTTTCAAGGGCATTTTACAGCTGTTTGTCACACAAATAATTCAATATATCCTGGTTTGACTGTTTATTTATTTATTTGCGTTTTAGCGCTGCAGT
This sequence comes from Dermacentor albipictus, assembly GCF_038994185.2. Taxonomy (NCBI): domain Eukaryota; kingdom Metazoa; phylum Arthropoda; class Arachnida; order Ixodida; family Ixodidae; genus Dermacentor; species Dermacentor albipictus. Next base: position 47,502,082 of record NC_091829.1, on the reverse strand, counting down.
TGCTTTGGTTGTAAATACTTATGTCTTTATGTGCTTTGCATTCGCACTCTAGCAGCCATCGTTATCGTGGTGGCCTTATATATATGGCACACTCCAGCGTGTGTGTCTCGTGCTGTGAGCTGCGAGGTCAGAAGAAGAATAAAAAAAGTTCTTCGGCTCCTGCCGTCGGTCCGAACCGTTCTCAGGCCTCTTGTTCATTGTCTCACACATTGTTGTAATGGACCTAATCTCAGTCCCTATAGCACTGTTCTTAAACACAGCAGACCACGTAATGCATGGACCATTAGATAACTTGCATTTTATTTGGAGCATGTTTCCAAACACTACAAGGAGTGCTTTGTTAAGCTAGTATATAATTATATGAAAAGAAAGAGGGGAACAAAAAAATAAAAGTGCCGTGATGGTTGTGCAAGTATTGTAGTATTTGCTCTGGGTATGAAATGTTCAATCATTTATTTCATTCATGCTTTGCAGTGTTTTTTTTTTTTTAAGCTGGGTGGCCAGTTGTCACAATGGGGACAGTCTTGGGAAATCTTAGGATTTTAATGTTAATGGCAAAACAGCATAGCCAGTACAAAGCTTTCAAAGTTTTCTTTAAGAATATGGGCATTTTAAGAGGTGTGGTGTCAGTACGAGCCCTTCTGCCACCTTGCTACAGCCTGGGCTACCATGCATGGGAGATAGCACGCAGCTGTACCGAGCTCCCCTACTTCCACCACTCGCTGGAGTTGCTGCTGCATGAGGTGCTCGAAGAAGAGGCCATGTCGTCCGAGCCCATCCCAGGTAAGGGCACCATTGACTGAATAAAATTTAAGATTGGGCTGCAGTAGAATCTTAATTTGTGAATTTCATTGAACTCAAAAGAAGTTTGAACTAACTAAATTTCAAATTATTAAATGGCCCAAGAAAACAACAAATGAATGTTCACTTTGTTCACATTATTTTAGTTGCTAAGGAAATCAGTGCAGAAGCTTCAGTTCTTTGTTCACGTGTCTGGTATGCTCTCACAGTAGTTAGGGCCTTACAACTGTCTTTGCAGTCTGGTAGCAGCACAAGATGCATATTCATTAAAGCATACAGTCAATCTACCATTTTTTGAAGTCCCTAGGGACTGCGAGAACATCAGAAAAATCGGGCAGTTTGAAAAATTAATTGCGTGCCTATTACTGCCCCTGAGGGCTCAAATTGTCACAGGCACGTCTGAAGGCCTGCCAGTACACTTAGTAGGTCTATCGGTGCTTGTATTGTGACAAAGAACGACAAGTGCACGCATGTATGATAAATGCATACTGTGTACCGTGACAGTGGCCACCCTTCCCACCTTTTGGATGCTTTACCGCAATACATTGCGTCTGCTTGACCGCGTAACACATCTGTATTGCGGCGAAGCAAATATTTAGGATCCCACATAGTGCAGCGTTCCATCCTTGCCATACTTGCCTGCCAAGCTTCGAAGCCATCGGAGAGGATTACAAAAGCTGAATTGGCACCATTGTTGAAAGCAGCGAATCTTTTCAATTAAATACATGGCACTGAACAGCAGGAAGCTTGTTAGCAAACATCGAAGTTGCTAGGCTTAGCATTGCCGCTGTGGCCATGTCTGCCAGTGGACTACATGCAAGAGCACTGCTTGAAGGTTGTGAGATAATGGGAATGATGGTGGCAGTTCCTTTGGTTAACCCTTTCAGGGTCAATGATGTAAATATATGGCACCACAAACAAGTCCAAAATGGTTGATGCCGTATATTTACGGCGCCGTCCGTACGTTTAAAAAGCGCACCAATTTCCTAATTTTTTCTTTCCTGCCATGTGCTGCTACTATGCGGGAATACAGGAAATTTTTTTCTCGCACCTCCCTCTCTCAGTTTAGTTGCATGGTTTGTTTTAGAGCTAGTATGTTTGCTCCAGCGTGTCTATATGCTACCGCTCGCGCATTGGCGCATGCACAGGTGGGCGGCGGTTAGTTTGAGTTTTGTTCCGCTGGCGGTTTCGACTTCTTGCACTCGCAAAACTGATGGCTAATTCGTTACTAATTGCTCAAAGGGTGACCACCTGTTACGCACTCATTGCTCGCAGGGGTGCGCATATGAAGGATGCCGCCGTGCATGCATTTTCTTTCTTTTTTTTTGAGACTTGCGAAAACGAATCGCCTCTGGTTGGCGATAAAATGAAGATTAGCGGAGGTTTGTCACATGTTTTTCTTTTTTGACAGGCACACAACCACAGTTTCTTTTATTGCAATCACCTACGCAGTTCGATTACACTATGGACATAAATATTAGTGTAAGAGCAGGGACATTTGAGACTTACAAAATATTCTCGTGTGTGCATTTTCTAAACCTTGAACTATTTTTATAAGAATGCATCAGGTTTTTCATTCTTATAAGCTTATTTTCTTTTTTGTTGTTGTTACTCATTAATAAACAGTACTACATGTATACCAATGCAAAATATTTTTTTCGAGACAGGTTCCTCTGAAGAATTTAAATCTGCAATAAAAGAAATCGATCCTGGGCGGTCGCATACGATGAAAATAATTGACCCTGAATGCCGTTTCAGACCTGCAGTCATGGCAAAAAGTTCAGAAAATCGGACAGCGAAGGGTTTCAGTGTCCGAAATTTCAGATGTCCTCATACACTGGCTCTATGGGATATGTGGTGGCGCCGTGAAGGGTGTCCGAATTATCATGCATGTCTGAAAAATCGGCTGTCCGATAAATAGCTCATTGAATGTACGTGCTTTTCACAGCTGTGCATGCAGTCTGGATATTTTTTTGCCCGTGAGCTGGTTGGCAAGTTTCATGCCAGTGCATGAGCAGCGCCAGAATTGTCCTTTATCCCCGACGGCTTCTGCACTGATTGTGACACCGCACGATTTGCACTGAATCAAAAGGAAAGCAGTGCCCACCACAACCACTGAAGTTTAATCTGGTGTTTCTATCATCATGACCATGCAGTCCTAAAGGCATATGGCCAAGGTGGTGCCGTGAGCGGCCATAATTGAAATAAGAAAGCACAGATCACTTATTTCCTTCCTCTATGGTATCACACCTGTACTGTTCCCACTGATCCTTATGGCAATGGGAGCTTTTCCATTTCGTTTTGGTTGGATGCTAGCATCGCCCGCACCACTTTTGCTTTGTTGCGTTGAACTTTGGTGCCACTTTGAGCTCGGTTACTCTGGGGTTCATCTGAATGATCTCGTCTGCAGTCATATACATCCAAAGTGATGAGACCAGGAAATGAGTCTGAATTATTCAATCCTCTCTATTAACGAGATATTACTGCTGTTTGATCTGCTTGATAGAAAATGTAAGGGCATAGCTTTGGACTGCACTTGTTCTTGCTTTTTATTTTATTTATTTATTTATTTATATATTTTTTTGCTCTTCGGTTTTGTTCTTGCCTCAAGTTGCACTCGCACACTCTGGATCATGCTCTAATTGACTTGCCTCTGCAGGCCAATCTGATGGCGCCTGGGTTGTGTGCCCAGTCTCTACCAGTGGCTAGAGTCCTTTAATCATATCAGTTGCGAACCTGTTCACAATACCCATGTTTCAGAATCTGGCCACTCTGATATGTGGAAACTGTCGGCGTCTGCCAATTGTCATGTCACCAGCTGAAAAAAAGAAAATAATTGTAAAGTGCCACAGACAGGAGAGAAAAAGAATTCTGGAGGTATCACATTGAGCATACTCGAATAAATATTGTTTTTAACTGGTGCTTTTGTAAATCGACATTCTACTTTGCATGCTTTCTTAACTGACAACAAGCAACAACAAACCTAAGCAAGTTTTCATTTGTATTTCAATGGCAGATGGCATCAGTCATGTAGGTTGCTGCCTGGAGCTGTAAAGGGGAGTTTCTAGTAAGATAGCTCAACTCTGCCAGTGATGTGTCCTCTCTTCTGCTTTTTCTTTTTTTGCCCTATTTATAATCCTAAATATACTCACTGTGCTACCATCATTTGAAACACCTGAATACACCTATGTTTTCCTACATTCTAATGTACTCTGTGTACCAATATGAAAGGGGACATTATAATATACAGGATTTGTCTGAAAAGTAATGTCTGTGATTATATTGTGAAGCAACCATACGTTGCAGCGTGCTTAGGACCAGTTGGGATTGGTGGAGGGGGAAGTTAGCTTACCCAGGCGCGGTCGCTCAGCCATCCGCAACCTCCAGGAAAGTAAAAACAGGCTTTTCCATGAAACTCTTTTCATTTCCTATGCAAGCCGTAATGCAGCGCTCGTTGGAATAAAGGATTGCCATCAAGTATTGTGTGAAAACTCGGCAAGTCCACAGTGGAAACTTTTCCTATGATAAAGACGGCACTTGGTGATAATTTTTTGTCTGACTGTCAAGTCTACCAGTGCCACAAAGCCTTTTTAGAAAGTTGTGAAAAGGTCAGCAGTGAATCCCACACTAGTGGACCATCAGCGACCATCACCGACAAAAATGTGACGCGTATGAGAGATCTTTCGGACTCAGACCATCATTTGAGTGTCCTTTTAGTTGTGCAGACACTAAATATTCAAAAAGTACTGTTCACGCAATTCTGACAAATAATTTGCAGATGTAAAAAACTGTGCACGAAGATTGTTATGCCGTGCCGTGCTTCCTGGCCAATTCAAAGGTTCCATGGTTTCCCAGCTGCCCTACTATCCTGATGTGGCTCTCCCAGACTTATTTTTGTTCCTGCACTTGAAAATACCCTTGAGATGACATCATTTCGGGACATCATTTCGGCGGCAGTGAAATTTGTTATATTGAAATCGCATACAAACACACTTCGTTATATTGAGGTTCTGAATACATTTGTCCATTTTTGTCCATGTTCTATGCACAAAAAGTTATGAAAAGCTAAATACTTCGTTATATTGAGAATTTCGTTATATTGAAGTTTGTTATATCGAGGTTTAACTGTATTTTTAAATCGAGCAGTTTTTCTTGTTTCTTTGCAATAAAAGAAAAGTCAACGAGGTGAATTTTTCAAAGCAAGAACTTACATAACATATTACGGTGAGTGAAGTTTTCCCTCTTGAGGGCTCACAGTTTGAATGCAGAAATAATTGTTTGCTTTGATATCTGTGCGGAGTGTATACACGTCAAAGCTGACTTTGTGATATTTAGTGCATATTTAAGTCTGTAGCAAAAGAAAGCTTGCCAGCTTATGTGCATTGACACTGAGTTAGCCAGCATTTACCCACAGCAAGGGTGGCTTTTAATCTAGTTTAGCACTGTAAATTGGGCAAGTTGGAAGGTGTTCAGTGTCTCTTTTGTGTTTTCCTGATCTTTTATTACGAGCAATTTTAAGTTACTTATAACCCCCTTTCTTCTCGTTCATGAAGAATGGGATTATAGGTGTGCCAAAAGAAGTATATCAGACAGTATCGAGCTTGGGCACCTTTATGCACTATGAGAATTGAATTTTCTATCTCATGATATGCTGTGCAGTTGCCGCACGCTGAGTTCGTGTAATGGTTGGAGTGTTGAGTAGCAAGCCAGTCAAGTGTCAAACAGAGCGCCGCAGCAGTGGTGAAAGTGAACGCACACGAAAGCAGGCTACCATGTTGTGTGTAATGTTTCATTTGCAGGTCATGGCAGTGAACCCGAAATTATAGGTGTATTCTATTTGCCTCGCTCTTCACGAATGGTTCATTGTGGTTCAGTGCCAGTTCCATGCTGTTGCAAAATGAGCCCAGCACCTTCTGCATGAGCTTGCGCTATGTCAAACAAACAATGATGTGTAGACGACGCTGTGTTTCACTGTTGAAACCAATCGTACAGTGCGGCACTTCCTGAACCAGTTCGCAAAGTGCGGGCAATTCGAATTAACCTTATCTTTCCTTCTCTGTGCACAGATGCGCTGCTTCCACGGGTGATTGACTTCATCCGCGAGTTCCCAGTGTTCCTCCAGACGGTAGTGCAGTGTGCCCGCAAAACTGAGCTGGCCCTGTGGCCTCACTTGTTTGCATCCGTGGGGAATCCCAAGGACCTATTCCAGGAGTGCCTGCTGCAAGGACAGCTGGACACAGCCGCCTCCTATTTACTGGTATAGCTCGCACTTCTTGCAGACTGGGCCAAACACCCTGACATCTGATTTTATCGTGTTCTCCACAAGGTTAGATTAAAGGTCTTGCATCTATCTCCGTGTAATGCGATGGTCCAAGAGGGATGAAACATTTTACCTGATCACCTTGTACTATCATGCATCTTACTTCTCGGCTAAAGTTTTGCCAGTAGCTGTGTGCGAACATCCAAAACTTTCAAATGATGAATTGAATATTGTCATATTCTATTTGGTTTTCTGAATCAAATAGTAGCAATTCGTAAATACAAATATTTTTTAATTGTTTGTAAATGCTTTAAATCGCCAAATGTGTGTGATCAAATGTAATATTTCAGCAAAAGCATGGTAAATTTCATCTTTGTGTGGTCACAGCAGGCATAAAAAGCACAAGAAGTTATTTATAAGCCAGGGTGTCTTTTTTAGACATTACATATTTTTTTTTAAAAAGAGCTATGACCTTAAGACAACCGTCGTCTTCGCATATGAGCTCTACAGCAAGGTGGAAATACTTTGCCGCTGCTTAAGTTACTCTGAAAAGACTAACAAAAATTGGTAATTAACTGCCTCGCAGTGTTGCAAGTCAGTTTCTTTTCTCCCATTATCACGCCTTTTCTTCATTGTTGTTTTACACGTGGGGTCACTCTCCTAGTCGCCTCAATGTCTGCTGGCATCTGTTGCAAGAATCACAGAGTGATTTGTCAGTTTGTAATGAACTAAAGAAAAAAATGTGTAGTGCTTTGTGAGGATTTGGACTTTGGGCATTTCCGTTCAGAAGATTTTATTTCTGAGCCACTCCACTGAAGCCACAGCAGAGAATAAGTACTTTGCCTGCAGAGTTGATTGTGCTGCCTGTGTTTTGATTGGTTCATGTGCTATGATTGACAACTTGCTCTGCAGATTATCCGTAAATCAGACAGAAGCGAACATATTTAAATGAGTCCAGCGGTAAGAAGTGAAAGGCAGGCTTGGAAAGAGGATGAAGAAAAGGCCATGCTCTCTCCATTTTTCCACCGTTGGGGAATCCACTCCCACAAACAAATATGGCATGGACTAAAGTCAACAGTGAAGAACTTTTTCTTCTCATAATGAGATTGCTCACCCACATCCACAAATGTTTACTCCAATCGACATTGCTCAAAAAAGTGCCAGCTGTCGCATTGCTGCTTTGCATTGTGGGTGAAACTGTAGTTTTTTGTTGCTGTGAAGAGACAATCACAAGTAATGTTTATGTCCTGCCCAGGAGCAAAAGTTTGTGGACTGCAGAAAAGAAAAGTGATTTATTTACAGCTGTTACATGCAAATGACATTCAATATGTTTATTGTAGCAGTCATACACACCCAGGTATATGATCATTTCATGTGAAGTTCTAATTACCTGTTTAGAAAATGTGAATTAGCATTCACTGCATATTGAATAGTGAAGTTACATGAGGGTGTTCAAGGCCTCCATTGTGGTAATGCTGTGGTAATCTCCAACGTATCATATATGCTACGCTGAGTTTGATGCCCCCAAATTTTAATTATATGCTGGAAACTTGTCGAATAATCTATAGTGGCATTTTTAATATTCTGGAGGGAGTTTTTGTTCTGCATAGATTAGAAAGCCAACTACCAGTTAATTACTTACTATACGAATTAAGCTTCAGCTGAAATAAAGTTTCGTTGTTTTCGGTTTGTTTATACAAACGCGTTCTAAATGGCCAGAAATAAAGGCAAACTTGTACAAATGTTACACATTGCCTAACAGGTCAGAGAGATATCTGTAAGCTTGAGGCACAACATATCATGGTGCAGGTCCTGCAGAACTTGGAAGTGCCGCTCGTTAGCCGTCAGCATGCTACTTTGTTGCTGGGAGCTGCTCTCGATGGTGCCCATTGGACCCTGGCACGCGACTTGGTGCGCTTCTTGCGCGCCATCAACCCTGAAGCAGACTGCTCACCTCCGCGACCCTCGGCTGGTCCTTCAACGTGAGTTGCATATTGGCTAAAAATAGCATGGTAGAAATTTAAGGATGCACGCGTTATTCTAGCAACAAAGTACTTTGTATCGATACAGTAGAATCCTGATAACTAGAAATGCTAATTCGAATCGCTCAGTTGGTCACAGGAGAGTCCTGTGTACTGTCAGCGTCTGATTTTTTGGGCTCCTTAGAAGCCGTGAAAAGGTCTGAAAAATCGGGCAGTCCGAAAAAATGAATGCATGGCTTTTACTGCCCCTGAAGGCTCAAACTGCCACAGGCATGTCCAAAAGAGCTCTGAAGGCTTGCCAGTACACGTATTAGGCATAACGGTGCTCGTACTGTGATGGGAGATGGCGGTGCATGCGTGTATAATTTAAGGAATACATACTATGTCCTGTGACTATTGCCCCTTGTTACTTTTGGTATTATTCACCACAATACTTCTCATATGCTTTACCGCGTAATGTTGCCTTATTGAGGCGAAGCTGACTTTCTGAAACCGGCAATATGCAAAGTGTCGTGCTTTCTGAGCTTCAAAGCCATTGGCGAGGATTACAATGGCAGAGTCGGTGCCATTGCTAACAGCGGGGAATTGTTTTAATGAAAAACACGGCACCAAGCTGCAAGGGGCTTGGTAGCGAATGTCGAAGTAGCTGGGCATAGCGTCGTGAGAGGTGGCTACAGCTGCCAGCAGATCTGCGGGCAAGAGCGCCAGTTTGAGGCGGCGAGATAGTCAAAATGGCAGTGGTGGTGGCTTTGAATAATGCCATTTTGGACCTGCGGACATGGCAAACAGTTCGGAAGATCTGACAGCAAAGGTTTTTGGTGTACAAAATTTCAGACATTTTTATACATCCACTCTAAGGTGTATGTGGTGATGCCGTGAAGGCGTTTGAATTAAGGCACATGTCCGAAAAATTGGCCGTCTGGGAGATCGGTCATTGACTGTATTTGAATAGAGATTTCCCATGAATTCCAACCCTTAAAGCTGTGCAACAGTTATTTCAAACTAAATTTCTTGCTCCCATGCTCCGCTTTTCAGACAGACCTGTGCCAAAGGCAAAGGTTGAGTGCATCGCTTGCTACCATAATGTCATGTGCCGTAAGAATGATGAGCAAAAATGCGCAGAAGCCAGGACCAAACTGGAACAAGCAAAGCAGTGCATGCCACATTTTGTGTTTTGTGTCACACAATTGATCTGGCATTATATTTCAAGGGGCTCTCCTTTTCCGGTCCCCCTTGAGTTTGAATTAACAAGATTCTACTATACTTATCTAATTATGAACATGTGTCATCATGGCAGCAGGATTGACTTGTGGCTAACACTGACTCGCTCTTCTGTACTGATTGTGGTGTTAGTCAAAATTGTTGCATGGCGGTGATTGCACGTTTATCGTTATTTTTACAGCGAAGCTTTTAAGGGCTAGTTTCCCCAGCATCGTGTCCGTGTATAGACACAAAACTCCCCATACATGGGCTGGTCCTGAAGATAGTGCAATGCCGGGCCGACCCGCAGCGAATGTGAAGCAGGCGTTAAGCACTCCCGCACGTGGACCGATCCTGAAGATAGTGCAATGCCGGGCCGACCCGCGGCAGAGGTGCAGTTCGCCATTAAAGGGCCCACATACACAGCTTCGCTGGTCATCCTTTTTCACAGAGTGGAAAGGCACTGAGTTTCTTTAGTTCTTGTTCTTTTTGTTAGTTACTATTTTATGTGACATTACAGTTATTATCTCCATGCATATTTTGCGAGTGTCAAAAAAGTTGTGTTATTCTGTTCATCTCATGCAATCTTTGCTTCATCGTTTGTTTCGGTTAATACATCAATCCTTACCATTTTTTTTTTTTGTGCCGTAACTACAGTAGAACACCTCGCTGATACAATCCTTTTCTTTGCGATTTCCTGGAGCAGACATTCATGATTGAGAACACAGGAAATGACCCAATGCAGTTATACTTCTTTTTTACCTGTTACTACTAATATGTTCCCGGGAAACACATTCTTTCGGCACCAATGTTCAGTACATCATGAAACTTTGATCGTATGATACATTTCCTGCTGATGGATCCCATGTTAACAAAAAGAGGCACGAGGCAAGTGCAATCGAGAGCAGTAGGTGCCTGTCACAGCAGCTTCCGGACAGTAGTTGCCTGCCCAAATGAAGTTTCATGTTTCGCTTTAGGGGCATCATATTCTTGCATTGCCCACCAGCATGATTTCGTTGCTCTCCCATCCTTGTACTTCACACCAAAATGCCCCGCCTGAAGAAGCTGTCAACTCAGGCCAAATTCAAGGAGCGCATGCATAAACTTGCTGAAGCCACAAAAACGACAATGCGAGTCTTGCGCCGCCCAGGCCCCATCAGCTGAGTGCATGTTGGAGTCTCGTGCTGCAATAATTCACGTAATGTTTCGCAGTATGTGTATGACAACTACAATTGATCCCACAAATTTTTTTTTTATTGAGATAGCAATTATATGGATGCTCCAGGTGCATTTCTTCCGTCTGCGTCAGCATGAGGTTCCATATAACATCCAAGGGTGATAAAATTGTCGCCACACACCCTATGCTGTATGTGCAAGTGAAAGCGTGTTAGGGTGAGCCAGTGATCACTCAATCTCGCACACGCAAGGGAGGGAAGCCGCGAGGGAGTGCACCATCTTCCGTCGCATGAGGCTTCAGGGTTAGGTAAAGATGGGGTGCACGTCTACTCCGGCTGGCCCGGGTAGCCATGCACACCCGCCCTGGTTGCTGTATCTTGAAAGCCATCTGCGTCAGGGACACAGTCTGCTGCGTGCTGTGTTTCTGCAGCTTAGCTCACGTTGATGCAAGACACAACACGAAAGTCAATTTGCTTGCTGCTGCTGCTGCTGCTGCGCTTCCTCACTCCAACGTTTTGACAGCGAGTTTCTGCGGTCTTTGAGTGAGATCTGTTCATGTTTGCTTGTGTGTGCATGACACCATGCTTGTTAATTTAGTCGGTATGCCTATGTTCACAAGTTTATACAGCTGATAAAATTACTATCCTTGCTTCATATAGCTGTCCACTAATTTGCTGTCACAATCAATGCTTTGCGTTTCAGGTAAAATTGCGACCTTCTTTTTTTTTTTTTTACTACAGATTGTACATTTTCAGGTTGGTACGTTTTTGCTCGTGTTCTTTTTTTTCCAAATCATATTAATGAGATTCTACTGTACTAACAAGTGAAGTATCAAGTACTAGGTTGTCCAAAATAGTTCTTAGCGTTCTAGCACAGACAACAGCTTTGGCTTGACATGGACCTTATGTTCTTCTCACTTTTCCTGTTGAGTAGGCTATGTTGAAGTTAACGTGGTGTAAACACAAACAGCTTCTCCTAACAATGCGCAACTTTGCACATTAGCAGGTGCAATGTATGTGTATTACACCTTTTGACTGCATTGTACGCAGGTCCTATCAAAAGTGTTGGGTGCACTAAAATTTTGCGCCTAATTCTTTGAACATTAACATATTCTTCACAGCACTATGCTGAGCTTAAGAAAACTTAACTGTTAAGCTTGAAATCGCATAATGACGCCAGTGGTCATTGAGGTCATCTGCAAGAGAACATAGAAAAATGTTCGTGTGTCTCTTTCAGAGATGAGGACACGGTGAATCAAGTGTTCATGGAAGTCATTCTGACACGGCATGCCCGCAAGCTGCTGGGAGCAGGACAGTTGCGCAAGCTTGGTTCATTTGCAGCACACCTTGACTTCCCACTCCAGAGCTTCCTTGAGAAGGAACGGTGAGTTTGCACTACAGTACAGTCAACTCTATCTGGAGCATGCTGACATGTCAAAGCACACCTTAGAATTTCGACATAGGTGAAAAGAACCCATGTGAAGTTGATCGTATCTTTATGATGCGGAATATGCTTGGAGAACTTTGCAGTAGCAGCCTTGTGTTGGCCATGGCCCTTAGTATAACAATGTGCACAGTTTTGTCTGCTGCAGTGTGAATTTGGCCAAGCTAGACACCCATGCCTCAGTATGGAACTGCTAATCTGTCGATAGACAATTCCAGACAGAAGTTTGCAGAGCCAATTGCTTCCCCGTTAACTTCTGGAAGAGACACTAAAGGTTAACATTGTATAGCTAGAGTGACAGATTACAATCGTGGTAATATATCACAATTTTTTTCAACACCAGAAGGTGACATCGCTGAGCAAATCAAAACTGAAAATTGCATACCATATTTATTCGTTTATAACGTGGTCACGATTATAAGGCGAGGGTGCCATTTGGAGGCATCGCGGCGCGCGATGCCGTGAAGCCACACCTGAAGGCAAAATTCCCGTATATGGTGGGGGGAGGGTGACTTCGAGGCTAGAGATTCTTGGAAAAAACCTCGCCTTATAGTCGAATAAATATGGTATCTCTTGAAAACCATATATTCTTAGTATTGGAGGATGTCACCCCGCTCAGTAAAAAGAGCTGCTTTGGTTCTGATATTGTGGGAATAAGTGGCCTCTTGATAAAACAGGTGCAGCAGGAGAACCATTATTGTAATATCTTGGTAGCAATACTTGCTGCCTCCCTGCAATGGCACGGCATTTTCAGACTGCGGGCCGCGAAGGTGGAAGACTTCGTCACAGCACTCAAGGCAGTCCACGCAGATTTTGAGTGGCCGATGCCAGTCAGTCCCGTCACGGTAGCAGCTGGGGCCACCCAAGTTGGTGGGGCAGGAGATGACGAAGCCGCGCCGCCTACTTCCATGGGACAACAGCTTCGCAATGGAGGCACGGAAGGGGGTGTGACGCGTGGCTCGCCAGCTGATTCAGAGAGCACCTCAGAAGAAAGCTGGTGGCTAGAGGAGGAGGAGGCGGGACTGCACGCGGCCAGCGCTGCCGAGCTCCGAGGTTCGCCGCAAGTGGAGGCCCAGGCCAGGCACCTGCTACACATACTGGGACAGGTGAGCAAGATTTCTAATGCGTTAGCAATAGGGGTGTGCAAATATTCGGAAATTTAGAATATTATCGGATGTTGTATCTCAGATATTCACATTCAATTTGAAAACTGGGTATTTAGAAATTTTTAAATATTCGATGGGATACAAATATTCGAAACAAAATCGAATACATTGCTGGCTGTGCAGGAGCAAACATGGTTCTTAGCGTCTATTTTTATCTAATCTAGCAAAGTCAATCTGATTTTGTGGAGAATTTTGCGATAATTTCATGCTGATGGCGAAATTTCACGTGTAAAACGCACTCAGGCACTGGACATCTGAGCTCAGTGGCAAGGGGCACGGTAGCAAGGGGCACAAGTTTGTGACCAACAAGGTTGCACTCTTTCGCAAGTGCCACCCTGAATCCAGAGCTTATTGCTTGACAGCAAATGCGATGAGCGGCGGTTGGTAGAGGGTCAAATGGCTCCGAGTTTACGGGACGTTGATGTGGTATAAGAAGGCACAGGTTGGGTGAGAACAGACAACTAGCAGAAATTACTCAATTTTCCAAAGCTAACATGAGCCCAGTACACAATCTTTTAGTATAACATCTTACTAGTTTAATTCTTTTACCAATCACAATGTAATTGCAATCTTACAACATGTTAAAATAAACCAACTTGGTAATAAATGCATATGCATATCATTATTCAATATACGTTTCAATATTCCTAGCTAAGTATTCATGTTCAATTCGTGGTCGAAAATTTTGATATTCGCACACCCCTAGTTAGCATTCTTTGGATTCTCCATGCATTTTTCAGGGGCTATCTGTCTTTGTATCTATGTTTCTATGTTTGTGTCAAACTGTTTTCCCACCTACCTGGGTCACTGGGTTGTCAGTGGTGGAATGGGTAGCACATTGGGCTGCTGTGCGGAAATAACAGGGTTCAGAACCAACCATCGGACCAACTTCGGCCACTGAGTATGTGGCAATGTGACATAGGTGCTGTTCTTCGACAAACCTCTTTCATGCCGACATTAGTCACTGTAGACACGGTACTCGGTAGGTACCGCTGTTTGAAGAAACTCTTTTACGCTGAATTGTAGTACTAGGTATGTGCCCCTCGATCTGTGCTGGTCTCCAATGAACCTCTTCGATGTCAACTTGGGTCACTGAGTATGTGCCAGTAGGCGTGTGCCACTGTTTAACCCTTTCAGGGTCATCGATGTAAATATACTGCGCCGCAAACAAGTCGAAAATGGTCGTTGTCGTATATTTACGGCGCCGTCCGTACATTTAAAAAGAGCACAAATTTCCTAATGTTTTCTTTTCTGGCATGTGCTGCCGCTATGTGGGTATACAGGGAATTTTTTTCTCGTGCCTCCCTCTCTCTGTTTTCGTTGCATGGTTTGTTTTAGAGCTAGTTTGCTCCAGCGTGTCTTTATACCACGGCTCGTGTACTTGCGCGGGCGCTGGCGGCGGTTTCGGCTTTGTTTTGCGGGTGGTTTCGGCTTCTCGCGTTCGCAAGACTGATGGCTATCTTGTTACTAATCGATCAAAGGGCGGCCACCTGTTCCTCGCTTGTTTAGTGCTCACAGGGATGAGCATAGGAAGGATGACCCCATGCATGCGTTTCCTTTTCTTTTATTTTTTTGGGGCGAGACTCGTGATATCTAATTACCTCGGGTGGGCAATAAGATAAAAATTAGCAGAAGCTTATCGCACATTTTGCTTTTTTGACGGGCACACAACCACACAGTTTGCTTGGGTGCGCTCACCTATGCAGTTCGATTAGGCTATGGACGTAAATATTAGTGTAAGAGCAGGAAGATTTGAGACTTGTGAAATATGCTCGTATGTGCATATACTAAGCCTTGAACTATAATAATGCATCAAATTTTTAATTCTTTTAAGTATATTTCCTTTTTTATTGTCATTCATGAATAAAGAGTACATATATGTATACCAATGCAAAATATTTTTCTCACTTTAAAGTCACCCTAGAAAAATTACGGTACATTTTTTTGAAATAGGTCCCTCGGAAGAATTGGAATCTGCAGTTAAAATAAATCGACCCTGGGCGGTCACATATGGCGAAAAAAATCAACCCTGAAAGGTTTAATGAAAGTCTTTGATGCCAACTTAGGTAACTAGATCACTGGGTGTGGGCCACTGGGAATGTGCCTACAATGAATCTACAACGACAGAAAAGATCCCTTAAATTTATCCAATGCTGAGCAGACACAAATGCACGTCACAAGTGTTCCTCAAGGGCAGCAACCTTATGCTTTAGCGGGTATGTGCCGTTTTCAATGTACCACCCGCCACCTTGGGTCGCTGAGTATATGCCAGTGAGCGTGCTGCAAGCAATCGGACAATTCTCAGCATCTGCAGGCAACGGCACGCCACATTTCTGGTCTTGGAGGCTATGCATGGACTTCTTGGCAGTGCCACTACATAGCACAGTGTGTCCCGAAAGAAGTACGAGAGAGGAGCCAGATTGCCGCCTGATGCGTTTCTCATTGTTCATACACACTGGCAGGCCATGGGTTTGGGTGGCCAGGCACAGGCTTTGCGGCAGTGGCTCTAGATGGTGCTGAGTGTTCGTCGGGATGCGTGAAAGAGGAGTCCCACGGGAATACATGCCTCATGTATAACTTGTTTTGATGGTGGCAGTACATTGTGTTGCTATATTGATCCATTCAACAGTCGTCGTGAGATAGGTTCTGCTGCAACTTTTTTTTTTTATATGTATAACTGTGGTTGTAGTTTTCGTATATTTTGTACTACACGGCATATTAAACGTGTGGGCCATTGTTAAAGCTGGGCTGCACTGTGCAATGAAGCGATTTAGTATATTTCTTTACCACTCCAATTGCCACTCTTGCAGCCTCAAGAAGGCTACGATGCTGAAATTTCCTATTAGTAAGAATTCTTTCTTTCGTTCTTTCTTTCATAATTTTTAGTAAATTTCCATGGCAATACTGTAGCATGCTTCATGCTGTTTTCATAACCACAGTCAAACAAATATTTGTTTGTTTGTTTCTACACAACATTGCAGACATGGTTCAGAGCAGATTTATGTGCCAGCCTTAGGCTTCTGCAGGTGTTACTACTCCACGGCTCATAGATCACAAATAGCTAAGGGATCTTTCAAGCCCTTGGCTGTGGTTGCTGTACATAACATAAGCTTATACTACAATTGTAATACTGTACACTGTGGGGATGTGCGACTCACGCATCCCCTGATACGTTGTTTTCCCACATAGCTCCCGTCTCCTGTAATCCGGCTTCGCCGCGTGGCCTGATGCCCGCGGCAGTCAGTCTGGTTGAAGTGCAGTATGAGAGATGGCGCGCGTGTCGCGCTGCTAAGGCCACCTAACGGCGGGGTTACTTGGGCGCGGAAAGGAGAAGGCGCTTCCTCTTCGGTTCGGGGTCGGCAAGTGGCGCTGACGTTCCACGCGTGCGCCGATCCATGCTTCTGCGAGACCATCTCGTGAGGCCTCGTTCGAACGTTGCACCATTCGCATGACCGTACCGCCGAACGACCAGGCGTTGGTGTCCAGCATGGGGCGAACATATTCGCTCGTTATCCGGTCGCGGTGGGTCGGACTTCCTAGATTTGTCACGCGCCCATCAACATGTTTTGTGGATAGCAACTAGACTTGCAGTCATTGGTCTATGAAAGGTGCAATAAATGCCCTTGTGATTTTTTGCACTACTGTGTTGTCGTTCCTTTGTCCCAAGAGCACGGGTGAGAACCCCACAACACGTAGGTATCTTACAAAGTAGAGACCTTAAAAATTTGGCCCCTGTTGTGTATAGGGGGCGCTGTCAATTATATCAAGTGTATATAAGCGATTGCCATCAGAATAAAGGCAGTTCCGCGGTTCCCTCTTCAATGCATCGTCTTGTCTTATCAGTTGGCGCTTCGCGTCACAACAATCTGGCGCAGTCGGCGAAGCTAGCGAGCTAGCGACGAACTGTTTTCCCTTACCTGGCTCCGTGCTGTTCCAAGGGGCGTCACCTACGAAATGGCAGCGTACGGACTACCGCCATTACCGCCTTTCCTGGAGACTCCTGGAGATGCGACAATTCCATGGGAGCAGTGGCGCGATGATTTCACAAATTTTCTTCAAGCGACGGGGATGGACGCGCAACTGCCACTACGGAAAAAGGCCATTCTGCTGCAATGTCTTGGGGTCGAGGGACGCCGTGTTTTTCGCACATTGGGCCCAGAGCCGGCACGAACGTCAGACACGACAAAAGCCGGGCCGGAGACAAGCAAACCAGCAGGAAAAGACAGGGCGGAGGCAAGTGAAGGGGATAGTTACACGGAGTCGTTGAGCCTATTGGAGCGGCAGTTCTCAAGCACCGTCAACGTACTGGTCGAGCGACGTCGATTCACGTTACGTCGGCAACTGCCGAACAAGCCGATACGAGAGTACGTCAGTGCTCTCCGACAGTTAGCAAAGATGTGCGACTTCGGGCAATTTTTGGAAGCGGCTCTACGAGACAGGGTTGTTGACGGAGTACGGAGCACTGAGCTGCGACAGAAATTGCTCGTGAAGGGGTCACAACTTACGCTCGCAGAGGCAGTGGAAATGCTACAGACGTACGAGCAGGCAGCGGAGGGGGCTGCGATCTATGACCAAGGGTCCTCACAAACGGACATCGTGCAGCATGTATCTCTAGGCAAAAGTCCAGACAGCGACGCGGCAATGACGCCGGTGCGCAAGTGTTACCGGTGCGGCTCTACAAGGCACCTAGCTAATTCACAGGAATGCAAAGCACGGGGGAAACGTTGTTCCCAGTGCCACAGAACGGGACATTTTCGAGCGGTCTGTGGCAGGTCGGCAGAGCGGGACGTGCGGACGGTCCGAAACGACGGCGCTAGCGAGGAGGACGTGCTCACTGTACTGGCGGTCAGACAAGTGGAACGAAGGACTTTGGTCGTTGACGTCGTTATTGAGAACGAGCCACTTCAATTGCTGGTAGATACTGGGTCGTCGGTGTATATTTTGCCAGACCACGTTTATCGAGCCAAGTTCGCCAACAGCTTTCCTTTGACTGCGGCTTCAGCGACGCTGCGGGATTTTTCACAGAAGAAAATTCCGGTCTTGGGATGGTTCACAGCCAGAGTTGTACGCGGGAACAACTCGGCTTCCCTTCGATTTTACGTTGTTCCCCAAGGCATGGCATTACTAGGACTGGATGGGGTCCACCAGCTGCAATTGCACATCATCGGTTCTACACTGGAGTGCTTGCAAATCACGGTCAGCCCCCAGTCGCTTCCTCCTGAATTATGTGAGTTTTCCTTTCTTTTCGCTGATAAGTTGGGATTAGCGAAAAACTTCGTACATTCTGTGAAGCGGCATACAGATGTAAAACCAGTAGCAGCGAAGGTTCGACGTTTGCCCCTGACGCTGCGAGAGAAGGTAGCGGCTGAACTGGCAAGATTATTGGATGCAGGCATTATAGAAAAGGTCAGTGCTGCGGAATGGGTGTCTCCTATAGTGGTTGTGCAGAAGAAGGATGGAACTATTCGTCTATGCGTCGATTTACACGAGCCGAACAAAGATGGATTCATTGATGGATTGATGGATTCCCTTTGCCGCACACTGAGGAACTGTTGCATGCGCTGAGCGGAGCAGCATGGTTCTCGAAACTGGATCTTGCTGCAGCCTACCATCAAGTGGAATTAGCCGAAGATAGTCGCGAATTAACGACGTTTATTACGCACGAAGGCTTATTTAGGTTCCGCAGAGTGTGTTTTGGCCTCGCATCGGCACCAGCCGCGTTTCAGCGAATGATGCAAGAAATCTTGAAAGGCTGCAAGGGCGTGTTGTTTTATATCGACGGCATCATAGTCTTTGGAAAGACTAAGAACGAGCACAACCGTAACCTTCGTGAGGTATTGCATCGGATCGCTGAAGCGGGGCTGCAGCTAAATCAGAAATGCTTGTTCACTGTCAAGGAACTCTCCTTTTTGGGTCATCGTGTGAGTGCAAGTGGTCTTGCCCCATTCAAGTCAAAGGTGGATGCTGTGATTAAAGCACAAACGCCTGCCGATGTAGTCTCGCTGCGGTCTTTCCTTGGGCTCGTAGGCTATTACTCACATTTTCTTCCCAATTATGCAGAGGTGGTGGAGCCGCTGCGACGACTTCTTCGTAAAGGACAGAAATTCGTGTGGGATCAGAGCACCGAGGAGAGCTTTTGCAGGATCAAGGAGATGCTGTCATCATGCGGGGTGGTGGCTATGTTCAATGAGTCTTTGCCTGTACAAGTGACCACTGACGCCTCGGCATATGGACTGGGAGCTGTGCTCCAGCAGGTAGTCGACGGAGAAGTACGTACAGTGGCATTCGCTTCGAGGACACTTACTCCTACAGAACGCAAGTACTCTACCGGGGAACGAGAGGCGCTGGCATGTTTATGGGCTTGCGAACATTGGCACGTTTATCTGTGGGGCCGCAGGTTTGTCTTACGAACTGATCATCAGGCTTTGGTGACACTGCTGTCCACAAATGGGGTTGGAAGACGCCCACTGCGTATTGAACGCTGGTGTGCTAGACTTTTGAGATACAACTTCACTGTGCAGTACACAAAGGGGAACACCAATGTTGTTGCGGATGCACTTTCTAGGTTACCTTTGACCTCTGCAGAGGACGAACCGGTGGAGGAAGTAGTTGCTGTGGTTTCCAGCATGATCACTAAGAGTGAATTGCAAGCAGAAACAGCTGATGATTCATTATTAAATGAGGGTGGCGCAGCATGTTACGTCCAGATGGCCGGAAAAGGGCTGTTTAGCTGGAAATTTAAGGTCTTTTTTTCGTATAAAAGAAGAGCTGTCGGTGATAGACAGGCTACTGTTTCGCGCGGAACGGGTCGTTCCCCCATCGACACTCACTTCCAGGCTGGTCATGATGGCACATGAATCACATCCAGGCATTGTAAGGACCAAACAACGGTTAAGGGAACAGTACTGGTGGCCCGGAATGGACAGGGATGCGGAATCGCTGGTTAGCAATTGTGCTATCTGCAAAGCATCAGATTAATCGGCAAAAACTGTAATGGCCCCATTGGAGCCAGTAAAGTGGCCCGAGAAGCCGTGGGAAAAGCTGGGAATCGACATCGTTGGGCCGATGGAGCGAGCCCCTCCGGAGTGCAGGTTTGCAATCACTATTGTTGATTACCACAGCAAGTGGCCCGAGGTGGCATTTGTGTCCACAATCACTGCACAGGCAGTAGTGAAAGTGCTTTTGGAACTTTTTGCGAGAGAAGGGTACCCGAAAAGCATTGTGACTGACAATGGGCGTCAGTTTATGTCGACATGTTTTGAGCAGTTTTTACGAGATCGGGGAATCCAGCATTGTGTTGCAACATTGTACTACCCGCAATGCAATGGTCAGATTGAGAGGTTCAACCGCGTTCTCAAGGATTATATTCAGGTTGCGGCATTGGAACGAAGACCACTGAAGGAGGCAATCTGGGACTACCTGGGTGTTTACAGGGCCACCCCACATGCAATTACAGGAGCGTCACCGGCTTACCTACTGCATGGAAGAAGACCCAGAACAAGATTGGATGTTGTTGGCCTCCCAGAAAGGGAATTTTTCGAGGAGCCGCGTGCCGCCATGGAAAAGTTGAAACAGCGCGTTAAGGAGCAGCAACAACGAACAAAAAAGTACACCGATGAAAAACGAGGTGCCAGAGCGTCTACCATTGAGCCAGGAGATTTCGTAAAAATAAAGCAAGGCGGACCAAAGACGAAACACAAGTTTTCTTTGCCGATCCAGGTGAAGAGACGAGTGGGCACGAATTCGTTTTTGCTGGCAAACGGTACAAAATGGAACGCATCAAAACTAACAGTAATTGGTAAAGTTGGGACAGGACAGGCACTAGCTGACGCAGTTACAGCGCAACGCAGTGCGGCCTCGGGGTTTTCCTGCGACCTGGATCTTCACATAGGGAAGATGGCGGAGCAAAATACCCCTACTACCATCGAGAATCAATCTGAAATGGTGCCATCAGAAGACATCGAGGGAAGCGCCAGCCATTGTGACGGTGCACAGCCCACAGTAACGGAGTCTATTCTAGAGGTTCCCGATCAGCAAGCCAATTCTCGATCGCAATTGGCCACAACCACAGCACCATCTCGCACCAGGCCGGAACGAACAAGAAGAGTGCCAGCACGATATCAAGACTACGAGCTTACCTGACAGTAAGAACGTCGTTCGTTTCATGTGATATGAAGTGAGTGCGCGAAAGTGGATTGATTTTATTTCCTTTCTTTTTTTGTTAATGAGGGGGAATGTGTTGTGTATAGGGGGCGCTGTCAATTATATCAAGTGTATATAAGCGATTGCCATCAGAATAAAGGCAGTTCCGCGGTTCCCCCGTCAATGCATCGTCTTGTCTTATCAGTTGGCGCTTCGCGTCACAACAGCCCCCATATTCAGTTCATTGATTTTTCAATTCATTCATTCATTTGGCCCCCACATTCACGATATAATTGTGTACAGTGATGAGCAAATGAAACAGTAATGTGAAACATGCTTAATTCGAAATCACTGCAGCAGCCATGAGTGTTCTGAAAATTTTTACTATTATACTTGAAAACCACAAGGTATAAAAGGCTACTGCAATTTAGTTTGTTATTTCCAGGAAAGGCACTAAAATTGTAAAGTTGTTTATATAAATGTGTTCCACATTGCAGTAATGCTGGATCACACCTCAGCAGGGAGCAACAGTAAAGGTGATGTTGACTTACCCTACAAAATGAACCTTGCTTAGTGTTGTGGCAGGTTACTTTTTCATGGATTGCAATGTTTCTGTCAGCAGTTAATTATGTAAGGCATATGCACAATTCGCCTTGGGTGACTTATACATGCTCAAATATGGTAAACTTGCAGTGATGTTCTGTTGCTCCCAACCTGGCCAGCCTCTTTTTGCCAATGTGTTTTGCTTGTTGTGCAGTCTCGGTGCTGTGACTGGGCTCTACCCCTGGCTCTGATGCTTGGTGACACCCTGGTAGCACCCCTGGTGGCAACTCCGGATGCACTGGACAAGCTGGTGCAGTGGGCATTGGCCGAATGGTACACAGCGATGGCTCCAGCCATTTTATAACTGCATATTTTTTTTTTATTGGCACTTTCATTGCCCTTTTTTTTTTGCTTTTCCACTGCTGCTGCTGTTGCTGCTGCTGCTGTCTTGCACACTGCGTTTGGAGTTGGATCAGAGCGTGCATGTACGTACACACTCTGATCATGTATACAGTTGAACGTCGCAATAATGAAATCGGTGGGGAATGTGAAAAAATTCGCTTTCGCAAGAATTTCGTTGTTGCGAAAAGAGACAGCACAGATAGGTAATGCATCGCAGAACAAAACTTGGGTGAGATCGGAGATGGTTGTTCGGCGCGTTCGTTCGGTTACCGGCGCGCACGATTGGCCTACTCCGCGCCAACGTCGCCAGCCACGGGGCGCCGCCCCGTTTTTGGTGACGTCGAAGCTCCTGTCAATCATCCGCCCACCAAGCATTTCGTCCAAACGCGACGGGAGTTGAGAAGTTTGGAGCGATCATACGGCTTCGCATGGCGCGTCTGGTGGATTGGATTGGATCCAACAGGCGGCCTTTTCGGCTGCGGAATGTCACGTTTGAACCCGATTCATAGTTTAATTCTAGAAAATGGCGCTTCCGTTGGAAACTTAGGTTGTTGCGCTGGCGTTTCTAGAGGAAGGAGGAGAGCGGGTGGCGGTGCGAAACGCGTTTGAAGAAATGGCAGAAAGTGAATTCCGGCGTCGTTTTTGTTTCTCGAAACAAATAATTCGTTGGTTGTACAGAGAAATCGACAACATCATCGGTGCCAGCGAGCCACTGGGATGTTGTCGCTGCCTCTTGAAAAGTGCGCCACTCTTCCCGTCGTTTCTTTTTTTTTTTTTTCCTTCTCGCTGTGCGCGACACCACCTAGGGACGACGCAAAGAACCTAATAGTTATCAATTGCAGTAGTCACACATACTACTATTTGAAAACGTGTTTGGCCTTGAGAAGAAAAAATACATTTTTTCAGATAAAGATTTCATTCAATTGGAAGACGAGAAACATTTGGTTTTGTAGTATACTGTTTGCAAGCAGACGACAAACGACGGAGGTAAACTTCCCGGGAGGTCACCGCTTCCTGATTGGCTGCTCTCTCCGCCCCGCTGTCACAAATTTTGCATACTGCAACTTTGTGATGTTGCAGCAACTGAACAGAACGCGTATCGAACAAAATGTCTCCGATCGCGCCCTTTTACTGTCCAAATTCCGTTAGCCTACTTTGCAAGCTTTGCTCGAGGATATAGAACCGCATTGCCGACAGTACAAAGTGTGCCGCATGCGTCGACCAGCAATGGCAGTACTGCCGTAGCACAGTATTTTTGGTCGACTGCTTTCGGAAATGCGATCACTTTGCGAGATTTTGCGTAACTTAGCACAGGACGCAGAGCAACAGCGCATGCAGCAGCATTTCTCCAGTGCACGCTGTTGCCCGTAAGCGCCGGTGCCGATCGCAAAAGTGATCGTATCTCGTGTACGCGAAGACACACGATCGAGATAACGGCCTTTTTGTGCAAATCTATATCCGGCGCCGAATCCACACATGATGCCTGTCGGGTGGCACCAAAACCAGCATTCTTGAAGCAAGGGATGCGTATACCGGGACGATCGCTCAATCATGGCCCGATGCGCGACACTCCATATGCCACGACCGCCATCTCAAGCGCCATCAACAATTCCACGTAGGTGGGACGAGGATTTCTTTGTTTTTGCTGCACCTTTCTCACCGAGGCGCACATTACGCAATGCACTGCTGCGATCGGAGATTGTTCGAAACGCGTGTCCAGTTTGCGTTCAGTTTTGTCTCATGCGATTGGCCTAGGCCTCACCAAGTCATCAGCTGTGGGGAACACAAACTGAATGCACGTTTCGAACAACGATCTACGATCTTGCCTGGTAGGCGTACAAACACCGTCTTCACATATTAGTAGCAACGTGCGTGCCGCTCATGGTGCCGCTTCAAATGGGCTATCAACAAACAAGATGGCGGCCATGATGTGTTTCCAGCACACTGATCGCTTCCGGCGCTTGGTTGTTTTTGTGAACGAAAATGGCGCACCTACACAAGTGTAGTGTGGTGGTATTTTACGCAATTTCAGTGCAGAACAATCGCATTTGAGCACATTTTGGAGCCTGCTAGCTTTGCGCAATAAGCGAAGTTACGTTCCAGCAAATTTTGTTGATGTGGGATTGGAGTACAGCGACATTTTGTTGCAGAGAGGTACGAAATGCATTGAATCCTATGGGTGTTCGCCGGGGATACGAAAATGTTTCACTGTCATGAGAATTTCGTTGTTGCAGTATTTCGTTATCGCTGGTTTCGACTGTACATGCATATACAGGGCAGAAGTGTGGCAGTGAGGAAAGGCGATGTGAGAAACTCATTTGGACCTTTCTATCAACGGTTGTCACAATGCACTCTGGAGTTCCCTGGGCATTGCCACAATCCCCTTCCAATGGCTGAAATTATCCGTGACCCCTGTAAAAGCATTGCGGAAACTGCAGCGCTTACATTTGTACTAACGTGCAACAGTCCAGAGGTGAGGTAGATAGACTGGTAGACAGGAAGCAGAGTATGGGTAGAACTGACGCAGTCACGGAACGAGTGAATAACAGCTTTGTCATTCTCCGCTCACAGATCCCATACATGGGGTGGAGGGCAGGAGAGGGAAAAGGCGACGTAAGAATACAAGGAAACATTACTACTATAAACGTGGCAGTGGTTATAAACAAACTGTATAAACTTAAGTTTAAGGTACCATGCGGTGTGTTTCTGCTATTTCTAAAAAATAAAAACCGTGCAAATTTGTCATGCAGACAACTGATGCAGGCTGTGCAGACGCATAACTGCATTGAAGCCCCATAGCATTTAAGCGACAATATGAAAGCGGAAGCACATCAAATCAAAACTTCTGTGCCAGCCACAGTAGCTTTGCGGCTGTTGCATTGTTCGAGGTTGCGGATTCGATCCTGACCGCAGCAGCCACATTTCGACGGGGCTGAAATACAAAAATGTTCACGTACATATCTAGATGCACATTAAACAATGTCCAGGGGGTCAGAATTAATCTGGAGTCTGCCACTATGGCATGCCTCATAATCAGATTGTGGTTTGGCCTTTTTACAGCCCCATAATTCAAATAAAGTTTAACGCTTCTGCCACAATGTGATGTGCTATGCAAAGCACTGACAATGCTAACTTTCTTGGAAGTTATGAACAATGGTGTGTTACAATGCTTCAAGCAAACACGTCTCGTTGTGTGTTTTGTGCACTACGCAGACAAACAGCAGTGGTGCATGCAAGGTAACGTTTAACGTCAACTCACCACTCTGGTATTGTACTAAACGTTGAAGAAATGTAACATTTGCCATAATTATCATTAAGGCAGACAGCAAAGAAAGCTCTGCTTACGTCCATTCCCGCAGCATGTGGGGTCCTCATTTTTCTCACCCCTCTTGTGTAGCATACAAGCCCGGTTCATTAAGTATTATTTAATTTCATAGAACATGGAAGCCAAGCACCGCTCAATCGAAATAGTTCAACCTGGCAAGACAGCTCTAGGTGCATTTCAAGCTCTTATTAGGGAAATAGTGTATAGCGCTAGTTGTTATTGATTCATAATTATTACAGCATATAGTCTTCTCCTGTCAGGTCTCCATTTCATCTTCATATTTTGCGCTGTAATAGTTATGGACCTCAAGCTTGTCTCATCTTTGCTTGAAAACAAGAACCCTTTGCAGATGTATGCTAATTCAAGCAACTTATCAAAGACTGTGCAGCTGTATAAAGCAGTTCACACACCCTACAGAAGACATAAATGTCTGATTTGCTAATGCTCAAAATCTACCTAAAGATTTGCAAATGCTTCACTATATTCTGTGCACTTATTTAGTTGTGATTCTATGGTATGATCTGGTTCTCTGAAGCAGATTGCTTGCGTATTGCTGTGAGCGTTTTCTGCAACTGGTAGAGCGCAGAACAGCGATGGGCATCTTACTGTGCACAATAATGTGCCAGTTATCAATGTCCTTTGTACTGTGGACACAACTGGAACGTCTTAGAACGAAATTTACAGTGGCGTGGCCTGGGCAAGGTGTTGACATCCTTTGGCATCATGGTGAGCTGCTTTTGATGCTTAAAAACTGCAATGCCAAAAAGTGTTTTGCTTCTAAATTTCCTTTTCTTTTCCACAGTTTAACTCCTCGCTGTCAGTACAAGTGGTCCATTTTCTCTTTGATAGCTGCACCATCTTCCAATCTAGTTTGACTTTGTGGTTTCTCGATACTTACTGCTGAGATAGTTTGGTTGACATTCTTTAACAGCATCTTTGCTCTGGAGGATTGAGTTAGTCAGAGTACATACAGGCACTTGTGAGTTTGTTTACCATATTGTCTGGTCCCGTGCGATATTTTTGCTCCATGTTATTTGTACCCACTTTCACATTCGTATTGTGTGCCTTTTTTTCACCTTGGTGCCTTCATTGTTCTCATTGCAGCCCTGGTTATGTGGGACTGCTCCGTCAAGTTCAAGGTCGTGGCTCGGACACACCTTCCTCCAACGGGGTGGTTCAACGCAGCAGCCCTATGGAGGCTCGCAGGATGGCTGCTGCCACCACTGTTGTAACTGAGGGACCAGAAGAAGGCTGCCGTGTGTCATAATGCACCTGACAACAGCTAGGTGCAATGCCAAGGCTACAGCTCCTGTTCAAGGGGCATGCCATGGCGAGATGGCCAAGTACCGTTTCAGGCGTGGTGCAGGTGATGTGCGACGAATCTTCCGCAGCCCGTGCGAAGATGTCAAGCAACTCCATTCTGCAGCGACAGCTGACAAAGTTTAAACTCTCCGCTCTGCGTTCATGAAGACGTGGTAAGCGGAGGCGTTTCTAACCAAACAAGAGCCTAGGCAGGCTTAAGTGCTCCATTCAAGAGAGAAGAGTCACAACTCTTGTACTTATTGCGACCTACTGCCTGCAGATGTGCAAGGAGAAATGAGCTGCTTTGGGCTGTTTGGCAGTTCTTGAGCACAGAAATGCGAGTACTACTACTAATACTACTACTCCCCAGGCACGCAGAGAGCAAGGGTGCCACATAGCATCTTACATGATGCAGTGCTCAGGAAGTGCAGTGGTCAGCTAAAAATTGCACTGCATAGGACTTACACTCGTACTGGCACCTTACATTTGAACAAATGTTTCTATGCAGAGTGGCTGAATTTTGATAATGCCATCGTCCATCAAAGTCCAGCTCACACATTGTGGTGAAACCAGCCGCTGTGTGAACATGATGAACTCGCAAGCATATCTTCAAGAAAATTTAAAATGCAGGCTATTCTTGCTTTTCACCCATGCAGTGCTGGCATGTGGTTGCCACTGTTGACCAGCTTGTCGTCTTCCTAGACAAGTCGCTTTTGACAAGTCCAGTGTATGGAGCTGTCAGTTTTTATTGGCCTGCATCACTGCACGAGCAGGTCCAGTGAACCCAGAGCATATGAACAGCCACTATATTGGCTTTCTGGTACAGGTTACGTCTTTTTGCACGCAACAAACCTGCACTATGACCTCATTCAGCTATGCCTCACTAAAACTGCAGAGCACTGTGCAGCAGTGAAAAGACTTGTTACAAGGTTGCACCTGTGGGCTCCCAGGTCTGATCTCTTTTTTTGTGCAATGAACTGTACACTACTATTAGTGCTGTGGCCGTCCTTCTGAAGACTGAAGCCCAAACGTCAAGCATGGTGAATTTACTCCAACATTCAATTGTTGCTCTGTACGCCTTAGTTGACATTCCTTTGGTCACTGTAAATGGACTCTGATGAAGTCAGCAGGGTTTTTAGAGGTGCGTTGCTTGGCCTTTAGTTATGAAAGCAACTCCACACAACTCTCAGATTGCTCACTTAATTGTATTGTGCCGCAATGCGTGCACTTAATATCAAGGAGGCCTTGCAGGATTACCATGCCCTTCCATTTTGTAAGCAACCATGGAAATCCTTTAACTTGGGTGTTGTGTAAAGAAGTGTGCGCCAAATAGAGAGATGAGAAGTCCCGATATCAGCCCATGTATGCATGGGCTAGCTGTGTAATGCATTGGTGGTGACTGTTTCAAACTGATATAATATGCATAAACAAATTTGTTTTTATTGCACTGTCCAAGCCTGGATCATTACATAGATCTTAACCTGACATGTGCTCCAACACAGGAGACATGATAAGGAACCACCGCACTGCGAAAGATGTCTTGTGAGGCCATGTTTAACGGTGATGCATGAAAAACACATTTGTGTGGCTCTGCCCCCTATCACGAAAAAAGAAAAAGAAATGCCAGAAATGCAATCACGAGAATTATGTCGTTGCCAGCACTTATGCGCCAGCTAGTTGAGTGAAATGAGTAGAACATAGTAAATCATCATAGAAAGGGTTTTGCATGCTTTGATGAGAAATATTGTCAAACAGTCTAGCCACCAGAATTACTGTTTGTCCGTATCTCCTCTGTCGCAATATGCATCAGGTTAGCAGCTCTGCAGGTTTTGATAAGAGA
This sequence comes from Dermacentor albipictus, assembly GCF_038994185.2. Taxonomy (NCBI): domain Eukaryota; kingdom Metazoa; phylum Arthropoda; class Arachnida; order Ixodida; family Ixodidae; genus Dermacentor; species Dermacentor albipictus. The sequence goes on along the minus strand of NC_091829.1, from coordinate 47,473,500 downwards.
GGCAGAGAAATATACATAAAACACAGTATTGCACATACACCATTATTTAAACAAAAAAGGTAAGCATTGAACATAGAGACAGTTTTGGCGGAAAGAAAGAGCAGTGTTTTATTTGCAAGAACGGGCATACAAGCATTGCAAGCAAAGCCAGCAGTGCACATTAAAAAAAAAAAAAAATGTTTTTCACACTTCTTTTTTTCAAGGCACATTTTTGGCACACACACTCAACAAAACAAGCAGTTTAGAGTTTTTAAGGTTAACAATAAGTTTCCCTTCTGTTTATGACCTGTATTTATGATGGATCTCCTCTGTGAACAGGTAGCTGCATTTGGAAAGCTATTTCAAGGAATGAAACAAAGTTATCACTGCTATGTAACCTATGTTGCAAACACAATATGAAAAGTATCAAAAAGAAACCAATGTCTAGTGAATATACTTGAAGTTACATTCGCACCATAAGTTATTTGTAAGGCCACCACTTTCTCCATACAAAAAGAAAATCTTTGATATATATAATAACTCTGCAGTGTTAGCCGGTTCTCTTACAGACATAATTGACCACTTGTGTTGAGCCCATTAATGAAAAAAACTTTGGTATAATGTTTGATGTTCTTACAGTAACACTTTAGTGATGTGAACATTAGGGGTGGGTAAACAAAGTAAATAGCTGTTCAATCAACGAACTTCATTAAGGCATCTCTCCTGGGCAACAGAAAGATGATGACACACTGTTTTATACAAGTTTACTACTGCAGTCATCCAACCACAATGGCAATTATGGGTCTAGTACATGGATTCTTCCGACTTGGTTGTAGCTTCCGTGAGTACAGGATTGCCTGCCTTTAGAGGAAAACACCTCTATTGAAGCACTAATAGGAGGATGAAAACTTTTTTTTTTTGTAATATCGATTAGGCCTCATATTGGCCAGTTATTTCTCATAAGGTAAAAGATGTATGTAAAGATGTATGTAAAAGATGATGTATTTCTTCTGGTACCTCTTTAATAACGAAACCGGTCATAATGTGCTTGGTGCCTGCACTAATATTCGCACCAGGCCATACATGTGCCTATATATGTTAATGATGCTTAAGACCCAGTTTGTCCTTACCCCTTGATTCCTTTGGATAATTAGGAGAACAAACCTTTTACACCATTAAGCACACGTGCATGCTGAATAGGTGCACATTAATAGGTTAAAAGTACTTGTGTCTAAATCAGTGCGCAATAATGCCCACAGTATGTGACCTAACTCTAACTGCATTGTTCTGAAAACAGTAGAATATTAGTTCCGAAAGGGGAAGTGAGCTTTACTAAGGAGATTCATAAATAGTGTATCCGAGTGGCTTTGTGTACCAAAAACTCCAACTGCTTTGTTTGCCTTTTGCATATTTTTTTTTACACCCGGTGGTTTCTGTCCCATATTTCTAAAACTACTTGTTGACGTGCAATGAATTCGTGGCCACAAATTATCTGCAAAAAGTTAAAGTAGGAAGCCACAAGAATATTCCAAAAATGAAAAGCCAGAGTTTAAACGAGTTCATGTGCTGCCCATCGTTCCCATGTTTGTTGAAACGGAGGCACTTTGTGGCTTGTATATATAACATTTAGCATTTGTAATCTTATCAAAGAAATCCTACTGATGATAGTAGTTATCTAAGAATATACTTGTCGCTTTTTTCTCATTCACATCACTGTGCCATGTCACAGCCATGAAATGTTTAGCATTCAGATTGAACTTGGTTCATTGAGATTAAGAGGCTTAGATGGGCTAGTTGGTCGCTGGCTTGATGGAACATGGTTATAATGGTGCGTTTTGAGGACAGAACACAGAAAAAATGCACAGAGGACAGATGCTGGCGTCTGACCTCTGTGCATTCTTTCTGTGTCCCGTCCTCATTATGCACTGTCATAACCATGTTCTATCAAGCTGTTCATTGCGGAGCTTTCATCTTATCGGATAGCTGACATTTGCTTTTTACATGTGAGTAGCAAAATCTAAGCAATATTTTTACATCAAGTAATTTGTTTTTCATATACTCTCAACTTGAATGGCAGCACATAAAAGGTGCGGCACTCAGAAGGTGAATCAAGCTAAACATATAACAAACTTGAGGTAATCAAGTGGCGTCCAGCTTATTTACGACCAACCGCAAGGTAGCTTGAAGTCAGCTGTGTTAAGGACTGCATAATTCTCATGATAGTAATGTTCATCAAACTGTCATGTTGGCATGACGGATCTTTTTGTGGAGATTTTGTGTGCAAAACTGTGGTGTCGACCAACTCACCGTCATGGAGACAAGGCACTCGCATAACCACGCAAAAAGAAAAAAGGTTGTAGGTGGGCCAGACATCTAGTTCAAATACATTCAAGACAATCTAGCATCAAGCAAGTGTTCTAGAGTCCCTCAAGTTGTGTTTACATTGCTATTGTATGGTTACACTGACATTATAAAGCCTAAAGAATAATTCCTGTTCATTCATCGCATCAGAGAGCGACAAGATGCAACATAAATCGACCTATGTATATATATATATATTTCAAAAGTGTACTTTCTGGAAATGTGTGGTTTTCTCTTCATTGCCTAGGCACAAAAGCAGATGTTTGAGGTAGTGATAACTCTGAACTCAATCGTGAAGGCACTATCTCGGAGAAAGAACAGGCTTAAAGATGAAAATGATCTACAGGAACTGGCTAAAACATAAATACTAAGCAAATGAGATGGCTTCCTTTATGGCAATGCTAAAAGCTGATGCTTTGTGTAGTGCAGTCAGCACTGTCTCAATTTCTCGGACATATTAAAACAAATACTTCTACATTGCATCATTCTTGTGTGAAAATTTCGTGTGTTTGTTTATTTGTGTCTTCATTAAATGTTTGCTTCACACAAAAATGGTGCGACACCAAATAGCTGAATCTGCAATGAACATTAAAAGCAGCTACAGCCATCATGCTGCACAGCCAACAAAAGCAAAGTGGTAGCTTAATGTGTGGTGGAGCGCTCTTTTAAAATGATTGACGCTGCTTTACTTCCCAGAGCCACAGTTAGGATCAATTTCAACTGCCTGGTGTTCTCTAGCATTCAACATTCGCCTAGGCAAACAAGTAGGAAGCCCTCCCAAAATAAACACGAATAAAAGCAGCTCAGGCTGTGTAAAACTGGTTCAGAACAAGTGGAATGTCAAAGCTAAACATAACTGGGCACTCTTGCAGCAAAACAATAACAAAGTGATTGTGGATGCATATATAATGCAACTAACGGCAGTCTGCTCCGGAGCCCCATAAGTTGCACTTTGCTCCTAAGTGAATTACTGGTTAAAGAAAGTGAAGCAAAGGTCTGGTTAAAGAAAGTGGTAACAGAGCATGCAACTTCGATGGCAGTGGGAGGTGAAAGGCCACTCCATGATGACAATGCGAAAATGCTATATAAGGTTTATACAGACGTTTACACTGTAGTTGTGGTGCAGTACACATTCTGCTTTGCTGTTGCAGCAAACTACACTGTCAATATAGAAAGGTAAACAGGTAGCACCAGTAAATGCTGACTATTTGGCCTGTACCCTCTGGTGCTGAACACTTGTTGACCCTGAAGTTTGTGTGCATTCCTTTACAAAATGTTTATGCTTTGATGTCGCAGAATAAATTAATGTATGCACATATAAGAGCTGTAGAGCACTCACAGTAGTCGCAATAGTGCAGCTAAGATGATTGGCCATTGTGAAAATTATCGCTCACAACATTTGGCTTGGGGAGTTTGGGATCTCTCTGCCACTGCAATTTCAGACAAAAACTGGCCACTGGCCGCACGATAGAAAGTAGCGATGACATGACATTAAAGGGCCCCTAAACTACTTCGAGCTCAAAGGCGAGTAAGCGGCTTCTTGCTCAGCTTTGCTACTGTCTCTATGGGCCGTTCTTTCCTTTGCACTTCTCTAAGAGACATGTGGACACTACTTTGGGACCTACCCGCCGTGGTTGCTCAGTGGCTATGGTGTTGGACTGCTGAGCACGAGGTCGCGGGATCGAATCCCGGCCACGGCGGCCGCATTTCGATGGGGGCGAAATGCGAAAACACCCGTGTACTTAGATTTAGGTGCACGTTAAAGAACCCCAGGTGGTCGAAATTTCCGGAGTCCTCCACTACGGCGTGCCTCATAATCAGAAAGTGGTTTTGGCACGTAAAACCCCATAATTTAATTTTTACTTTGGGACCGAACGTCACATTGGCGCTTTTTTTCTAGTTTGAAAGCACCATCTACTTCTGGTTGCCATGACTCCATACTTTTTGGCTGCATGCTGTTGCCACTGCACACACATTGCAAAACATGCTACACAATGTGAAATCAATTGATTGCACACAACAGGCAAGCAAGATGACAAGGAACAGCGGGCGTGCGGCTGCCTGGCAGTCAGATCAGAACTAACATTCCTCATAGAGAAACCAATCGATAGCTTTTGCCCTAGTGATGCGATGTGCATGACCCTGTTGGCTTCACGAAGTGTGAAAAAGAGACCGGAAAAGACCGGAGAAAAGCACAGTTATTTTTTTAACTTTCTAGCAGTGTGTAGCTTTGCCATGTTCATGAAAGATGACCATCGCAGCATTCTGTCTACACTGTGCGTGCTTATTTTAATATTTGCTCAAAATGTCAGATGCAGTTAGGAACCCTTTAAAGCTTACTATGAGTGCACTGAGTCACTATGTGGTAAGAACTGTTGGCCTTGGTTGTTATCTTCTAGTGGCACTCAGTGGCCTATCAAGATGACAGCACCAGAGCTTTGTGAAAAATGCTTGACAAAACTCAGTTACGTGCAACAGAAGGAATACCACAACAGCAGCTAGGAAATGTGAGCACATTCAAAAAAATCATAAAGCCAGCATGTCTATGTGATTGCGACAATAGAGTTCATGCAAGTGCCGAGAAGGTGAATATCAGTATCCCAAATCGTGGAATGGTGAGACCACTGCTTCTCTACACTGATGCTGCATGACTTGGCGATTCATGCTTTCGCAAGAGCTCTTCTTCAGGAGAAACGGTTCCTGTAGAGAGAGATGGAGTTGGCAGTTTTTTCTCAGCCCTTTTAATTTCATGCGGTTAAGCCCTTACACATTTATGACATCAGGTGGGGTTTGTGTCTACGTTTGGAACAAACAGGCAAGTATCATTTCGAACAGCTAGTGCCTTCTCTTTCCCCGCAGCTTGCACTCAAGAGAGCACCAAAATTGGATTATGTATTGTTCAGCAATACCAAGTATAATCAGCAGTAAAACATTCTTTTATAAGCCAGGTGAGCACAAAGTGCTAGCTGGTTAAAACAACCAGTACCGTTTCTGTGGCAACAGTTATATTTCACTTCATGCTGCCTGTTGCCAGCAAGCTGTCACTTGCAGCTAATGTACTTCTTCAGCTTTAGTCATTCTTGTAACGGTGTGCATTCCAAACACAGACACAAGTTTCAGTATTGTTTTTAGAGAGTACATGCACCATGCAAGCAACAATTCAAATCAGCCAAGTAATAAAATCTGACAAGTAGCCACAGCTGCTGGAGAACCCAACAGAAATTGTGCAAGTTGGTCAGACACAATGCGCGAAAACAAGCATCTAGAAGCAATCTCTTATTTGGCAAATGACAAGCATATGCAGAGTACTTTGGCTGCTCAACATGACGAAGGCTATCACAAAGTAATAATCAGTGAGCCAATGGTTTGACTCTAAATGAAGGCACATACATTTCTAATTTCAAATTTTTACTAAATGTCATGGCATGTGCGTTCTATAAGTATGAAACATGCTTATCTTAGTGACTATATGATTATTGCACATAAAAGACAGTAAGAGAACATTCAGCAACCTTGTTTTGAAGCACTCTATACTTTACTAACACTGTCAGCTAAATCAGCTAAGGCACCTAGCTTGGTGCTGAAAGCAGATCTTGCAGTACAACATTACATGAGATGTGCAAACACCAGCACGCTGAACATCATTGTGGCACCAAGCATCGTTGTGACACTTTCAATAATCTCAACATTGACCATTAAAGATTATATGTTGCACTAAGTGCACTAAGGCAGCAGCACAGGAAAGACAAAGGGCACTGCGAAATAGCTGATACGTTCAGTGCTCCTTAGTATGTCGAACTAACTAGCCTGTAAACTCGTGCTCAGCAACATGCTGCTATTGGTTATACACAAGTGCTCAACTAGCTTGGTCACAGTTTAACAGCAATGACTACTTTTAATACTGCTACCAAAGTCAGCTATGACATCAAACATTGTGCAGAAAAGGAACCACCACAATTCATACCACCAAGTGAGAGGAGCAAAAGTTTTAGCGCACCAAGTGCAACCGTCTTGGACTTAACAGCCAAAAATAATTTGTAGTGTTCATCCAGAATGAGCACTGAACTGGCTATACTGAAGTTTTAAGTAAGCACTTCAGCTACCTAGTACTATGACGACAAATTAGGTCTAGATCTAGGAAGCTTTAAATCGCACACTGCGATTCAAATACATTTGAACTGCAAAAGTGATCTTTCAGGTGACCTTCGAACCAAGTCTAGTGACATTTGTTTGCATATAAGTTAAAATTGTAGCAGGTGTTTGCCACTCACAATTTTATTTGTGCCTGTGTAATTCTTTTACAACAAATGCTGAAAAGAAGAAATTTTGGAGATTTCAGGAATTCAGGAGCCAACTTTGCCCCAAAACATTCAGTTCAATAAATCCCAACATTTTGTAGGAGATGATATTGACTTCATAATAAATTAGCTCAACAAGACGAGCGCTGAAATGTTTAACTTCCATGTTACCAGATATGCCCACTGCAGCTCAGACCAGAAAAACAGAGACAGGTCTGTGTACATTTCTGTGCGCTATGTGCTTCAGTCGCCATAACCAATACGGTCTTCAACCTTGCCTCATGTTGTAGTTTTTTTTTTATTATTCTCACATGCTTCTGTTTGGAACAAACAGGGAGGTATATTTTTTCGAACAGCTGGTCCCTTTTCTTTCCCCGTAGTTCATGCTCAACTGCTGCCATGTGTTCCCAAACTGAACCCAAGAACTGTGAAGGCACTATCCTCAAAAAAATAATTCCTCTTATCGTGTTTTAACATCTAAATTTGGTTCGGCAGTGAAAACACTGCTTCATTTTAGCGCAGCACATGACTGCAAGTAACCTCAGTGAAAAGACTCGCAGGACAGTTATGGGTATGTAACGTCACGTCATACACTATAACATAACAAGGTTACGCTAGCTGCGGTGTGGATTAGGCACTTTCATTCCTGATGTCGTCAAGCTCAATCAATTACTTGGGGTCTGAAGGTCCTTTTTATGCGAAGCATATTACTAGAGCTCAACCCAGCTCCTCAGGCGCGGCGGTGTCGCCTTCAATACCACGTGACACCGTGACGTCACGACAGAGGAGAAACGGGGCTCTAACTCGCGCCGTCGCTCGCGGCGTCGCCTTCAAGGCTGACCACGTGACACCGTGACGTCACGACAGAGGAGAAACGGGGCTCCAACTCGCGCCGTCGCTCGCGGCGGTATATAAGCAGCTGCGCTTGCCTCTGCTAGACACTCACGAGGTGAGATGCCTCCTGGAGACAGAGCTGCTCGTTGGAATGAGAAGCGAAGGTTGCGGCGTGCTACAGAGACTGTTTCTAGGTGGCTTTGGCTCAACTCTTGCAAGATGGGCTGGGTGGGAATCGAACCAGGGTCTCCGGAGTGTGAGACGGAGACGCTACCACTGAGCCACGAGTACGATGCTTCAAAGCGGTACAAAAGCGCCTCTAATGAATGCGGTGTTGCCTTAGAAACGAGCTGTTTCTAAGGCTCAGGCGTGCGTCGCTTGCTCAGGCGCACATTTCGTTGCCGCGCCGAACGCTGCGTTGCTTGACGCTCACCGCGTCTAATGCGGGGCGCGTAGTCGCTGCGCCGTAGCCCATTGTCTTACACCCCTTGGCGGGTCGACAGGAACTCTGTCGCGTTCCACTCTTGAAGGCGAAGCAGAGTAATGCATGAGTTGTTTCTTCGTCTAGCCGAACCAAATATAGCCAAGCAACAGCAGTTCACCAGGCTAAACAGTGGTTCAACAACTAAAATAAAGGCTAGTATGCTTCGCATCCTGGGCTTAACCTTAGCTAAGCCACAGCCATTTTTTTCCTACACATTTCAATATAAAGGATGTGCCGCAGCAAAACTTCCACAATATTGCAGACACAACTTGTGTTTTCTGCCGCGAGGTGATTGAGCGTAGCATCAATGCTGCGTCCATTTCGCTTTAGCGTTTTTGAAACCAAACTCAATCCATGTCTCTGAAGACTGCGGCCACAATTGGCACTCATACCGATTGTAGCCGCAAATAATCTCATGCTCATAGTACTGGTAAATCTTAAACTATAAAAAATGCAGCAAGAGGATGCAGGAAAACTTGTTCTCAGAAAACAACCAATGGTCACCTTTAGCTGCCTCATTATATTGAGTGCACAAAGCGAAAACTAGTACGCAAGGTGAGCAACTCAATGTAATGGGACACACTGAAGTTGTAGGGTTTGCTCTGCCTGAGCAATATATTTGGACAAAAGCTGCTATCAGTGTCAAATGAAATGTGGACAGCAGAGTGCATGCCCAAAGCATAACTGAAGGTACAATGCATGTCATCGGCCATTCATCACTAGAGACAGGCACACATTTAGTTTGCCCACAGGGTGCGAGAATGCTTGCCCTACTGGGGTAGCTTTGCTTGTTTTCTTTGATTGTCAATTTTCTCACTTTCAAATCAAAGAAAATCAAAGAATAGAAGCAAAACTATCACAATAGGGCAAGCATCTTTGCACCCTGCAAACAAACCGGATGTGTGTGCTTGTCTCTGGTGATGGCGCTCACTGTACTTCAGTTATGTTTTGGGCACACACTCCACTGCTTGCATTTCATTTGATGGCAATAGTATGCTCACAAGAGCAATTAGGATTGATGGAGAGTTGAAGAGTTGAGTTCGGGTCTTACATCTCAAAGCTGGCTATGAAGGAATTCCTAGACAGATGTACATGAACACTTTTGCAAGCCAGCCTCATCGGAATGCTACCACAGCTAAAGCTGCTGAGCCCCCGTAGCGGGTGGCTGAGGCAGGCCATCAAATGTGACAGTGCGATGTGACCTACTGAGGTATTGGCAAGGTCGATGAACAATGAAGGGCAAAAAATAAGCAAAATATCAATGTGTTATGTAAAGAAATCTCTCCCATGATATATCACTCTGATTAAACTATCTACAGATGTCTAAATTATCTACAGTCCTGCCTAACCCGATTTTCACTAAAAATAGCAAAGCGTGTAAGTCACCATGGCCACCAATCACATGTGAAAGCGCAATGTAACAAAAAGAGATCGAAATGACGAGCAAACTATTATACAGTGCTAAATAAAAATGTCAGAAGTGCTTCTGAAGACATCCAAGTTACCTACTAAAAACACCAACAATACAACTCTTTGTGAAATAAAAGTAATGTTTAAATTGCTGGTATGCTCCGTCACCACAAATTCGAAGTTTGTATTCATTATTTATTTATGGGCCATTTCAAAAAATGATGAATAAAAAATGATGAATAAAGTTTTATGCCTGTAGCAAAGTCAAACATGGCAGCTTCCACACCCTACATTAGCTGGACACTGCTTTCTGGGCTGTGCTGTTGCAAACTACAAGCAACAGCACCCTCTCCTCTACAACATATGCCCGAGACCTGCTGTGCCGTACTTAATCTCACAGGCAAATCAAGTGATGTGGTGAAAGCCAAACAGTGCATGCCCATTGCCTGCTGGGGCTTCACTGCCCCAGGCATCATTCCTACAGAACAAAAGGTAGCAACACGGCAGGCAACAGACTTAGATGCGCCGCTGTGCCATTCTGTGTGCTAAGCTGCTGCCCTTTGTTACGAATAGACACCGACTGGCCTAGTCCTTGTAGCGACTAGCAGCCGTGCCACACCAAGTTGTGAGCCTCCCTCAAACCAAGTTGCTACTCTTGGGCTGACAGTTAACCAGGGGGCATCAGTTAGGGCACACCAACATCATGAAACCTCCTGCTTTTCAAGTTCAGGGGTAGATCCGTTTGGTACGCCGTTCTGATAGGTGTTTCACTACCTCCCGTAATCAGGTGGCCGCCATGGGGGTTGAAGAGTGGTGCGATGCCCCAGACCTGCATGCAAGTAGAGACAAAAATGGTCAGCCAGGTGTGGAGTACAACTACAGGCAATGTTTCACACAGCTGTGAGGAGAGGGGCACAGATGGACATGTATACACATAGGAGAATGGACAAGACTGGTTTATTAAACCTTCAAAGGTCACCTCTATACGCTGTGGGATCGAGCTACGGGTGGCAGCATCACCACGTTAGTATGGATGGGTGGTTGGCAGCACACATCGAAATGTGCATGGCGGCGCTTCCCTGTTATTGATTTGGCTCAATTTTATGGTAATCAAATGCGCTGGCTACAGTGAGCTGATTATATAATGCCCTTAAATGCCACATTTTTGCATGACATGTGCTCAAAGCTTCAACTCTCATTCAACGGGGGACAGGCACTTAGGCAAACAATGTGTGTTTCTACACTTCCTTGGCTTTGGCGCCTGCTCTGTTGAAAGTGTTATGCAACTTAGGGAAAACAGGGGGATACGGGAGATGGAAATTCAAGACGATGAGCAAAACGAGAACAAGGTAAAAGCAGGAGCCAACGTTTCGACAAGTGGACTTGTCTTCTTCAAGGCAACTTAGTTATTTTACTGCATTATCAATGAATCAACTGGTTGTAAAAAACAGTCAGCATTCCCGTACAGTGAAGTTACATTATCAAGGTAATGCACACTTTACATCGCTAATTTTCAGGTATCTCCGTATTTTTTAATTCACTCGAAAGGCAACGACCGAGCAAAACCGGAGGGAGGCTGCCACCCCAAAAGAGGGGCAGGCGCGGTCGACCAAAGGGAATAGTGCGGCCGCGGCCGAAGTAGAGGCGCCACACGCCGCGAAGACGTCATGGCCGCGTCACGGTAACGCCTCCCTAACAGGGGAAGGCTAACCATTCTGCAGGCGTTCACAACAAAGTTTCGTCACTCACTCACTCACTCACTCACTCACTCACTGCGAAACACAAACAGTGAATGAGTTCAGTCAAACAAGCTAGGCCACTGTGAGTTATAGCTTGTTATGAGTGTCGTCAGGTTGCTTCAGCTTTCTTTCTGAAAATCCTGTGTGGGTTTCTTCTATAAGTTCATGCTACTTACGAGCAGATGTCAACTTTTCCTTTCATAAACCTTCCTCCACTTTGCAGAATTCCGAAGAATTTATTTGCCATATTCAGTGTCCTTGTGCTTTGAGTTGTCGATTAATTCGCCCTCGCACAGCGATCTGCTAGCCTCCTGGTTAGCTCAGATGGTAGAGCGACTGCCAAAGAAAGGTGTTGGTCAAATCCTGGACCAGAACAAATTTTTTCTTCAATTACGAAGCTTTGTTTCTGAGAAACCCGTGTGGGTTTCCTTTGTAGCTTCTTGCTGCGTACGGGTGGATGTTTGCCCTAGAGCAATGCATTGCATCATGCATAGTGTGCTGGTCTTGAAAGCAAGGTGGAGCTGACAGCAGTTGCACTGTCACTCATGCCTGGCAAAAAAGATAAGATAATTATACAACAAGCTGCCTCACTCAGAGTGTGTTGGAACTAGTACTCTCATCTCGGAATGCAAAATTAGTCCCATTTAGTGGGAAATTCTTGGAAAATATCTCTGAGCGCAAGCCTTTTAGAAACATTTAACAAAATGAACTTGCCTTGTGATTATGACAGTCCTCAACTTTCTGATATAAACATACACCCAAAACACAACAATTGAAAAATTAATGAATTTTATTTATACACTCTTGGGCTTTAACCCTTTCCGTGCCATAGATGAGCCACATTCTTTTCTGTAAAAATGTTTCTGGTAAAAATGACCAAGAACAAGCTCAGTTTGTGAGTGATACATATTTTCTTACAATTTTCATTTTCTCATTGACAATATTTTGCATTTCCTTCCATTTTGCTGTACAGTGCTGTAAAGCTTCACTTTTGCGAGAACTGTTTCATATGTTGTATAAACAAACACTTAAGCTATTGTCCATATTATTTTGTGTAAAGAGTTCCACAGTAAAAGAATGTGGCCATTTTTGTTCCAAGATCAGGATAATGGAGTGGCACTGAAGGGGCCAAATGAAGTTATTGAAAGTTTAACTTTGAAAGTACAATACAGTAAACTTGCATGCGATCAGGTGCATGCGATTAAGGCTGAGTGATTAACCCACAGAGGAGGCCTTGTAGCGAACGTTTCATATTCAGGCATTGACATTTTCACGTGCTTGGTATGGGAGCCAATCCTTTAATTTTCATTGGACTAATATTCACACCAATACACACGTCACATAGTGACCGACGAAGAGCTTTAGTCGTGTTACATTACTGTGCGGAAATCCAGCTGGTTGTATGGTACATCTTCCCACGAAATGCTGCGCCTATAGGGCAGTGGATTACCATAGCATCTGTACCATAGTATCTGTATGGCAACTCTTTTTGCCATTACTGCCCCGGCCACCTGCTGGCTTTGTGTATACTAGCAATACGTGCCATCTGCATATGTGGTACAGATTAGCCAGCAAGTACAAACTAGAATGTAGCCGAGATGGTGGGCAAGAAACTGTACATAGCAATCCAGTAGTGAGGTGGTGCAAGTTTCTTAGTGCTATGGCGAATGCATGAGCAACTAAAATACACTGTTCTGAGCCATTTGTTTCAAGTACACGTGTATTCCTGGTGGCTTGAATTCTGCTTGTACAGTCACAGATAGTTATAAGTGTTTTAGACTACAGCAGCACTTTTTGTCACTGATCATAACATGCGAGCTCCATCATTGAAAGTGCTGGCTACGTTGTCATTTTTTAGTTTGATCATGTGACACCACTCCATCTCGGTGAGCATGCACGCAGCTCGGGGCAGGTGGGCCTTTCTATTGCCCAACCTTGTGTACATCCGCAAACGCTGCCTGTCATTGTTGTATGGCCTGACCATCATATTAGCTGCAAAAAAGCCAAGGCAGGGACTTGCTCTTGTTTTTGTCAGAGCTGATCATGCGGAGTGCAACAGGAGGGCCTTCACTCTACTAACAGAAGCTAGCCAGCTATTATTTGCCATCCTGACCATGTTATGTTAAATATTCATACTACTGCCATTATCGGCCTCAAATACAAACTTTATGCGAAATATCTGTTTGCATTCAAAATGAGTGCTATGTGTTTGTGCTGACGTTTGCCATTGTTCAAAAGAAAATAAGTCTTTGGTAAAGTCTTTGATAAGCATTTTTTTAACAGAAGATTGAATGAAAAAGATAAATGTATGCAATTGCTGTATTCTGTCAATGCTAAACTATGGGACCACAATGTGGAGAATTAACAAAGAAATGTGCAGCAAAGCGAAAGAAAGCTATGGAAACAGCAAATGACAGTTGTAACATTAAGAGATAGGAAAATAGCAGAATAGATTATAGGTTTAATGCAGGTGGCAGAGGTAGGGATTAAGGAGAAGTGGAATTGGACAGGCCGTTTAAAGGGGCCCTGGACCAACCCTCAGGTTTGGTGAAATAACATAGTCCACGGGTAGGATACACTGTTGTGAACATCTCAGCAAAGCTTTACTGTCGTACGCAGTACGTGGAGATTGCAAGCGGATCGCGAAGTCACATTTCTCTCAAATGCACTTTCTTTTTCAACAGAAGGCCGTGTCCTCACTCTCTTTTAGACGCACTATTTGGTCATCAGACATACTATTTCGTCATTCCATTAGACGGCTGCTATTGGCCGATAGCTGACATCGTGGTCAGGTACATGGCGTAGATACCGTGGCCACCATGGGGTGCCACCACGAGTCCACTGGTTAAGTGCACTGCGGCTTGCTGAGAAAAACTACATTTGGCTTATGTTTAGCAGGTCATAGATAGCAAAGGCGGAAGTCGTGGCGTCTACGTCCAAAATGAAATTTGAACTGCGCACCACGGTGACATTTAGAAGGTGGAGCATTGTGGGCACGCCACAATGCGCTGTAGCCTTCGCACTGCAAGGCGGTGAAGAAGAAACGGGAGTACAGAGGAGGCCGTGTTTGATTACCAGTAACTTCGCTTCTGCTGAACGCATTGAAGTACGTTTTGTGGCAAAGTATTTCTGAAATAGCCTATTTCCACTTGAGATGCCTTTTTCCACTTCGATAAAATGTGGTTCAGGGCCCCTTTAATGCATAGAATAGATAACCAACAGTTTCTGAAGAGCAATAGAATAGGTGCCAAGGAAACAGAAGCACAGTTGGGGTAGTGGAGTATTGTACTGAGTGATGATGTTATGAAAGTGTATTGAGTCTGTTGACTCTGAGCAAGGGTGATTGGAGGTTGCTGGGAGAAGCCTGCATCCTGAAGTAGGTCAGAACAGGTTGACGATGAAATTTGTTTAGAATGGTAGAGCATCCATTAAAATTGTCATTAGCCTTTCCTGGCAGAACATACTTGTCAGACGATGCTGCCAGCGATGTTCGTGTGACATCATAGATTTTACTGCATTTTTTACCTGTCTCAGCTGTTCTTGCAGTTGAAGAAAAATTTGCAACAGTTGCTAGGTTGAGTATTTGCTTACTCCTGAATACAATCTGGTACTGGTAAACGATTGACCAATGGTGAGCAGAAGGTGTTGGAATTCACAATGCCACAGGAAGCTGTTGTGGGAGTTTGTGATGTCATCACCAGACTTTCACTTCTGCACACTTTCTCTGGCTCACCGAGCTTGCATTGGCAGCAATGCTTTGCAGTGTATAAGCTGTGTAATTCACCAGCATAACCCGTCATTGTGCTGCTGAGCTCAAGGTCACAAGTTTGACCTCGGTCACGCATGGCCGCATTCCAGTGGGGGTGGAATACAAAAATATGCTTGTTTACTCTGCATTGGGTGTATGCTAAAGAACCCCAGGTGGTCAAAATTAATCCGGATCCACCCCACTACCGTGTGCCTCACAATCAGATCATGGTTTCGGCACATAACATCCCAGAATTCAATTTACTCATGTAACTTCCACTTAATATTTGTTATGTCTCGCTAATTATGCAACGAGTGTCTCTCTCAGGGAGGCACTCCTAATATAAGAAAATGAAATCACATCTAAAGCAGATGGTGGTGGAGTATAAAATCAAATAAGACAACTTTTTGCGGTGGGTGTTTATTTATTGCCAGCTTTTTCTTCTACCTTTTTTTTTCACACATATATAACTATGAAGAAACATAACTGCAGAGCACCTGCATATATGTGCTATAAGAAGGAAAAAAAAAATTACTACATTCATTTTATTGTGACAATCTGCTAAAGACCATGTACTAATCACATTAATGGTTGGAAGCTTGCTTTATTTCTTTGCAATATAAAGCTACCTAGTCTGAGTTGAAGTCCAGAAAAGTGGGAAAGCGCGCATTCATCACATCATGTACATTGCGTTAACTTAAGCTTTCTTTCCTACTCCAAATGCATGAATATCAGGACAAAACAACAAAGCATAGCATGGGCATCATGTGGCTTCTAATGTAGAATGCAAGAAATAAAGCAGTACACGTAAAAATTTCAAAAAGCTGCAAAAAGCAACTAAAGTAATGCAGTATACGTTAGCTTAGTAAAACAAGCATTTCGTGGGAATGCAGGGGAAATTCAATCAGACATCAGACATTTCAGTTTTGAATACGTATTCCTCAGCAAAGGCAAATTAACTGATCGCCATGACTACATTATTAAGGTAATGAGACATCACAGCATATCCTTCAACAATTTCCATTTTTCTGTGAGCATAACTAGCGGGTTAGTTAAAATTGAGTGCTTCGTACAGGCACTACCACGATTCACTTCAAACAAGAGCATAACATGGCACATACAGATTACAAAAAAAAAGAGAGAGAGAGAAAAGTACTTCAGTTCATGTGCGGCAAAAAAAGAAATGCTTTCATATTTTAAATGTGACCAACACTTGTCAAGTTTATCAACAACAAACAGAAAATGGCTTTCAAATGGAAGGAACCAGTGTACATTAGAAGTGTAAGGAGTCATATCAAAAGGACTGTTGGAAGCTGTTAGAAAGGAAAAAGATGAAAAACATCTACTTGCAGCAAACAAAAGATTAGAAGCTGAGCAGCCTAGCCAAATCCACTATTAACACTTGAACCTAAGAATTTGCTTCTGGAAGAGGCTAACATAAACAAACAGCATTGTCAAACTGTTAGCGTTTCATTAAACTTTACATGGGATGAGTTTCTACATTGGAACCATGGGTAATTAATCACATAAAAATGCACTTGATTTCAACTTTACAGACACACTTGTCACATTGACTCAAAGTAGTATTTCCAGCAAGTAAAAAAAAGTAGGAGCAGAAAGTTTTGCTTTAAAATAATTGTCTCAGCTAATTTTCACAGTACAGTACATAGTGCCAGTGCATCAGCATGCAAAAAGAAATGTTGTATCAGCAATGTGTGCAAAATTGTCAAGGAATTGGGAAGGTGAGAATAACACCATTAAAAATAAGCAAGGAACATAAAACAAATTCCAGCTTCAATATGTCACACATTTGCCAGGCTAGTTATATGTACACAGGAAATGTCAAGGCACCAACACAGCTTTCAACTGAACAATCAGGTTGAAAGCTTAAGCAGACTGCCTGAAACAATAAAGTTCCAGCATTCTTAAATAATGTAACAACATTTATCACAATTTTAGAGGCTTTAAGGCCGATGTTAAATAATACTATCACTCGATATATCACTTCACTGCTTTCAGCAACAGGACGGGAAGCCTCCAATTACGCAACCCCATTTTACACAGCACCTCACAGCCTTTACTTTACTTTACTTTACTTTACTTTACTTTACTTTACTTTACTTTACACAGCCAAGACTGTGTACCCAGCAAAACTACTCAGGGAAAATGAAGTCAAATACCTTTGTCATGAAGTGCATGAGCCAGCTGCAAATATATTTCATCATATAGGCTAGGTCTTACCTAACTTTACCCTCTGCAGCTCCTGATGCTCCTAGCTTATAATTTTAAGTTTCTTGCAGGGAGTAAACTGCCATTTTGTTGAAGTATTTAAGCTGCCTGCTTTGCTAGAACCAGTGTACACCTGAGGGAGCACCAGAGAACTAAGCTGATGATGGAAGCCGAAAAGGACCAACTTATCAACTAGCTTACAGATCTTTGTGGCGCTAGTAACCATTTTCGCAAAGCAACATCATCAAATTGTGGCAAAGCTTCCACCTAGATGCAGTTTTGGGAAGCATTCAATGCAAGAGCTTACTTTATATAAAAACTTACTTTTCTTGCTCACATGCTTTGTTGTATTTATCACAAGTCTCACTTTAAGGCTAAAACATTTTTTTTTTCATCCATTTCACAATAGAATCATGTAACTGAATTGAAGTGATAATACGAGTAATTTCATGTCTAAAGCAGTATCACAACAAAGTGAGTGTTCTGTTATTGGTGTATCACATAATACACCAATAATGGCATATTTTTTTGCAAAGGTTTTTGACTGTGAGCGTAGCCTTAGTCAAGTGGGATGTTTGTAAATGTACAAGCTGCCAAAAAACAGGCAATAGCACAACCTTGTACCATTTCAGTTTTGGTTAGTGGGTACTATTACTTCATGTATTCTATGGTGTTAACACTAATATTCTTCCATTGCAATACACTATGCTACTAAAGTGGCACAAATGCACGAAAGCTCAGTGCTAGCTATGATGAGTGGAGTGTCGAGAACATCACTTGTCGCTGCAACATTTGATTGCCAGTAAGATAACGTTTGATTGCCAGCAAGAAACAATTTTGTCTTATAAACCATAAATCAAGCAGGTTAATGCACTTTAAACATAATGAAACTTATAGTCAGCAAAGTAGAATGCTGCCTGCCATCACTACACCAATTCATACCATTCACTTTGTGTATGACAAGGTGTATTTCATTTTACTGCTTCATTTGCGTCTCCTGCTCTCAACATCCCGCGAAAAAAAGCTGCCTTTTTGTTCCATCGAGCCTGTTTGTGATATTGCATATAATTGGGATTCTTAGCCAGGACATACTAGTGTAACTGTTATATCAGGATACCAGGACGACACCACGTGCAGCTGTGTCAGAATGCGTCAGCTGTACCAACAAGCAGCACATGCTGCAATGCTGTCCTCATTATGTGGCCATGTGCTTTTGTCTGCTGGTACGAAGTGCTGGTATGGCACTTTTACTAGTGGACAAGGCCCCTGTGTGGGAGCCGAAATATCCTTTTTATTAAATCTATATTTTCGTCGGCATAGTAGCCTGGGTCTTTTCTACCCTTCACAATGCTGGTATAAAGGTTTTGGCAACCATATAAAGCTACTGTAATACTAAACCTGTCCTCACCAAAAGATGCCACGCAAGAGCAAGTCCCAGTACATTCCACTCTGAACACAATGTCACCAAATGTCATCACCAGTGCTGTTGTATGAGTTAGTGTTCTGATACTCGGCACTGTTACGATAGAGTGATAACATTAAAATGTTTGCAAATGTTGACACAATATTGGTTCAAGTGTATACAGCCTACATTCAAATTCAAAGAGGGTGCTTTCATTCACACAAATTCTTTTAAGGCTGTGGGGTCCCAAGAAATGGGGTGGGCTTCACTTAGACTCAAAATATATAGCAAAATGACTTGCCACTGGCACCTTCTGTCATTCTTGTGACAGCATCAATGATGGGGCTGAAGTGGGCCAACACAAACATTTACAGTGCAAAACAAAATAGGAGCACGCATACACAGGACTTGTGCTTTCTCTGGTTTTCTATATCAATCTTATTTTTCGCATACTCCTGCAAATAGCTAAGCATATTTGATCGTCAGCTAGATTGAAATAATCTTTCGCTGAACGAATGCCAAATGAGGAGCAGCGCAACGGTTAAAAAGGCCTTCTCCCTAATTTTTTGCCCTTTAAACTAAAGGTTTCTTTCTCTAGCTGAGGTCTAGCGACATCAAACATGCTTAACTCCTTTAAGATTTGCTAGCTCATGTCTTGTGACATTGGAGCCAGGCAGCTGAATCTGTCCAGCAAGAGGAGCCCTTTGCCTGCATGTGGGTGGTAGACAGCAAAAGACCTGTTTTGAGAAAGCAAATGTTTTGGGAACCTCAGCAAGAGACTCGCATGCCACCTGAACCTGTCAGATGTATCATTCTTAAGTTTTACACAACTTTTAAAAATTGTCTCTTGCAGATAACACAATTCTAGTCCTTGAGCTGGATTATTGATAGAGGTGGACATTACTTGCATGAGAAATCGAAACTTATGTTCAACTAATTAACAAAAATCACTAATCTTAATTAATTTAGTGCACATATTGCAATTTACTAATTGTAGTCAGTGCGTTTGCAAGGTGTATCCACTTGAAATTAATTTCCAGAATGACACCAGTTTGTAGGTACGTGCCATCAAACTCGCCATAAAAATTCACTGTTGTTTCACTTACTTTTTTAACAAGACGCTCTCTTATACATTGAAGCACATATGTAACTAGAACACCCATGCATTTCGTCCCACACTTTGGGAAATCGTATCTCAAAACTCGTATCATCCTAGAAATTCATTTTAAGTGGATATATCTTGCAAACTCAATGGCTACAATAAGTGTATTGCAACATGTACTGTAAGGTAACTAGTTATAAAGTTAATTAGTCAATTTTTGTTAAGGGGATGCAGTTTACAGGAATATTTACAAAAATTTCTAGCTTTATGTATCTTGTTTTGAGTACAT
Source organism: Dermacentor albipictus (assembly GCF_038994185.2). Lineage (NCBI taxonomy): Eukaryota > Metazoa > Arthropoda > Arachnida > Ixodida > Ixodidae > Dermacentor > Dermacentor albipictus. The sequence goes on along the minus strand of NC_091829.1, from coordinate 47,453,625 downwards.
ATTCTAAACTTCATTAATACAGATCAAATAGAAAAAAGGTGTGGCTGTCATAAGGACCAATTAGGCATGTCACTTTAGGAAAAATCATTTCAAAAACAATGAAGGCACACTGGTTGTTATTGTTAGTTTCTAGGGGGTTATAGTGCAGGATAAAGCCAGTTGCATATTTTTCATTGCATTTTTGTAACACTGTCATCACTTTGAGGCTAAGTTCAAATTTTTGCATTGTCATTATTTGTCAGATATGTAATAATTCTTTGTGTTAATGAAAATTTAGTGATATAAAAAATACCTAGCCTTGTCCTCGACAAAATTTTAGCCCAAAAACTACTTTGAAAGCAGGTTTTGGCAAAGCATTTTGGAAATGACAGCCTTCCCACAGGTTTTGTTCAGCCAAAAAGTGTGAACTGAAAAAAGCAAGCTAAACGATTTGAGAACATGTAATCTTATTTTAAGAACAAAAATAATTAATCAAGGTGCCCTGCTGCATAGGTTTGACCCTCTTCTTCAATTTGAACCTCCTCTGTGACAATTGCTTCGAATTGTCTTCACTTTTTTTTTTTCAGCTTTAGAGCAGTCCAGTGCCCTTGTTTGTGCTTGTAGACAAGGGCACCACAGCCAGAATTATGTGCAGATTGCAACCAGACTTGGTGATGTCTGGGAACTCAAACAAAATTAGAAAATGCTATTTTGGTGCCACATCCTCCCTTAATTAGTTGAATATGTATGTCGATTTCTCGCGATAATGCTGTTCGTCTCTTTGAATAATACAGTTCAATTACAAGAATTATGCTTTCTTTCACAGGCGCGATTTTTAAATATTCCGTTAGACTTACAAATGATCACCCTGTATACAGTACTTAAAGGGACTCTAAAGAGAAACCATAAATCAGTATAGACGTAGACTGATACAGTAGACTTTCAAAACTTTTGATTTTTGTTAATTTCCTTGCAACATCTTCATTACTACACAGGCAGACAACTTTCTGTGACAGTGAAAGGAAAGCCACAGATGCAGATTGTGCACAAGTAGCACACTGAATAGAAACTGCACTAAGACTCCAAATTTCTTTTGTTTGCAGTAGCTTAAGCTACGGAACAGAAAGCATGAACATTGTATTTCTCATTAAAATTAAGGCATAAAATGCACCACTCGGTGTTAAATCCAACTTACTTTTTCCATTTTTCCAACTTTCCTAATGCAAGATTATCATGCGTGGAAGCTACACTGATTTAACATCTGCTCCAGGAAACTGCAAGCACTGTCAAGCTCAGCTGGGGCTATATGATGTAGTAACAATTGTTCGGAAGCTCCACCCCTGTAGCTATTACTTCATTGCCAAGAAAAGTCATCTGCAAGTATAGACAGAAAAAGCCAAACTTCCGTTCCTTGAATTTCGTGCTAAAACCCCAGTGCCTGTATTATGCCAGTGTGACGTCATGGATTTTTAAGCATTTTCTTGCATATATATCATTGCAGTGCTTTAAATGTTCTCAGATTCCGTAACTTCACTGTGACTTTGGCCCCTTTATAACATGATGTGGTCCATGTTTACCAATAAAAAAAAAAAAAAACTAGGGGTGGGCAAATATTGGTAGTTTCGAAAAGAATCTGGTGCTAACTATCCATTTCTTGCATAGCAGGCTATGTTACGAAGGCTAGAGCTCGCCATCTGCATCCATAACCAAAAAGTAGTACATCACATATGGAAAGAAAGACATTACATACGCGCTGTGTAATTCAAGGTAAAATTGGGTCTCGTACTTCTACGTCACAAAACATGGCGTACTTATTACACACGAAAGGCTTCTGAAATCTAAACTTATTTACCACCATACGAGTGGTGTAACATACTTCTGCAACCAGCAGCCACAACTTACGCTGTGCCGAAACATAGTATGCTGCCCACTAAAAGCAGAAATGTGCATAAGTATCATGTGATTTGACATAACCTTGCATCTGCAAGTAGCAGTAGGAATGTACCATCTTTAAATGCATCAAATTTTTCAAAATCACCTTTGGTAGGTAGCACGATTGTAACCGATGAACTGAACTACTTGGTGAGGTGGACATTACCTCTATGGGAGATCAAAATGCTTGATTGAATAGTTGACATAATTGCGCTAATTAACTATTTAATTTATTACTTTACAGCACATATTGCACATATCGCACATACAGCACATATCGTTAATTTTCAAAGTGGTCGACAAAATACGTTGGCGTTCCAGTTACTTTCATGCTTCAATGTGTAAAACATTTTAATGAAAAGGTAAGGGCAAGTACAGTGCGTGTTTAAGCAAGGTTGATGGTGCATATCTCGAAACAAGTGCCATCCTTAGAATTTCTTCCAAGTCGATATGCTTTGTGAACTGACTAGCCACAATTTGTAAAGTGCAATATGTGCTGTAAATTAATTAGTAAACCTGCGTTAGTTAGTCAATTACGCATTTCATTTTGTGTGGATGCAATGTCTGCCCCAATAAATGATTTTTAGTTCAAAAGTTAGAATTGTGCTATCTTCCACAAACCATTTTTAAAATTTCTTAAAGCTACTTCCATAGCTTCCACAGGATAGCCTGCTATGTATATTTATGTTAGTATTCAAAAGGCACGTTTGGTTTTGCAGAAATGACAACCTGTGATTATCGCTTGTAGTCTGTCATTTTGTGTTTTTGGAAGTCTAGTCAGGTAACAGTGTTTATCTCTTATGCTACAGCTTGTGATGTCTTCTGTGTAATGAGCCCTTTTACATGTACAAATGGCACACAAGTCCTTTATCAGCTTTTTTTTTTTCAGGTCTTTTTCGCAATAATTTATTTAGAGTTTTTGAAAAGCTAATCACAGTAGCCATTTTTTTTTTGTAGAGCTTGTTTATAACCAGGCTCTAAAGATGTTGAGAGGCTATTCGTACAGGTTCTTTTAATGACGATTAGTGATCCCTTGTTTAAAATTTCAGCATGGCTTCAGGAAGGGTTATTCGACTGTAACACAACTGGTATCACTGATTCATTCATTTGCTTTATCTCTAGACACTAATGGCCAAATAGATGTAATATTTTTAGATTTCAGAAAAGCCTTCGATAAGGTTCCGCACGACAAATTAATCTTCAAACTTAGAATTATTGGCATACCTGACATTTTCATAAACTGGATTATTGCTTACCTAAGCAAACGCACTCAGTACGTTACAATAGGTGAACATAGCTCGGCCACTCTCCCAGTCACATCAGGGGTGCCCCAAGGTAGTGTCTTGGGGCCTTTACTGTTTTTAATGTATATAAATGACATTGTTAAAACCATAACTCCTGGGTGTGCAAATTAGACTGTTTGCTGATGATTGTATTTTGTACAGTGATATAACTTGTCAGAATGATCAGACTGTCCTCGAAAAGAATTTAAATAACATATTAAAGTGGTGTAATGAATGGGGTATGTTATTAACGCTGATAAATCCGTATTTCTTCGTGTTACTCGTAAAAAAAGCCCACTAACTTTTTCTTATACGCTAGGTTCTTCAGCTCTGCGTGAAACTAACAATTACAAATACTTAGGTGTTACTTTGACTTCCACATTGTCATGGAACATGCACATTAATGATATTTGTTCTTCTGCTTTCTGCGAACTCTGTTTCCTAAGACACAAACTGAAAAATGCCCCTCCTAATGTGAAATTACTGTGTTAATTTACATTTATTAGACCAAAGTTGGAGTATGCATGTATATCATGGGATCCTTACACTAAATCAAATATTGTGCGTCTTGAAAAAATACAAAGAAAGGCAGTCAGGTTTATATTTAATAAATTCGCAAGACTGGACTCTCCCTCTAAAATTATGACAGAAAACTCCATACCTACTCTTGAATCACGCCGAAAGCTGCTAAGACTTGAATTACTTTCCCTTCTTCTCAACAACAGGCTTGAAATTAAACCATCGACTTATATAACACCTGCAATAGCACGGCAAATAAGACAGCATCATCCGGATTCACTAACACCCTATTATGCTCAAACTGACACGTTTAAATTTTCTTTTTTTTCCCAGAACAGTATCAGACTGGAACGACAGTTTACAGACACAGTGCGACTAAAATTTGTATAAATTTGTATTTGTTTGTTCTTAATTTGTTCTATTTTGTTTGTATACGTTCTATTGCCCCTCTGCTTGGACCGAAAGGTCTGCAGTATGTACTAAAAAAATAAATAAATAAAAATAAAATTGATTCTTTGTATCTGATAGCTGTGTTTCTTGCCCTAGTCACTACAGGCATTGGCACTTAACTATACCAAAATAAATATATTCCTGCTGTAAATATATGCATCACCATTGACAATTCAATATTCAATTCGATATTCAATACTTCTGTTGATATTTAATTCGTTTTCTGAAAAGCTTATTTGTTTGCCCACATCTGTAAAATACCAACTAGGCCTCAGCAGGTGCTGACAAAATCGATGACATCAAGGCAAGCTGGTACAGGAACTTCAAAGTGGCGTTGCCTCTCGCGTTTCTTTTCTGTGTATTCTGTGACTGACCAGGCCTCCTCCTATGGTGAGAGTGCCATTTTTGGTGTAAAAGTGTAATTTACTGATACAACTAAACTTAATTTTCTCTTTAGTGTCCCTTTAAATAAAGCGTGCCCCACCTTATCACACATGATAATTGAAATTGAGTCTACACACTAGCTAAAAAACCACAGTATTGCAAATTGAATGTGCAGTGAGAAGTCCTGGGGCTCAGATTGTGCCGTAGTCATCCTTTTTCTGGGACACAGACATAGCTTCGACATCCGGAGTCAACTTGGTATGGCGGTGACACGAGGAGCCAAAGAACATCACCCACTGCGCATATGCGTTTGAAACGGGCTGCATCAGCTGCCGTGCTAATTTCTTTCTTAATATTTTCAACAAAAGCCATTTTCTAGTAGATGCAAGAGGCAGCACTGATGCAGTTAAAGCCAAGCCAGCGTTCTTTAACACTGACTTTGGGGATATAATCACTCTCGTGAAATTTCACGTGACCAAGCACGGGACACGTCGGAGTATGCGACCAACAGCATTAATGGCAGGGTACCAAGCTGGCTGTTTTCACGCAGCACTAGGAACGCTTTTGGCCATCTACTTCAATGCGTTCAGTGCCGAGTGTTGTAAAACCTCGCGAAAGTGACTCTCCGAATGCGATCGTTCAATACTGATTACGCCCCTTGTGTGTACAGCATAAAAAAAAAGAAACATTCATGTTCTCAGCAAAAGCACCAAACCTGCTGGCACAGCACTGAATGCTCCCTTATCTTACAGAAGGTTCTTAGATAAGATGTTGATCTACTCATTCGTGCTGGGAGACCATCAAGGGGAAAGTTTCTGCAATTACTTTTTTGGGGACACTGCACAGCAACTCACTGCACAAGTTTTTCTATGCAGTAAATCCAGAGTGATTAATGACATCTGAGTGTGCCTTTCTCAGGAGCAGTGGCGTAGCTAGGTTGTCTGGCACCCGGGGCCCTTAGCTCTTCTGTCACCCCCCCCCCCCCCCCCCGGTGTAGTCGAGGGAGGCGGGGATATCGCCAATTTTCGGGTGTCTTCAGACGTATATGACACCCCCCCCCCCCCCCCCCTGCTGGCCCCGTGCACCCGGGGCCCACGGCCCCCCGGCCCCCCCTGTTGCTACGCCAGTGCTCAGGAGGTTTGTATGTGTATTAATGCTTGAAGCATGTGCGATTTTCTTCTTTTTAACAAATGCATACACTCTTGCCATGAATGTTTCTACATTAGCAACATTTGCTAAACTGCCGCATTGCACACAACCTCTCCCTGGTGGCCATGATGCCAGCCTTGCAAAATTTGTTGAGTATGCCAGCATGCTACAGGCAATGAATAAAGTTCACACGTGTCGTGGCCCCTGAGACTGTGCAAACACCCCTGACATATTGCCCATTGCCCAGGTCATATTACCCATTACTTTCCTTTAATGTCAGCTGTGTACCAACAGCTACAGAAAGGGGGCCACATTTCTGTCAGGCTCTAAGGTAAAGTTTAAAAATTGATTGAGACAGAGGCTCGCAGGTGTGGCTCGCAGGTTTCTTTTTCAGGTGCGAAAATAGAAAAGAAACAAATTAAATGAGAACCTATGATACTAGATTACCTACCCTGTCGGTTTTTCAACAATGATTGTTGCAGGACAGCGCCAATGTTCTGACAAGGGAACTTTTTTTCATCAGGGACCTTGAATAAAGAGAAGTTTCATTGGCTCCAGCCTGTACCATCGACCATTGTAGACAAACTGACAAGTTATCTAGAATCATGGGTTCTCATTTCATTTGTCGCTTTTATGTTTCCACTGCTTAAAAATAAAGGAGGTGTTGTGCTCTTTCTGGTAACAACTGCCAGTATTTGTTTTATTTTTTTCCTTTGCATCATCCTTTACAGCCAATACAATGCAATACAGTTGCTGCCATGTGCTGTAAAAGCACTGCCTTATAGTAAAATTGCCTTGCTTTCAGTGAGGCAAACAGGTACACAACCTTTATTCACATCAGTACCTCCAAGAACCTTCATTATTCAATAACCTATGGCTTTACTGCTACAAAAGTGGTGACTTGCAATTTACATGCAGCATGCAAAAAAGGCATGCACATCCATCTTTCACCAGCCACGACACAATGCATGGAAATTATGCTGGAGCACAATGAAATAAGGACGTCAAACATATTGGCTAAAGTGTTTTGTACCTTGTAATGTTTGCTACATTGTTGTAACTACTTACTTTTTGCCAGGCTCAGAAGCGCTTGGGGTGACTCGTATAAGGCACACAAGAATGCAACTAGAAAACCCACTGGTGCCTTTTCATTGCAAGCTTATAAATGATATGCTACAAGCTACCCCACGTGCGAGTACAAAGAAACAATCAACAATACAGACAAACACAGAATAGGAAGGTTCATGCATAATTGCTTTAAATTGCCCTTGGTATGCATAGTAAGCACATGCTTTTTTTTTTATTGCTTGTCATTTCTTTGTGCTTACCTTCACATAAGTTGTGGCAAGTGCAATAACTTGTTCCTCGAGGTGAACACCACACTTTTAGGTTCTTTCCTGCATCTCTAACCCTTAAGTATTTCTGTAAACGTGCCAACCAGCATGACTGGGCACCCCTGGGACATTTTTTGTGTTTCATGGCAGCGTGATAATTCGGGCTGGTTGGTACATCTTGTCACACAGCAGATCACTTCAACAGCGCAACAAAGAACGAAGGAAAGAGGAACAGAACAGAGCACTCTGTCTTGTGCCTCTTTCCTTCATCTTGTGTCGCGCTATTGTTTCATGCTTAAGAATAATAATGTCCACAAGTGACATGCACCGTAACCCATGTCCTCCATGCTTGCCACTACAAGTAAGTGCTTCAAAGCATTCTCTGCTTCCGTCCAGAACACGTGAGTAAAAAATGAAACCCACCACGACAATGGCTACCAGGTAGCCTTCGGCTGAACCAGCTAGCACATCGCTCCAGTGGTGCTTGTAGTTGGAGACGCGAGAGAGCGCTGTGTACCAGGCCAGTGACAGCAGTGCCACTTGGACCACCGTACGTGCAGCCATGGCCACAGAATTGCGCCATGGCATCCGTGCATGGATGTACAGCTGGGAAACAAGAAGAAAAATTAGACAATTACAGCCCGTGACTGGTGAGTGCGTTCAATATGCGTAAGTTTTGGCTGCAGCTGTGGTGTCACTCGACTCCTTCATGTCACCCGATGTTCATCTTTTGCATACGAACCTTGATTTCCTGTTGTTTGGTTTATCCAAATGACACATGCGTGATGGTGGAATTGTGGTAGCTATGACGAGAGATGGCGCGAGTGTGCCAATCAGAATTCCACTTGATAGCATAGATAACTCGAGCCCGAGAGGAACAGGCTTCTTCCTCCTGCTCTGTGACGGTGCGTGCATGCACACTGACCGCACACTCATTTGTGCATTCCGGAGTGTGATAATAACAAAGGTGAATACAATCACTTGGATTTACCTCTGCTCGCATGGTCACACCCACAAACAACTTAGGTGTCAGACATGGCTGAACATTTCTTGCTCTATATCCTTGTGTGGCAAAGTGAACTACATCAATTCCTCAGCATATCTCATCGAAAAATTTGTCATTATTTGCATATCAGCTAGCTTGCTTGCGCAGAAAGAGCAATGAATGCCGCTTTTTGTATGCTCAAACTACTTTGTTGTCTGTTACCAAGTGCAATTCAACCATACACAGTGCACCGAGACTACAGTCACCAGAAATGCAAGAATGTGCAAACATGCAGCAAAGCATGAGCTGTAAAAGCCTGTAGCTGTTGGCAAACCTGAAGGCACACCCCACTCAACATTGTGAACAATGGTTTACTCATTCTGAAGCAGTTATGCAGGCCATGTACCCAAAAAACTGCTAACAGGTGCCTGCTCACTTGGCCAAGTAGCTGCTGCACCAAGTCATACTGCCATTCAAGCGTATTCACACACTGTTAGCTTCATTGCAAGCTACAAATGCGCTGTGTCGCCACATAATGAGCAATGCATTCAAGCATTTACAAACAGCCTGCAGGCATACACAGCTCATGCTCTGCCACTACGCACTCGCATACTATTACCTTTCATTAATACGGTGGTTTTATACAGTGGCAACATTACTATACGCAGCACTACAAGTCACTGTTTAGTTGGAGGCAGGGTTCGATGGTTGGTTGTTGCCCGAAAGAAATTTTTCTTTTGATGAGGCACCAGCTTTTAAGGGGACAGGTGAAGACAGAAGAACCAGTCACATTTGCCAGCCACATGAGCACATTCAGCATTGCATGCTGCAATACTGCAACTCTAGTTTTCATCAAAAACTCTGCTTGAGGATTGTCAGGTATTGTAGTTGTCTGCCAGTGCAACTCACGGCCATGGGCTTGTGTAGCGCTGGCTAACATTCCCCGGGCTAGATCTCCTACACATACATAAATACTGAAAAAGTGGACTTGGAAGAGCCACCGCTGTAGCACAATCAGAAATGCAACGCATCCGTAGTGCAGAGGTTGTGGGTTCGGTTCCCACTGGCAGCAAGTTGGGCCCCTCATTTCCCTTTCCCATTTATCGTAGTAGTTGGTAACACAAGAACATGCTCCTTTCTAAACTTTCAACTGTATACCTTAATAACCATTTGGCCCATTGGGCAGCCTAACATCTCATGGCTGGTCAACAACTCATGCTGTCACGTTACTTTAATAACAGCCAGCAACTAAAAGAATGGCTGAGCATAGCACCCTATTGTTTTACAAGCATTTGTGACATTAGTATACTCTATGTCTTTCAACGCCACACAATCCCTAAATCTGCAACACCAAAGTCACAAGCGGCACCAATTCCAAATGTTGTGGTACACTCACCACTGTGTACATCATGGTGTAGGCCGAGAAAGACGAGTGCCCTGACATGAAGGAGAGTCGCATCTCTTTTAACTGGTGTTCCGTTGCATTGCTGCCGCAAGTGAAGTTTTCCACATAGGTATACGGCTTTGCACACAGGACCGTCAGGTTGACAGGCCGGCACAAGTCAAAGAAGTGTGGCCGCAGACGCCCGATGGTGTACTTGGCAATGTCCGTGAGAAGCTGGCTTATTGCTGCTCCCATCAGGAACACACCGACCAGCACATAGAGGACCTACAAGAAGCAGCGCACATGGATGAAAACAACTTCACGGGATGCTCGATTACCGAGGGCATAAACATGAGTGGCTGGGTTGATGGTGCCATCTTGTGGTGTAGTATTTAACAAGAAAAGACAAAATCATTATATAACCAACTATATTCTACTTATCTGCCGGTATAAAGCGTCAGCAGCGATGCAATCTACTACATGCAGTCTATTTTGTCTTACATTGTTTTGACGAGAACATGCCCACACAACACAAAATCGTTTCACACATTGCTGGACAAAGCGTCGGCAGCGATGCAATCTACTCCATGCAGTCTATGTTGTCTTACATTGTTTTGACGAGGACATGCCCACACAACACAAAATCGTATCACACATTGCTGGACAAAGCGTCACAAGATGTCGCTACTATAGTTATTACAGCCATTCACATTTACCGTAATTTGGTATTTCCATAAAGGTTAATGTGGTTACAGACACGCTAAAGCTCTATAGTCGCTGCTATGTTGTGTCATTATCCATGAAAAGCTACATGACTACTCCAAAAATAATCAGAAACGTTGCCAAGCCATGCTTGAATTTTTTGTAGCATTGCTGCAGCTCTGAAGCTTTGGATACTGCCTTCTTAACAGAGGGCAACAAAACAAATACCACTGCTTCAGTGAAACTGCCACCACAAATAATATCTTCATGAGGGGGTCATAGGCAAAGCTGCTCCAGTCAACCACTGTTTTTCTCTCATAAAAAAAAAGATATATATACATGCAGAACCCATGCACTGTGGGAACCAATGCAAAGCAAAGGTTTCATGAGCTGCAGCTGTAAACTGATTTACTCTCTTAAGGGTATTCTACTTAGTCTTTAGGTCGCACCCAACTCTTAAAAAATTTACACCCTTTGGGGCTTATCTTGTCCCACAATGTAAGCATAATTTGTCTTGCCCGCATTTTCTTCAACGCTGAGAGCCCGGTACTTCCAACTCACAAACAGCGCGACACAGAATTCTCGACAGAAAAGTAGCAAGTGTGGACTTATCAAGAAAGGAAACGCAAGCAATGCAGATAATTATTGTTGTGGAACAAATATACACTCCAAAAAGTGCAACTTTTTTAAGAGTGTGTGTAGGAAAAAAGCACCTCGACAAACCAAAACACCCATACAATGGGTGCTTTGAGTTGCCATAACACCCTTTTCTCATCACTCTAAGAACAGTTACACCCTTCGGGGTGCATATTTGCCATACAACTGTAATATTCATCTGTCTTGCGTTTCCTTTCTTGAAAATGCTGCACTCGTTACTTTCCTATTGAGAGTGATCTGTCATGCTCTGATAATGCGCATGTCGCTCGTGACTTGGAAGTGCTCGGCTCGCAGTGTTAAAGAAAGGAAATGCGGGCAAAACAGATAACTGTTATTGTTATGAGGCAAATATACACCCCAAAGGTTGCAACTGTTTCTAGAGTGATGAGTGTGTACACTCTTAAAAAAATTACGCCCTTTGGGACTTATTTTGTCCCACAGTAATAATCGTGATCTGTCTTGCCCGCGTTTCCTTTCCTTAACGCTGCGAGCCCGGTAATTCTCAGTCAGAAACGGCTTGCACATTATCAGTGTGACATAGCATTCTCGACAGGAAAGTAGCGAGCGCCGATTTGTCAAAAAAGGAAATACAAGCAAGGCAGATGATTATTGCTGTGGAACAAATATACACCCCAAAGGGTGCAACTGTTTAACCTTACCTTGGGCCCAACCCAAGGTAACATTTCTGTGCAAATGAGGGGAGGGGGGGGGGGGTACCTTTACTAGTATAATTGTGAATAATGCCCACCGTCCGCCATAAAAATGCGTAAACCCGCAGATGAGAAATCATATAAGGTGTATCTCACAGGTATAAGCCTGTGAAATAGACCTCTCCTTTCCTTGACAAACAAGGAACCACATCAAATGGACTCGCACTGGAAAGGAGCGCAGGAAAAACAGGGCCAAGAACAAGTAAACAAGTGAAAGTGTAAAATAAAGATTTCTAGTAGCGTTATTTTTTTAGTTAGCTTTGGAAGAAATACAGATAAATATATATTTGCGGAATAATCACAGTTCTTTTGGGCCCCTCGTTTACTGCTCTACCAAGTGCCAAAACCGATTCGTATTGTTATTTCGGAAGTTGCATAACAATGCGTGGCTGCCAGTCCTGTACAACTGCATAGAGCGCGGGACGCTGCAGTTCTAGGCGTACTGCGCCCACCATGGAAGGTTAGAAAAACACCCACATAAGCATAGCTAAGAAGTGGCTATGTCAGGCAGTTTGACTGATAATGGTAGAAGCATCATTCAAAACACACGGAATCATTCCCCACTTCTGGCAGTATTTTCTCTACTTCTTTTTAAATAAAAAGATGTTGATCCATGACCAGTTTCACAAGCAACGGTTAAATTTGTTAATTTTCGTTTTTTCTTCCTGTTTGCCTGTTGCCTCGGCTCTCTCCCTTAGCAGATCGCTTAATTTCTCAACTCCTTGTGACTCTTGTTTCCAGTTTTCAATTTTGCATGAAAAGTCCTGCACACTTACGGAAAAACCAGATGTGGTAACAGGCGATATTCATATTCCCTATGGGTTTAACAGTTATTGCAGGGTTTGGTCATGAACGCTGTTTCACATGATTTTATTTTCCACCTTATCTAACTTATATCACGGATATATGGATCCGAGGATCTGCCAGTGAATGAAGCAAAAGGAAAAGTTATCCGCAAATGGCGTTGTCTCCGGTCGCAACTCACTCCACGAGCACACAGGCCAGCTGACTATGAACTGAATCCATTTCCGATCCATTGGGTCAGCTTAAACAAAGGCGAACTAATGAAGCAACAGCGATGCACGTGAGCATTGGAATAGATGGTGACAAGTAAACGCATTTCGAGTTAATCGCGCGGGCACCGAATCGATGAGAAAACTGGCCTTCACACCCCAGGAGATGCCGATAACTACTGTGAGCCAAAAGGAGTGAAAAGGCAGCAAACTGTCGAGCGCCGAATAGCTGTCAAGTCTCAAAATTGATTTGGCGGCGCTTTAGCAATGTGTGTGAGAAGTCGTGGCACGGGAAGGGGGCGTTGCCGCTTAATTTCCGGGGGGAGTGGGGGGCTCCCCCCCCCTGCTGGGTACATGCCTGTCCACTGGTGAAAAAAAAAAAAGGAGGAGAGAGACAAAACTCGACTAATTAGTCACGTCTTTAGGAGTAAAAAGAATGCCAGCGTTGATATTTTTTACCTTTGATACTTAGCAGACACAGGCAGAAGGGAGGCATCAGTGTATGTTGCAACACTTCGCACAATGCTATCAGTGTACTGTAGCCATCGCACATGTCTGCACGCAGGAGCGCGCACCGAGCTGAAGTATCTAGGAACGCGTGATCCATAAATGAATGGCGATTGTGAAGAATACGGCTTATCTGTATGATATCTCGTATGAAGTGATGTTGCAGAAGCACGACTGTTTTTCACTACGACATATCTGATAGGTGTGAAGCATGTGTCAGTACAAAGGCTTAACGGAGAACATGTATTTCAACGGAGCAAATATTTTTGAGATAAGGGTTTTGCGCCTCGAGTTTCAAATTCCACTGCATCTTTCCCCTATGCAGAACTGGCCGAGAAGCAAAGACATCAGCCCTATAACCTGACGCGTATTTATCGATTTCGCACTTGCGACATCGCATGCAGCTGCAGCGAGTAAGCTGCGCCGACCCCTTTAGAGTGTTGAACTTCCGTGCAAAATCGTGTGAATGGCGTGGGCGGCAACCAATGACAGCGCGTATCATGAGGCATGCCACAGTGGTCTGCATGCATGATTATTATGATTATTAATAATAATCAGAGTAATGAGTTCAAACACATTTTCACTGAATTCAACTGTATACGCCTACGCAAGCAATAATTTAGTCTTCCACAATAAGGTGCACTGAAATGAGATATCGCATTGCAGCTCTGATAAACGTATTGCAAGATCGCTCCATGTGGAACCAGACATTACTGCCCTAAAGACGGTATACAGCACAGTGTTCCTGTGACACTAATACTAGCAGTGCTACTGGTGACACCCAGCGATGTTGTGTGCAACAGTGAACATTGGCTAGTAGGTGCATGTGCTGCACAGTTTTTGCTCGTCAACAAAACTAAATAAAAAATATATATTGATACGTTCACGAATAGCATGCCGTCACCTGTATGTTTGCGCCCAGTACGCATGGAAAGCTAGAGTTCATTGCAACCAGAGGTGTGCGTGGCTTCGTTTGACTGCAGAGGTATGCGACAACGGTAATACTATGAGTCAGGCCAAATCCTCCTATTACAGAAATAGCTGTCATTTGAACTTTCCTGTTGTATTCGTGATGTCAACCGTAATTGTATAGCGGTTACTGGTATGCCATGTGAACGACAAGTGACAGCAGAGAAAATGCACTTATGCCTGTTTCGAGCCTGCCGTGACGCTGTCTGCCCCTATGTATATAAATAAGCTACACAAAACCCATCAAATGTAATTGTATCTGCGTCATTTTCTTGTCTATACATAGTTGAAGGGTCGTCATTTTCTACCGCAGTTGCACGGCTGTACCTCGCAGTCCAGTGCAGGCATGACATCGAGACGTGTGCGGCATTGCGTGAACTTGGCCGCAAACATGTGTCTCGCTTTTGTCGCTGTTACACAACACGTAACGCTGGGCACGTGCCTTCTACCGCCGACCTGGGTCTATATTGAAGGCAGTGTAATGTGAGGTAGCATCTCTACACAGTAGCTGCCATGGGAAAAAAATAATAATAATGCGGCAGAAACCCTTCGCAGGATGACTATAGCATATTTACGTACAGCGTGAACGAAACAGGATGGACACTGAGTAAAGTATGATACCACAATCGTGACTGCATGTTTATTGCTAATTAATATCATTACACTATCGCTATCACATTATTTCTAATCATATCCCAATTTCCACTTCATCTGTGGTTCATTAAGAATAAATGTTCTTTTTTCATCCACTTTCATTACCATCTATTTATCATTTCTTTGATTTAGTAAGTACAAGTAATTTCCTCTATGCTGCCGTCGTTGTCTTTTTTGTTGACTTTATATATATATATATATATATATATATATATATATATATATATATATATATATATAATTAGCATTACTATACTTTGCGTGTGTACGCTTTCTGGGTATGCATGTGTGGCCGTGGCCACACAAATACATACATCGGCCAGCAACTCGAGCAGTGTTTTTCCAAAACCTTGTCTTCGCGTTGCAAGGAACTATCACGTTCACCCACATAAACACTGTGTACCTCATACCCACAAACACAGATGCCTTTGAATTAGTGCGTGCACGGTGGAGAGTTTTTCATTTCATTTATTATACCCCTCAAGGCCAAGGGCATTACAGAGGGGGAGTGGTAAATACAAAAGAATGAAGAAGACAAATACAGTTGGTTACAGGAGTGTTTAAATGGCACCCGTATATACAATATTAGCTAAGGCTTCACGGAACTGTTCATAATTAATAAGGCCTACAACTTCGGCGGGAAGATGGTTCCAGTCACGTGAGGTTCGCGGCAGGAATGATTGTGAAAAACTTTTAGTGTTGCATGACAAAATGCCGACTTTGTACTGATGATCAATGCGACGGGATACATCAATTGGATGGGGGATGAGGTGATCTCGTAGAGTATGGTGATGGTACAACTTGTGGAAGAGGGCAATACGAGAAACTTTTTTGCGAGATGCCAGCGATGGGAGGCAAAGATTAGATTTCATGTTAGTTATACTCGCTGTGCAGTTGTAGTTAGCAAGAATAAAACATAGTTATTTTGAACCATCTCAAGGTCAGTGATTAGGTTTTCATGAGCAGGGTCCCATACCGGAGTCGTGTATTCGAGTTTGGGTAGTATTAAAGTTTTATATAACAAAAGTTTCAAATTAGTAGGTACGTTGAAAAGGTTGCGACGTAGGTAGCCAAGCATGCGATTAGTGTTTTTAATTATGTTCTCAGTATGAAGAGACTAGCTTAGGTTGGAAGTGATGTAAACACCAAGATATTTATATGAAGAAACTGATTCCAACGACATGTTGTTAATGTAGTACGACGGTATTGTAGATGTTTTCCTAGAAACACGCATGACTTTGCATTTGTTAATATTGAGCTCCATTAACCATTCATTGCACCAGTTCCCTATAGTGGTATGGTCTGACTGAAGTAATTCAATATCGTTAGCATTGGCAACTTCTCTGAAAATGACGCAATCATCAGCGAACAGATGGACATGGGAGTTGATAAGCGAGGGAAGATCATTAATGTAAATTAGGAACAGTAGGGGCCCAAGGACAGAACCCTGTGGAACACCTGAACGGACCTCTGTAAAACCGGAGTTAATGTTGTTAGCACAAACAAATTGCGAACGGTTGAGAAGAAAACACTCAATCCATTTCAAAAGGTTACCATCTATGTGAAGTAATAGGTTGTAACACACCTTGTCGAATGCTTTTGAAACATCTAAGAATATACAATCAGCTAGTGATGATTTGTCAAGAATATGGTGTAGTGCATGTGTAAACGATATTAATTGGGTTTCACAGGAGTAAGATTTCCGAAAACCGTGCTGTGCTGACATAAAAAATGAGTTCAATACAAGGAAATTGACCAGGTTGGTAAAAATAATACGTTCGAGCATTTCACAACATGTACTGGTGAGAGAGATGGGACGATAATTATTAGGGGATGCTTTGCTGCCGGATTTATACACTGGAATCAATTTGCCTATTTTCCACTCATTAGGTAGTGTACAATGGTCAAGGGATTGCTGGGAAAGTTTGGATAGTATGATGGAATAATAATATGAAGTGTTCTTTAAGAATTTCGAGTTAATACAATCGTATCCGGGAGCAGAATGAATGCATAGTCCATCAGTAAGCTTACCGACACCGGATGGAGCAACAGTTATGGAGGGCATGGTAACATAGTTACGGTGCTCTGTACTTGGCATATGTGTGCTAGATGTGGCTGTGAAATTTTCTGAAAATGTATGGTTTAGTACGGTGAGCATGGGAAGTACAATGCCACGTGTCGTCTGCTAGCGTAGTATTCTATGCAGGCTTTAGAATGCCGTAGAGTAGCTGTACAGGGCTCTCTAACATATAAGCCTTATAGCTGCACACTAGAGGGCACTGATGGCGACATATAAAATGGAAAGCAGGAACACGGGGGTCCATGCCCCTTGTCAAGTACGAATCACCTGGAAAAGCATGACAAAAGGAAGCAGGGAGAGGCCACGCTAGTACGAGACAGTGAAAGGGTGATAATTGCCGGCGGCTGAAACCTGGCTAGGTGTTCATAGGCAATTGTGGAGAGGGTGAAAGGCAACATAAGAGTAGTGGTAGGGACATTTCCAGGGCGTACATTAGGTCTTGTCGTGGAGTGAGCAAAAGGAAAGCTCACAGAAAATGCCCAAGGACGCAACCTTGCCATAGTAGCAGGTGGGCTAAATGACATGCTAAACAGAAAAGGGACAGGACTAGCTCAGTGCTTGGTGATGGGGGTAGATGACTTGCATGAGCTGTCTCCTCAGATGCAGACTGTGGTGTGCATGGTGCCAGAGGTGCCTGTACGCGACAGTTCCATACAGAGCCGAGAGAGGGGTTTTGAGGTTGTAGAAGTAAACAGGGAAGTGGGAACGTACGACGGTTTTCAACGAGACGGGATCTAGTTCAATCACAGGCTTGGACAAGAAGTGGGCTGGCAACTTGCTGGTCATGCAGTTGCTTTTTTGGGGGGCCCCACGGGTGCTCAGGAGGCCAGAGTAGGTAGCAATGGAGAAGAAGGTCCCCTAGGAGAACCTCAGAATTGTTTCGTCGTCAATAACAGAAAAAGGAGGAAAACAAGAAAGAGAGCTCACCATGCAATAGCCTACATAAACATGCAAGGTGGCAGAAGAAAGGAAAAGTGGGTAGAGATTGAGGAGCAGTTAAATAGAGAACAAACAATGGTGTATGCGGTTACAGAAACGTACCTTAGAAATTTGGAAGAGCCGCCAGTGATTGAGAATTACGGGAAGGGTGCAACAGAACTCAATCAGAAGGAAAGGGAGCAGAAGTCAGAATGCTCATCCATCAGGAAGCTAAATGGAAAAGAGTAAAGTCAAAATGTCAAGAGCATCTTTCGTTATCATGCACAATGCGTGGAAAGAAAACTTGGCTGGGAGAAACATATTTGTGTACAGGAAAAAAAGTCAAAGAGAAGAATAAAGAGTAAGCAGAATGCCTAAGTGCTGATATTAAGAGTTTTGGGAATGATGCCAAAATTATCCTGCTAGGTGACATGAACGCAGTCAGTTTGAGGTTAGGGAGTTGGGCTTGCTGTTGTTGTGTGACCCAGTCTAGGTGACTACAGCAAAGCACAGGACGAGTTCACACGCTGCTGTATCTGCCAATAACCGTAAACGAAGGACGCAGGTGGGTTCTGCAAAGAGGGGACGCGGCAAACACCCACGCGTGAAATGAAATCGGATTAGTGGGTGCACCGTAGAAGAGGCACTAGATCTGCACCCTTGCTTGGAACAAAAGGGTAAACGATCCAAGCTGAAGGGGAGCGTTCGGGGCGACGGGCATGAAGCTAAAAGGTAAGGGTGCTTGAGGTCGCCGCCACCGCTAATGCCCGTGTGCTTCCCACATTTCTCGTCGACCATCTCGGTCACTGAAATTGGGCGACGCGACACTGCCCAGCCGGTTTGAGTGTCAATATTTGGAATCTGCGTGCGCCTTCTGAGGATGCCTGTGAAAATGGCGGTAGCTTTACCACCACTTAGCCGCCCACGACCGATGGATGCTTTTGTGTGCCATCGCCATGGGGTCCCAGTTATGGTGTGTGGATTTCAAGCGAACCGGTCCACAGCTGCACAGGGGACAGAGTTTTCTAATTACTGGCAGGGCAGCCCACTGTCCGGCAGACATGGAGTCGATAAGCCGTGATTTTATGCAAACATTCTCGCAGCTTGCGTGGCGGCCGCTTGCAGGAGAAAAGGGGAGGACATCAAGGGCTGATACTTGGAGCCTAATGTAGGGGAGAGGGAGATGACACGTGTCTTTGAGCAATCCTATCCCCTGGCGTGTTGTAAAGTGCGCCACTGTTTCCACCAATGCCATGTGCAGTAACGAAGGTGGTTGCGCTGTTGGTTGCAATGATGTGAACTCGCATGTGTAATTAGCTGGTTTGCGACTACTTTGTGCAACTGAGAGCTTAAAAAGTCATGTTTTGGTGGTGTGAGGGAGAGCGGAGTTTCGGGCTTGGACTCGGACAGATGCCTCGGCATTTGAATAAAGCGTCTCTTTACCAGACAACGGCTCTTTCGTCGCGCTGCCACCGAGCAACTACCACATGCATTCGACATTGCTTGGTGCGATGGGCTAAGCGTTTCCAAAAGGTCGACAGCTAGTGGGAGTTTTAAACTGCTGATTCAGACGAGTTGCAAGTGTGCCGCCACACTTAGGTCCAATCAACACAAAATTATTAGCAAATCTTCATTCAGAGCTAAAGAAGAAAGGTTCACTGTATCCATTTAAACAGATTGCAAAAGGAATGACAATTACTTCGTTACATCCATTAATCATTCTAACAAGGTATGTTTGCATACATGCTCTGAATGTAGCATAGCGCACAATAGTCATATATCTGTTTTTCAGTATTCACTATTTTCTGAATAAATATAGGCTGTAAATAAAGCCCATGTTAAAATACCAGCAAAGGAGAACATTGTTGCTGCAAATACACAAAGCATAGAAATTATTTTGAGATTTTTCAGAGCACAATTTTTTTTGCAGCACCTATATGTCGTTTGCATGTCTGATGCCAGTATTCCGCACTGCTGATATCTGTGCACTACATAAATGATATGTGTAGAACATACAGTTATGGCCATCTGTGTTCCAAAATGTGTTGTGCTGCCAGGTGCCATTAGCATGAGAAGCATGGTGCAAAGAAGGATTAAAGTGCAATATGCATGTAGCACCTGCAAACCAAAACTGGAAGTGAAACCAAAAGGAGGTAAACCACCACGGCTTTTGTAAATGCCACATCGCGACTGCTGAGTATGTGCACATTGGTCACACCAAACCCCAGTCAGTGGTCAGAAGAGCTCTAGTAGTAGTGCCTCGTGTCTCTTCATTCTTCAGCATAGGTGTTACGGCAGCAATGCTCAGTACCTATACACCTGCATCGCTTGTTGACGATGAGTGCACACTTACACTTGCACTTTGATACGTAGAATGTGGAAGATTTTCTTCAATTCACCAAAACATTCAAGCATGAAGTTGCTTGAAGCTGACCATCATTGCATCGCAGAGGTGTACGTGTAATTTCTTCGCGATTACCCAGTAGAATGCGAGTCATTTCCAGAGTATGGGAGGAGGGGTTTTGGGATATAGATAGTTCTGGTTTCCTGTGTTTGCTCTTGCATTATACATACAAGGTGCTTGATGTTACTTGCTGAAAATAAGTAACCAACGAGCCCAGCTGCTTTTCTGGCTGCTATGCTACAAAGGTGCTAGAAGATGCAGTCAATGCCTCTTATGTAACGTTCTGTGCAGTAATGCCAATACGCTTCTTCGATTCCATTAGCACTAATACAGTAGGAAATTCTATTAGAGCAAAAGGCATCTACTCTTCTCTCACAAGGTGAACTTAACAGAGAACATTTACAAGTGCACCACTGAGGGAAAGGTTGGTCAAAGATGAGAACGAGAAGTTAAAGCAGAGGGGGCACAATGTGTCCATACTGCTAATAGTATAGTTCCATCACTGGCGGTGGACTAAGGCAGCGGGTTAAAGAAGGGTTGGTCTAGCCTGCCCTGTACTCTCAACAAATTCCGTGAGAGATTGTAATGCCTGGCAAAGAAGTGACAAAGCAGCACCTATACATGGCCTAACAGAAAGAGTATAGGCCACTGAGGGTTCCCGAAGGGAGATTTACGATGCCTGCACGTCCTCTTCAGGCAAATTAGCTTGGGTGAGGAAGCGAGGCACTCCAGGATGGCTTGCATGGCTTGGAAATGGCACCAAAGGATTTGAAGGACAACAAAAACAGCAAGACAATAATGAGGTGCACTGACAAATGAAAGTTTATTTCTTGATAGTGCAGAATAAATGTTCAACATAAAAACGTGAACTTCTCTGTTCCTCCGAAAAGTTTATGCCAATGTGTACAATACAATACTCATACCTGTAGTGACGATGGCACCTTCCATTTGAACAGCAGCTTCTTGCTCGTGGCGATCAGCTCGTGCACACGCAGTATGGCTCGCATTCCCTCCAGCACACTTATCTTCACAGAAAGGAGAATGCAAGCAAAAATGTATGTAGCAGCAAAACTTGTCAAGCCACCCAACCTAGATACACACCTGCCTCCGCCTTCCCTCCCAAGCCCCTAAGACATTCGTCACTGCTGCATCTTTATCCACGATTTCCAACTAAGCTTGCCAACTCGCCTTTTAGGAAAGAAAAAAAAAAAAGAATTGGGACCTTTTCCAAGTGTGTCTCAACTTGAAGCTATTCCTAGGTGCAAATGTAGGAGACAACTTCCTAGGCTGAACTAGGCATTGTGCTCCAGTAACATGCCCCGATGATGCCTGCAATGCAATGTCTATGGAGAAGCACTTCCTCATGCCAGAGCACTCTGGTAAATAATTGAGTGTGTTCATAAAGTTTTGGCTTCACAATCAATCAGCTCACTTCAGGTGCAGCACTACCTTCTGCTTTCTAGATTCAAGACACAGTGTCGAGTTGAGAGACATACAGTTTGTATGCCTCTTGACTCGGACACTCACGTTTGTAAAACTTGAGTGGTCAAATCTGTGTTTTGTTCTTCTGGGTGTTGCCATAATTCATTAGAATAGGCAAAGTTGCTTACACCCCTTTCACGTGATGTGAGCTGTCGGCAATTCCAGTTGCACTGCCACAAAGACTGCATGTTGTGCAGTTTGGAACATGCACAAAGCAGCAGTGAGGGGTGCCACTTTCCGCCTGCAACGATGGAGGACTCGCGCTTGGTGTTTTGCAAACATTGGAGTGCTATGTGTGATCATGAAATTGCAGCTGTTTTTGTGTGTGCAGCAAGATTCTTCAAGTCATGAATAACGAACTTCGAACACTTGTCAATTTCAGCAAATAATCAATCTCTAAGCCTTTCAACAGAATGTCAACACATAGTAAATGACATAAATTCATTGTGAAGTGCTTGCTATAGCCTTTTGTTATCACAATTAGATGTTGTTCACACACTAGAGTAAAGAGTCTGCGAGATTTCTTTTTAGTTTTTTTTCCTTTCCATAATATCAGCTTCTAATCTGAACCATTGTCAGCCTTGCCTCAAAAAGTGAGAAAAGCAAACAAACATGTGACATGAGAACATTTTGTTGCTTGTGTGCATTTGTCTTAATGTAGTGCTACCTTCTGCAAGCTTCTGCTCTTTGACCTTATTTTGATAAGTACGCTGCGTCTCATATGCTTGGAACCGAAGCACGCAAGACATAAATATCTGCCTAAGGCACTGATGAGATTGCAGCTTGGATGATTAATGTAAGCATGCCAGCAATTAGACATTTTTTTCATTTCTCAAGTAATGACAAGCTCCTTTCCTTGTACCAATAAGTACACAAACCATTGTTTTTGAACAGCTTCCCCAGCTATGTCACTGTAAACTAATCTACTTCTAATTCACATTTTTCACTCTGCAAGCTTTCTCAGAAAAGCTTTTTCTTTCCTAAAAACAAATAAGCAGCATTAAAATATGCTCTTTCGCTACTTGTTGAAAGTGCAGAAGATGTGTTGTTTTTTCAAATGCCACTATTTAAAAGTGCATATCAAATTAAGAAATATTCCTCCTGTTCGCAAAAAAAAAAAGAAAGCCATAAAATAACTGTTTAAGCATGGCAAGCGATATGGCACGCACCAGAATTCTTCAATCAAATTGCCACTCTAATATGTTCGGTGCAATTTGTCAATTTTCAAAAGTAAGCAAGGAACTTATATTTACAGCACTCACCACGATAATAGGTATGAGGATGCCATAGGAATAGAGCATTGGTGATGTCACAGTGGAGTCACGAAACGGGTACCTCAGCGATTCATCATCGCAGAAGAAGCCACGTTTAAATGGCTTTCCTGCCAGGAAGAGGGCAAGGATAGGTATGCCAACTGGAAAAGATTAATATTGTCACACTGTAGCCATGGTGATGAACCAGACAATACCGAAACCGTAAGTCACAAACCTAACTCATTATTGGGCAAACTCGCACCCAGGAAAACAAGCAGCGACTGAAAGCACAACGATAGTGGTGAGCACACTTATCAGACGGTGAAATCTGATGTACGGGTCAAGTGCGTGAGCTATATATATATGTGACCCATCGCACATTCCGCCATAATCATTGGTGCTCACGTACAATCCAGAATGTGCAGGTGCAGCCACTGCTAGCGGGAACGCCGGAGCTCACAACATCGCTTCGCGGAGTGCCACCACAGGAATCTCGTGAAGTCTCAGTAGACGGCTCATCATAGGACACAACTTGTCAGACTTTTCACCAATCGCTTTGATTGTGCCTGTGCCGCAAGAGTTCATGGGGCTTTCCGCAGAGCGATACCACGACTCCTGTGTTTTCGCTATCAGTAGCCGGGCCAGCACACCATGATTCATGTTCAACACGTTATCCGATTACGCAAGATCTTTTCACTATAAAATCGGCAACAACAATTTGAGAAAGTTCCAATACATGAAAGCATGTCTTGCGCCAAGTGACAGCTTTGTAACAGTGGTTGCTGGTGAGAAATGGTCACTGAATAAAGACAAGCAATGTAGATGTGTGAGTATGTAATAAGGCAGTAAGACAACTTTAGGTTGCTGCAATAAATGTAATAAAGCAATAAGACAATAAGTCTGCCATCAGCTAACAGAAAAGGAGTGCCACAACATCTCCAGCGACATTCATTGTTTAACCACACTTTATTGCTTCATGCCTTCATCTTCCTGTGAACTTTTGTCTTGCTTGGATAGCTAGCAGGAAAGTGGCGATAGAATCACAGCAACGTGTCCTGTATTTTGCAAACTGACAATGGAGATGTCAATCCGTGCAGTGCGATCTGTCAAGAAAAGCCTAAATGGATACACAAAAATTGTGCCTTGCTAATTGATTTCTCAAGTCAGCTCTATGCAACACTAGTTGCTCTCGCTAATTAAAGTTAAACTGTGCGTGTACCATCAACCTTTGTACTACATTTCTAATGTATAATGTGTAAATAAGTGCTTACCAATTTTCGCAGGGGTGTGGGGATGTTACGGGGAGATGTTCAAACAAGGAGTATCCCAAAATACTGAATAGCCAATTGACTCAATCGTCAAATTGATCATCCTATTTGACTTAATCCTCAAACTGGATAGCTGCTACTTGAAAGACTGAATGCATTTTTAAAAAATAACACACACAGACGCGAGGATGATTTAAAAGTGAACTAAAAAGAAACAGTTAAGTCCTTGCTGAATCGCAGCTTGGGGGATCAGAAATGCACACATAATATAACATATAGTTCCAGTTTCGGAAAGTGCAACTCCACTCTTGTAGCACAGGTTTAAATAATAAAATACGCCTGCTATGAGTTTGCCGAGCCAAACTGTATGGTAAACCTAATGGCACCTCTCTTCACAAGACTTCACAAATAAACAGTACTACCAAGGGTAGCAAGTTCTTCCTTGCTTTTTGTGGAGATTTTATGCCCATTATTTTTATGGTATATTTTTCCCCACTGTTCATTGTTCACAGAAAAGGTAAGCTCTATATGTGGTCACTAGCTGCTAGGATATCACACTCAAAAGATGTTGACAAATCAACGCTTTATATTTCAGGTTGCTCTAGGCTTTTGTAATGGGACCCATTGCTTGTTAGTCAGCAGTCAGCTACACTGTGTTAAAGTGACTACTCGCATGTTTGTGCAGTGTGTGTGTCAATGTGTGTTTGAATAAAAGAGAGACAAAATGCATCCTTCATGTTGCTCACACACTTGTCAATCTTGTATGCCACGTCCTGGAAACAGTGAATTTCTTTACACTTTCATCAGTGCATCGGATTTGCTTAGCCATGTCCGTTCAGGTACACTTTCCTCAGTGGCGATGCCAAATAATTGGAATATATGCGCAGTTTCATTTTCAGCTTCCAAATGAGTCAAATTTATAGTTGCTTCCACCAGTGGGGCCTCATGGCCAAGGTATCTTTTTTCCTCTGGGGTGCCATGTATACAATACTATAGGTGACCTTTTAACAGAGTTCTTTCGCTTCAATATGGAGTTCAATGACTTGACACCCATTATTTATCTGTAATGTTCTGGCTTCATTTTTCACACTTTAGCTCTATTGTGTTTCCTAATTTGATGTGATTATGTTGCTTATGATTCTGTCGTTGACAAGTATGTTTAGCAGCCTTCTGTAAAAATACTGTCCAGAACTATTCAGCTCACTCTTTAGACATGATCGAGAATGTCTGAATTAAAATTTTCTAACTGTAATACAGAGCTATTTAATGTATTTAGAGAGCTGCCTGAAAAGTTCCACAGGAAATAAAAGATATAATTTCTTGAGTAACATGTTATCTGTTGTTGTTCATTTATAAAAAGATGCTAGTCCATAAATGGTCAAAACATACCAAATAGTTGACTCTCCCAAGGATTTGTAAACAATTTTTCCTACATCTCTCTGGTGGTATATACATATATATATATTGTCGGGCCCTCTCTGCAGCGCGCACGGGGGAAGCCTTTGAAACGCGCGCCACAACGGCACTCGTCGCCTCGTCGCATGGAGCATGCGCACCGATCGTGTTATCGTAAGAACTCGCGCGGGGACTGCCGGGAAGGGAGCGGCCCGATAAGAAGGCAGCGAAGACGGCACTCCGGGCTTTTTTCGGGCCTGAGCGAAGGCGAGGGGCCTTCAATATATATATATATATATATATATATATATATATATATATATATATAATCTAAGGGGCACTAAGTGCCTCTTAGATTAAATTGCACTGGGCAACCATACAAAGCCAACAGGCAATGATCGAAGCCAATGAAAGCTTAAAGACATTAACATGAATTTAAAGCACAGGGAGGCTAAGCTATATTAAACATTGAAATGTAGAATTGTCAACCCCACAAAAATTAAAGATCAAATACTTTTAATCAACTTGAACTTTATTTACGCCCTTTACGTCAAGCAATAAATAAGCATACTAATTATTAAATTAGTAATCGGTTTGCTGGCCTATTGTAAATAAAATTTTGCTTCAGTGTGCCACAAATTCTACTATGGGTGTTGCATTAAGTTTCTCGGGCTTAAATTAGCATTTTGAAGTGTCAAGCTCGGCGCATCGATAATATACTGTGTTGGTGCCTTGAGGTCATAGTGCCGTTGTTGGCTGAATATATATAAGCACTGATCTAGCCGAAAAGATCACGAAAACGAGTTATTTCTCTCTCTCTCTCATGTCACCTGTTAGAGCATTATGTTTGGTCTCGATTAAAACCAACTAACCTACCTCTTCGACAACTCTCGTGGTTTACGTGAGCAATCACTGAAACGGGTGTCACGTACACGAGCACTTTCGATTGCGATGCAGCCCCACAGGACTCGATCGCGATTTAAGTGCACTGTATGATACCCACAGTTTTACGCGTTTTACAGACATAACTTGTTAATGAAAGCACAGATAAATCATATTCAAAGAAGTTCCCAATACAGCGCTAACTGAGGCATTGTTCCATATAACGGTCCTGTTCCACCAACGTGTTCCTGTTTCCAGTTATTTTTCATCGCTGCACTTTTTGTTCCATATTTTTTTCTTGTGTTTTTATCTAAGTGTGTGTGACCGTTAGCGCACGCCTGCGTTAGCAGCGATTATGTCTCCATCCCCGATTCGCTCCTTTTAAAAGGTCAGTTATGGTCAGTTATGGCATATGGTCTACCGACCTATGGGAGACGCTGAAATTTCGATCCCCATCGAAGAATATACAGCGAGCACTGCATTAACTTTTATAAACTCGCAACAATTCTTTTTTTCCTTTTCAATATGTTCTCTCTACCTTGGCAATTGCGCTTTGCGAAAACATACAATCTGTTTCCGGCTCAATCAGCGCTGCTCTAGCAATCGTAGGCGTGTCCCTTTCTGGGCAGCTGTCCTTGTAAGGTTGCATTATTTATGAATCGCACAGCGTTTAGAGACGGAGGGTAGCGTACAGTCGCCCGAACGCACCAATGCAAAAACCTCGTGGTGGTCTGACGGGTAATCGAGCGCGTGTTCTCAATTACGAAACCGAAACAGCGAGGGTTCCTTTCTTTTTTTTAAAGGATCGTGATCAGGAGCAGCGCACTGTCCCCGATGCTATAGCCAACGAAAATGCGACGCGGAACCTGTTCGCGCTATGCTCGACTTCCTTTTAATTGTTTTAAATAAAAAAAAAATCCTGGTTTTTATGAATGTATGCTCAAAAGCAGTATTTTATGTATAATTTGCGTGCATTGTGTATAATGTACATTATGTTTTTCATTTTCTGTGCTGTACCCCACCCCTGTAACGGCCTCCGAGCCAACAGTATGACTAAATAAAAAGAAATAATAGAACGAAAGCTGAAAGTTGGCATTAGCTCGCGATCGCCGCGCAGGCCGGCAGTCATAAAGTTCCCATCGGAGCCTCCCAAGCGCACGACGGTCGGCGAGAAGATAGATCAAACATCCGCGCTGAGCGCAAACAGTCCGTAAGCACTTTCAAGGCGTGGTGTAACAGGGAGCTTTATAACTCACCTGCACAGAGACACACGAAGTGAACTGCAACGGTGGGCGCAAGGTTATTGCTTTGCGGCATTGCTGACGACGATCCTCGAGGCATTCACGAAAACGAAAATCAGCAGCAGTGTTCGTCTCTTTCTTGCCTATCAAAAGCGCACCGCAATTTTGCAACTCCACTCAACTGCCGCACTTCTATCGCTGCACTTGGCTGCACCGTCCCACAGTACCACCCATAGCGCGCCTACATGCCCAACTGCGGCAGCACTTGTGGGCTCTTCCGCTGCTTTTATGCTGAAACCTGAAACGCTGTAACACACAGTGGCCCAACTCTCGACTTTCAGTTGGAATCATTCTAGAACTCATGCTAGAACTCATGTGCATCGTCAGTGATATCAAGCTGATGTCGGTAACGATGCCGTTGTGGCAATAATTGTACGTTAGCGACTACAGCGCTACAAGGCTTGCAGCGAAGAGCTGCGGAGAGTGAGTAAACTTTTTTTGTTTGTTCGCGTGCGTGGATACACTCGGTATACATTTTTAGTCCAGTGTGGTGGTATCTGTCGACAGTACCTAGTGGTATTGACTGTTGTAATTTGTGATAAAATTTCTTCCCCGTGCCTCGACTGCTCGATACTTGCCCGCCCTTGGGATTAGGCGTTTTGTGCGCTCTATTGTAAGTCCTGTGTCCGTCGTACGCGACTCCGCTGCGCGGTTATTTTCCTTCGCCCACGGAGCGCTCGGGCGGACGTTGGAGACGTGTGGAGTGTTGTGTACTGGCCCAGTGATCGTCATCACCGCGGGAGTGTATTCGCTACGTCGTTACCAGTGCCGTGTTGGTATTCTGCCGGTTCGCGTTGTAGACGCGCAGGCAGCTTTACGGAACACTGCTCGAAGAGAGACTCGACGTGCTCGAAGAGAGACTCGATTGAATTATGATACAACCGCCGGTTTCAGCAGAGGTAAGCCGCCGACAGAGCGCTGAGAAGTTCCTGCTGTTACAATTTTTTTTTAATCTCCCTCTCTCTACAAAACTGTGAGCTCGTTTCTCTTTCGCTCCTCGCGCCCTCCCCCTTTAATTTCTTTTTTACAGTGATCCGGAAACGTGGCATGGATGCCAGGCAGCGATGGACAAGTTTGCAGTGGATCTAGACAAAGTGCTTGACGAGCTTGAGCAAAGCGAAGGTGGGCGTTAAGACTCTCACGACATTCGCGGGCTTGTTGATAGCAGGCGGCTAGGAGGCGTGACTTACTAAGCTGGGACAGATTAACGGGGAGTGTCTTTCGGTTCTCTATTGCTGTGTTGTGAAATAAAAATTAAAAAATTTACTGCTACTGGTTGCGCCCTTAGTAGCTCGAACGCCGACATGCCTGCGCGACCTCGTAGCGGCCAACGTTGCTAGCGGCATCAGACAGCAGTGCGGCGAACGTCGCTGTGTTCCTTAATCCTTTCGCCAACATACTTATCTCGCTAATTGTTGAACTGACCTCGGGCCACCTGACAAGCCCCTGCGCCCTGTATCTTATCACTGACAACTGGACCAAGGTTGATTACTTCAGGAAAGCTCGTGGCGTAATCCGAGGCTTTGGACCAGATGCTTTCTAAAAAATTGTTGAAAGCCACTTACAGGTGAAGAGATAATAGGAAATGCTGCAGAGACACTCCTAGTAGCGAGATTGAAAAACTGAATGAGGTTTTGCGGAAACCGACGCCACTAGACACTTGTACTATTGACAAGGTGCCTCTTATTTTGATGGCGCAAAATGCAATTGCCCTGTCACCTTCGTAGGATTGTTGATCCTAGCAATGATTTATGGAGTTTTCGAAGTAAGCTAGTGATCTCGATATCTAAAAGTTCATCATAACTTGTAAACCACTTATTAAACCTCTCATTTTGCAAAAGATGCTCACCAATTTTGTAGGAACATATGAATATTTAACCACTTCCCTATATCAAATTGAATACTGATAACTTTCTATTCAAAACAATGTTGCATTATTTGATTTTACTTGGTTCTTGAATATACTTGAAATATTGTGTGCAAGTTGAGAATTTGGCCATCGAGCTAGCAACAACAGAAAGCATCTACTTTTCAAGTTCAGCAACAGATAGGATAAGAACAGCCATCTTTGTGCAACGCCTTTATCACCTTGGCATTAATAACAGAACAACATAGTCTTGAGTTGTCTAATATGGGCATCACACGCCGTGCTTTTCATCCTGATCGAGCCAGATCTGGACCAAATTCTTTACTGCGATTGGCTCCCTCCCACAGCTTGTGCGAAAGAGCCAATCGTGACCAAGAAATTCGATCCATATCAGGCTTGATCGCAATCAAAAGTGTACCATGTGACACCCGTATAATACAAGGGATGCATATAATGCAAGCTTACCTGCTATCGTCAGTTTAGCCATGCTGGGGCTATTCGCTGCAGTGGCACAGACTGAGAAAGAAAACTGCGAGTTCCTGGCCATGTGCCACAACAATTTTGTGAATTTAAGCAACAATAATTGCACCAGCAAGTCTGTTTAGTCACTTCGCACATATAATGCTAAGCCTCTCATTTTCATGCATCTGAATTTGACGAACTTTAGGCCTTCAACTTAAGTTTGTAATTATTTTTCCAAATATTAAGTAAATTTTTGAATTCTCATAATTGTAATGCCATTACCAAATATTTGTTTGCAAACTTCAGTGATTCATAAGACTAAGTGTATGCACCTGTTGAGTGTTCATTAGCGTTCAGAAATATATGGTGTCATTTGATGGTGCTGGCAGTAACCTTGCAGACATAAAAACAAGACAACCCTTGCAACTTTCCTGCCTTTGTTCACACCAATTTCCATGCCCTTAACTGGCATTTTGGTAGACCTAAAACTTTACTTATGCTTAATATTCATAGTAATTAGTTATGGCAGTAGCTTTATAGCCACAAGTTTACTGTGCATCTCTTGCATAGTAGTGCCGCTGATGGCAAACCCTGAAATGAGAAGGGAGAGTTGTCCCAGCCATCAGGCTACGGCCGGCAGCAATTATTGTACAGGTATCAAACGTTTATGTGGGTGATTTAAATGGTGCAGTTAATTTGCCTTGTTACCATTTCTTTGTTACAAAAAAAAAGAATAAAGCATCCTGGTGTTAACAGTGCAAAGCATAGCCGGGGACACAAGGTGAGAAGACGACACCACGAGCGCTGACTTTCAACAACATTTATGTGAAAGATTTCAAATTAACGTTTTCAAATAAATTTTGTTGAAAGTCAGCGCCTGTGGTGACGTCTTCTCATCTCGTGTCCCCGTCTACAATTGCTGTTAACACCGGTATGGAAAACCAAGCCCAAGCTGCTGTTCTAGCAAAAAAAGCACCAGCTTGCCTATGCACCCTACTGTCACCCTCCTGCACAGCTGAAGACCTAAACTTATGGACAGCAAAATAGAAGTGAGGCGTGCAGACAGGACACAAGAGTAGAGAAGTGGACAACACGAACGCCGAACACTTCTATTTTGCATTATGAATCCTTACCAACTAGCTCAGCTTTCTGTCGTTTTATGGACAGTCTTTCTCTGTACTCACAATTTTTCCTTTTTTGACTTTTATTTCTTTCTGTTACAGAACACGGTTTGAATACAGGAAGAGTTATCACTGCTATCGCTATCACTGTTCGCTAGAGTCTATATAAGTTGACAGAAGACTTTTCCTCTACACACAGTCTGACAAGCAGGAAATACATAAAATAAGCAAATACAAGTTTCACAGTAGTGGCTTTACATGCAAATGACTTTAAAGTATTTCAAGTATCATACACTCCTTGAAAATAACAGAACAAGAAAACGCAACAATTGAACACCTGCACATTCAAATGCGGATGTACAATGACATAACAAAGTCAAATATTGTGAGATAGCTTTGTATTAGACAGTCAAGCTGTAGATGAGGCATCTGTGAAAAATACACTGTAAGGCCTGGTAATGAATTCAACAACTGTGTTGAAGATTATCTGCAATTAACAATGATTTGGCTTCTTTCTTAGGTATTCTTTTTCAAGCAGGAACAGGGTTAAAGACACATACGTAGGTGAAGGCACATGGAAAACGACATGTTGCCCTGCATTCTTTCTAAGACTAAGCTTTAGCTTGGGAAAAGCATCAGTCTAAATATGGATAAATAATTTTTCTCAGGAGCGACTGCATCATTCTTATGAAATTGTCTGCATTACAAAAAAAAAGTTAAAATGTAGTGACTCTAGGAAGCAGATGCTATATTTCAATTAATTGTCAGTTTTTTTATTCATAAAAATTGGAAATAAAAGAAAGCAACTATCAGGTTTACAACTCAGCATTGAAGAACAATATCACTATTCTTTAAACTGCATCTAATAGTACATCTAAAGTGGACAAAATTGGTGTATTATACATGGTTCTGGTACTCACCGCTAATATGTGAGTAAGACTTTCCCTTATATATACTGTATGAAATTCATCAAAGATATTTTATTCATATAAAGGATGTTCGCACACACACACACACATGCCAAGTTTGTCCACTTAAGATGCTAACACATGCAGTTTACAGAACTGCATTATCAGGTTCTGATGAATAATTATGGATTTTTAAACTTCATTATTCAATTTTTTTAACTTACCATTTTTTGAAATTTTTTCTAAAACAATTCCAGACATTAAATCAAAATTTTGCTTCCTGTAGTCACTAATGTTTAACTTTTTTTCTCGAATGCAACAACTTTCACTCAAATCGATCGAGCGGTTTTCTTGTAAAAGCATTTCTGCATTTTACATGTATTTGAATTGGCAGCATCATTGTTGACCCCAAGCTAAATCTTCCTCTTAAGTTGAGGAGTTTCTCTAGAAGGTACCTGGTATTCTACGTATTGTCTGCCATAGTGCATTATCTAGGTCAGTGGACTCATGTTTGCGAAGCTCTGTTCTGTAGATCCAAAAGTGAAAAACCTGACCAAGGGCAGAATGCACTTTCAGATGTGTTCAGCTTAAAAAAGAAAAGGAACTCCTGGGACTCATTGCTTCATAGCGCAGTTCAAGTTCAATATTCAGATAGAATTCGAGAATTAATGGCCAGCATTAAAAAAGTGTTTGATTTGGTATTGTGACAGCTGTTCCGTTTAGTTTTTAAGAATTTGTTTTCACACACGCCTTACATTTTAGTTAGTAGGCGGAGGCCAACACTCCATGCTTGTACATTCTTGAGCCCCTCATTTTTCCCCGAGTCAGTCGTCCAACTGCAAAGAGTAGGCTTTAAATTCCAGTGGCAATGATGTTCTCATGCACAACAAGACATTGTTTAAATTCCTGATTGCAGCAACCGTATTCCGAAGGCTTGCATACAGTACGGAAATGCTTGTGTACTGCTATTTGTCTGTACATTAAGAAACCCCACTTGTTAAAAATTAAGAGGCCAACAGCCCTGAAATTGGGGCTGCGTAAAGAGCCTAGTTTCAGGTTGCATAGATGTAGAGCAGCATAGAAAGTGTAAGGAAAAGCTAGCAAAAATAATGTTCTTAATGTTGAAAGTAAAAAGAAAAACACTGCCATTACCACTAGCCAGATTACCACATGACCCCAAACATTAAGAACTAGCGCAGCTCCTAAGCATGACCTTCTGAGATTAGGCAGCACAGTGGCTACCTGCAGCATGTTAAAAAATCTCGAAGCTGACGTGATGGGATGTACATCATATTTTCTAACCAGCAGCTGCATTTGTTATCTCTTTACGTGCTATTTGAAGGCATCTAACAAGAAAGCTAGACAATTACCAGCCCTGCAGCTTTGCATAGATTGTTTTGGCAGTAAATACTACTGATTCATAGCCAGTTTAATCGAGGTGAAATTTTATTGTAGTTGGCCTTTAATCCAGAGCCCTCTGTTAAGGCACTCACATGTTGCTCTGGGAGATTAAGCCCCCCTTCAATCAGTTGGTGAACTCTGAAAAGAAAGGGTAATAAATCTGTGGTGTTTGATTCTTGCAGGCTTGCTGTCGGAAAAGCTTCCCGAGGCACAACTTCACGAGTTTGAAGTGCCTAGACCATCGACCCAGACAATCCCCAAGTGTCGTGGAGACGTGCCACGACAAAATGGGGACCACAGTGCCGTGCCTCCTCCGGTCCTGCCTTCTGCCAATGCACAGGGATTAACAGACTCTAAGAAGCCGAACAGCGATGAAGCAAGTAGCGGCAAGGCATTCTTCTGGGACGGCAGTCCGGCAACAGTGCTCGACTCAACCACAACATCATTGTACTCACAGAAAGGTGTCAGAAATGCCCCTGTGCACACACCCTCGAGTGCTTCACCGTCCATCCCTTTGGAAGCCACAGCTGGTCACTTACGAGAATGTGTTGACTCTCCTGGTGCATGCAGCGTTGGTCGCAATGTGTGTGTCCCAGTGCAAGTCAGTGGTCCTGACCGAACCGGTGGTTTAAGAGACTCAGTTGAGTTGCCCAGCTACTCTTCAGCACAACTGCCGCCTTTAGTGGCTCCCAGTGGCAACACTGTTTCAAATGTTTGTGGCGGGACTGTTTCCAAGGCTGATG
Organism: Dermacentor albipictus; assembly: GCF_038994185.2. NCBI lineage: Eukaryota > Metazoa > Arthropoda > Arachnida > Ixodida > Ixodidae > Dermacentor > Dermacentor albipictus. The sequence goes on along the minus strand of NC_091829.1, from coordinate 47,419,529 downwards.
TCTGCAACAGCAGTGATGGTGGTGTTATGTACAATGGGCAAGTGAGTAGTTGCGGCGATGAAGCAAGGTTGGGAACGAATGCTGCAGCCGAACAGTTAGTGTTACGTGGGGAACCAAAAACATTGCCTGCGGCATCTGAAGCAAATGCAAATAGAGTTTCTGATGATGGTGCTTTCAGTGAAGTGCTTCCAAAGAGTTCAGTTCCTCAAGACAGCTTTCAGTACCCTGATTTGCTCACCTTGAGTCCCGTTGGGGATACCTCAGTGCACAAGACCGCTGAACTGCTACAGTCACTCATTAGTTTATCTCCCGACGATGCAAAGATCCCAGATGCAGATGGCACAAAGTTGCTTCCACATGATGGTTCAACAAAAAACAATGAAACAAACTATGCTCCTTCATTGCTCGACAGTGACCACTGTCCCCCAGACATTGACCTTAACAAGGCCTCCAGCAGTTCTAGAAAAGGAAGCACTGACTTGGTATCTAGCAGACTGCCAGATTCACAAGTAGTTCCTGTTCCTCAGCAGAGGCCTCAGCCTTTATTAGCTGCATCTGGAGACAATGCTACCAAGCAGGAAACTGTTGACGGTCCTACTTGTCCCGCACGGCACACTTTGCAGCTATCTTCTCCAGCATCTAAAGACGAAACAGCTCCTACAGTAGTGTCAGAAGGCCCTGTTAGTGATTTGTGCTTGCAGGACAACCATAAAACCGATCCAGCTACTTCTGTGCAACCTTCAAAAGGAAATGATGTCCTTTTGGCTGAGCCAGCAGAAGTGCCAGGCTGTGATACATCTGAACAGCCTGCCTTCCAGTCTCCCGGCCCTGCCAACATTGCTGCTTCTCAGGAGCAACAGGTTTGCATGCAGCCTTCAACACAAGATGCAACTAAAGATGCAGATGCATTGTCAACATCTCCATCTGAAGCATCGTCTGCATTACCAGCAACGCCACCTGCTTCCCCACCGAAAGTGCGGACACCTGATCCTGCCATGCTCTCCTACTCCCCACCACGGTCGTCATCTGCTCCTCCTGGTGTGTTGCCTGCTTCTCCAGTCAGAGCTTCATCTGCCTCATCATCTCCAGTGTCATCTGCTTCAACGGGCCCATCCACAGATGTACCCGACGACACTTCACACTCCGAGGGTGTCCCTGCGGATTCAGTCGAGGACGAGGCTACTGTGATAAGTGAGGCCCGCTGCCTAGACGAAGATCCCGTGGTTGGATTTGACACAGTACCTGACGTCACCGATGAAGAGCTTGACCGGCTGCTGCAGGAAGAAGAAGGCGAAGGCGAGCAGAATTTCTTGCCACCGCTGAGCGAGGAGGAGCAGATGCTGGGCAAAGTGAAGCCCTTCTGGATCCCCGACGAGGAGGCACCCGCGTGCATGCTGTGTTTTGGGCGCTTCACTGTGCTCAAGCGCCGACACCACTGCCGAGCCTGCGGAAAGGTGCGTCATTTTGCCAGTGTTATGGATGTACTAGCTGTTTTCCATGCTTGATTTCATGCTTGGCAGGCAATGCTGCAGAAGCTACGCAAAATACTGTGGTCACAGAAGTATCACTCTGCATGTCTCGTGGTGCAGTTACAACTACAGCTTGTGGACGTAACGTGATCTCAAATTACATATTTGTGATGCAAATAATGTTTGCCTTTTTTAGTAATCTAGCTCAAGGACTAGAATTGTGCTCCCTGCCACAGATGACGTTTAGGTAATTTTGGCAGTCTTCACTGAAACACACGGTATTGCTACACTAAAGTTGAGGGACAGGAAAGAAGGATGAAGTATGCTTTTCTGGGAAGTGGCTAGGTGCTGGCACAGCAGCAGTCATTTACCTCTTCATCTTTAAATAAGTGCATTCCATTGTAACGGTATAGTATTTAATTTGACACTTGGCTTCTTTTGCCACTTTTGTTCAAGGTTCCCTTTTGCTTTTTGTATGCGCATAAACAAAATTTCTGTATGATAAGCCAAGTTTATCTGTGACTCAAACATATTACATCCCTCAATTTACTTACAAATATGTACTACAGCAGTTGCTACAGTCTATAAAGGTGCATGTTGGAGACACACTAAACTTGTTTTGGGTGAACAAGGTGACTGGCATAAGAGTACTTCACCCATAGCTTCCGTGGCTAAGGAATAGGAAAAATAAAATAGTAATAAAATAAAATTTCCAAGGCATGCACAATTGTTCATTTTAGATGCAGGTGGAAGATAGTTTGCCAGCATTCAAATGAAAAGCTATTATATGCTGTCACCGAACAGGCAGTTCGAACTCCTGCTTCCCTTGGAAGCCACCTGGTTGTAGGGGACAACTGCACGAACTTCTCATCAAAAGAAAATACTTTTCTGCATTATGTTGTATCTTTTTGGGTCTTCAGCTGCTCTCCAAGAGGCGCTGAGAGCTAGGCATTTGCATTACATTACATTGCAAGAATTTGCTACAGACCTGTAGATAGCCGTTACAAATATGGTTTTATTGCTCTACAAAGTCTGTTTCAAAAATATCGCAGCTATTCCCATCCCACAATTGCTCCTCAAGCTTTTTGATTTTGTCACGTGAGCAGGGTTACACTTACGTGACGATGAGATATGTGTTGACATCTGGCACACTGTATGTGAATCATCGGATTTAGGAATGAATAGGGTGGAAGACAGCTATACATGCATGTGATTCATTCTGTAAAATCCAAGGTGGCACAAAATTGCTCTGGAGATGTTTTTATTTTTTTAGGCTTTAATGGGTGATGTACCTTCAGTGTGTAGCACCTGCATGCCTGTTTATTGTTAAGCATAATAACCTTGGTGTTATCAGGATGAAAACACATGCTGCACACATTTTCTGTTTTAGTATGTAGCTATATGAAGCGCGCTTTTGCAGACATAAAGTGCAATTATTTGTGCTGTGGAAATTGGCGATGACACTGGGCATCAACAGACTGAAAATGTTTTCAGAGTAATGTTCCATGTGGCTGCCGCATTAACGTTTCCAGCTTATTTATGGCAGTTTTGCCAAAATAATTGAGGGAAACCTACTGAAGTTGAACTTGGAAAAGATGTCTTGCCAGATACTGTGTAATTCCTTGCTGTTTGTTGGTCATGATCCACCCAGAACCCATCATGTGCAAACATGATGGGTTCCGAACATGAACCCATCTGAACACGAACAAGCATGAACAACCAAACATGAACCGAACAAACATGAACATAACCAACATTGCATTAGTTGCTCAAGCATTAGCTTGCTGTGGCTAAACAAGTGCACAGACAGATAAGTGACTGCTTCTTGCTTATCTTTAGGCCACGTGTTTCTATTGTCAGTGAACAGAATCGGCTGACTAGTGCCTTGACAGCTTGTGTGTCTTTTGTTCTGTCAACAGTTGGAATGCAATAACAAAGGGGTGTGGATTTTTTTTTCTTTAGGCTGCCTGCTGTAATGACTTAGTGGCATGGCATGCCATTGCTTGAGCCTGAGGTGGTGGGTTCAGCTCACGCTCATACCAGCTAGGAGAAGTCGTAATACAAAACTGGCTGTGAACTCATACTCTGATTCTTGTTGAAGAACACTACATAATCAGAATTGATCTGGAGGCACTTTGTCATCCGTAATTTTTTATAGTAGCCTGGCTGTGGCTTCAAGCTATATATGTCTATCAGTTGAATAACTTGACGGTTATTACAGCACAGTGAGAAAGGGGGATTACATTATGTTTGAACTCCTGCAGTGTGGAGACTTTTAATACCTTTTTTTGTCACAATTCACATTTTCCTTATGATTACATTGTTTTTTTAAGCAAGAGGACTTCACTGTGCCGTTGGTACTGCAGCGACATGCTTATCTTAATTTATTCTTACAAGATTGTTACTTTCTGTCATGGCTTTCTCGCTGGAAAACTTCATGAGGTGTTGCTGCTGTTCAGGCTTAATGGTTCTGGCAGACCCAGCCATTTGGTTTCTTCCTGCGGGATTCACAGTGAGTCAAGGAGCAATAACCTGGAAAACACATGTTGTCGGCCTGTATCACTGTGACATTCATGACAGCTGCAGAGAATGCTGCTTTTGTCTTGCAGCTGATAGCAGTGGGTGCCAGTGCATCATAAAAAGAATAGGTAGGTCTAGAGGCAGTAATCTCTTATCACTGCAGATATCCACATGCCTTGCTTGAGGGAGAGCTATCATCATTTCACGCAACCTATCAAAAATAAGCTTTATTTAAACAATTCAAGGAATATGCACAAAGATAGTTGGAACAATAGCTAAGGGGATAGTACCTGGTCCAATACAGAGAAGCATGTATAGGTCAACTATGTAAATATTTGCTCAATGAATAAAGAACATTGTTTATATGAACAAGTATTAAATTGCTAAGGAAGAGTTGTTACATTTGACTAGACAAGAAGAAGTGTTTGCATGCAAGGTCAAAGTTTCTTGTTACTTTTATTTCCACAGGCACAGTGTTCCAATTTATATAAACAAGGAACTCTCATAATTGTTCACCATAGAAATTGCTGCGATAATGACGGTTTAAGTAAAGTGAGTTGCTTGCCTTGTGTTTGCACGTGGGAAGTTAATTATAGTGTTGGGTAAGGGGAAGTTGTTGGGTATTTTGTGTCAATACATAGAATGCTACTAGGGTGATGAAGAAAGGAAAATGCTATTATTCTTAGGGTGCACTTTTACTGCAGTATAGGTGCTAAGTAAGTTTTATATGTTAAGCCCCATATTTCACAACAATAACCAAGGTAGGTATGAAATAAAGAAAAATATATGCAAAATATATATGTTCCTGATCTAAACAGCAAGTGCTGAGGCACTTAGCGAAGGCTGCGATGGCAGTTTTTGTGTGGCTGTATAGATGGGAACATACATTGTTGCTCTTTCTTGGTATCTGTGTCAGAAAAAAAAGAGACAATTGTCAGTATTCTTTATTGAACTGTGAGCCATTGACATCGATAGCAGGTACAACTCTGGAGAATGGCTGCTTGTAATTGTTTTCCTTCTCCATTGCACTTTAATATGCCTCAAGGGGCTGTGTTGAAATAGTGCACTCTATAAATCAAGCACAGAAGTTCTGGATGCGAGGAATTAGTACCTGACTTTCTGGTGGAAGCACCGACTTTCTTTAATATCTACGAAGAGGCCTTGAACTGTGGAACAGCCATTGAGAAAATTTTACGCAGAAAGAGGCAATGGAAAGAATATATGCTGGTGCATTTACAGAGGCATATGTAGCAATGCCCAGAACAAACAGCCCACGCAAGGTTATGTCGTCGTCTTTTCAAATGTAGTAGGCCTTCTTTTAGTCTATAGGAATAACTGTTCCATAGCATTATATCCTCTGCATATTCACATATCACACATACATCAACAGTGTCTTTTATGTAAAGGATCCATATGCTTAAACTACTTGTGAACTATTTGAATCTATGGAAGTTATTGCAGTTATTGCAATATGGGCAGAAAATAATGATTAGTGATGAAAGTACTTCACAGAGCGGAATCACAGAATGTCTTTAGAGCTTCTGCTTTCATTTATCTCAGGCTGGGCCACTAAAGCACATTATCGCACTTGCTTAATTGCATTTATTTAAGTATAGTCGCTTCATTTAGAAAAAATGTTGATATGGGCTTGTACTCGTTAAGAACAACTCATGCACTCAGCTGGGAGTGACTTTTTATGACATTTCTTGTTTTTCAAATCGAATGGGCCGACAGCGCCTCGTGTGATGACGTAGTGAGGAGACTCTTCAACACATTGTCTGTGACTGTCCTCGCAACAATTTACAGAGATCATCGTTCGCAATCGCAATAGCACATGTTGAAAAAAGACCTTTAACAGCTGAACTAATTTTAGAATGCCAACATCACAAGCCATCACAGTGGATAACGACGAGGGCTCTTTTGCAGTTTTTGAGGACAACAGACTTGGACAAGTGGCTGTAGCCTGAACTGATGTTTTTAGTGCTAGAAGTACCACTGTGCTGTGTGGTGATAGTATGTGGTGATAGTGACCGACTGTGATTGTGTATCTGTGCTCCCTTTCTTCCTTTCTCTCTACTTTCCTATCAGTTTACCTCCCACTACCCCCCGCCCCCTCCCAGAGTAGTGTAGCTAACCAGATCTTCCCCTCTGGTTAACCTGCCTGCCTTTATATATACTGTATATATATGTGTGTATATATATATATCGCTCTCGCTCTCTCGTTCGAGCAGTAGTGTATTCATTTGAACAGCTGAAGATATATAGTATTTTGATAAGACAAATGCAAGTTTATTGATTCTGGCCCTGGGCCCATATCGTGTAACTATGCGTTCTTTTCATTTTGCCTTCTTTTTGTCCTTCATAATGGCTCGCACGAAGCCACACTCCTGCTATCCCTGAGATTGTCGATTCAACAAGACAGACAATATGAAATTAATATAATCATATGAAAAGAAATAAGAAATAATAAGGCCCCTGGTTTGTTAGTTCTTGCCACGTTTCCTATGGTGTTGTCGATAAGTCAAATTCAGTGACCCATCCATGTAAGTCTCTTGGTTGCTTACCCCTGCAAATTATAAGTTTTGGAGTCTTAGGAGTGGTAGGGCTCATGCTCCATATGGTGGCAGAGAAGGAAAATTTAATACATATGTCCAGAATTTCTCCATATGATTTCTCCTTCTTTCTTAGACTTAACACCACAGCTGCAGTTTTATCTCTGTCATTCTTCCTTGTCCTTGCTTTATCGCAATACATTATTTATTGCAATATCTGGTTTCTTCAAGAACATCTCAACAAAATATGTCTACTGATTTTGTTATCAGCAGTGCATGGGAAAAAGATTATTAACTGTCATGTTTTGTACTAGCCCATCTGAGTTAAACAATTATTTTACCCGTAACTCTCCTGTATGAGCACAGCTTGCCCATTACTGTTATGCCTGCTTCTCATTGTTTCAGATCACCTTGTCAGTTTAGTGCTTTGATTGTTAAAAAGGAATTTCAAAGGAATTTTAGCGGAACACCATTTGCTTCATGTCACAGTCTACCAACATGACATTGCAGATTGGTGCAACACCTGCATGTAGTATGCAAAAGAAAAAAAAAATGAACCTGAAGTTGGTGTACCCTTGTACATCCTATGATAGGCGAATTCCACAAGTGTTTTCAGTGAAAAATTCCGCAGTATTATTATATCATGGAACATGGCAAGTGTTTGTTCTGCTTCCAAACCACAACCAGATATCTGAACAATGAAAAATTAATACTTCCGGAGTGGCAGCAGAAATGAGGTTATTTTTTCACTTATGCATTAGTCATGCTGGCAGGCATTAGCAATTTTGCTATAACTAAAGAAAAATAGATAATTTTTTGGTTATTATTAAGCATTATAATGCCCTAAGTAAGTTACTAAAATATTTTATTCTGTGAACCTTATTTCAGCACACACGAAAGGCGGGCATGTCATGATGTTGTTATGTGTTGACTTGCTCCATTCCTGTTATCGCTACTGCTGCCACATGCGAGTGCAGCCAGAAGAAATGCACCCAGCACTCTGGTTATATTTATATTTAGTTTGCCTTTCAATATTTGGTCTCCTCTGACCCAAGGTTAAACACGCAGGTGCTGTGTTCCTCGTGTTGCAACCAGAAGGCACCACTGCCCTGCCTGGAGAACCGGGAAGGTCGTGTTTGCCTTCCCTGCCTCACCATTCTACAGAGGGGTAAGCAAGCTCCATTCTTATGCCCTTTCAATTTTGTTTATTCAGAGAGTTATGATCCATTCATGACTTCATAATTTCTGTTATGACCTGAAGATTTTAATGCAGTGTACTTCCATTAATTCGACCTTGATGGGACCTGGTATTTATTGAACTATTCAGCAGAAAAAAATTGTATGTGTTGTTTCTGCTGATGATGCGTCTGCGGGGTAGTCCATTGCATTTGACATTTCACATTTATTGAATGACTCTGCGAGAGCTTCCAACAGTGTGGTTGCCCGCGCCTGGGTTAACCACTTCGCCAATTTGTCATGTTGTGCATGGAGTCTCTAGAACGCCTAAAACATGCGATGCAGCTTTGTTACCACTGGGTTAGCATGTAACAGAACTTAGCATGTGAATGAGCTTCAGCAATTAAAGACTGAATGTAGAGCATCATCATTGCCATCTTGTGATGACAATGCAGTGATGCTGGATTTGACTCTAAGCAGTTGCAAAAGCTGTAAATACAGTTTCATTTTTCTATCAAATTGCAACACATAAGCAATTTTCGTACCAATCTTCTTAAAGAAAAGGCCTGTGTTAGATTTGGGCAAATATACAGTACATCATTGCTAGGTGCCTACATAAGACGCTAGTACAATAGGCTTCCATTAATTCGATCTTTGGGTTAATTCAATGCCGGCCGAAGGTCCCATGCATGTCTATCGGCCCAAACCTTCGTTATTTTGATAGTAAAATTAGCCTTTGCAGGTTAATTCGTACTTGTTCAGTCGGAACGCACGCGCCTGATCCCTGCGGTGACCCCAATAGCGACCACTTAGTGGCAGCGTCTGTTTCGGCGGAGCTCTTGGGACCGTGAATGCGTTGAACGCATGTCACCTCCTGTTGAAGACGCCAAATTTAAGCCGCCCTTAAGATTTTCAAGCAAAAAGTGTAGCTCACAATGACTTGATTACGTTATTTAGCCGATTCTAACACCCGGCTTTTTTTTTTCGCCCCCAAGAAAATTGGGTCGGTAATTGCCTGCACAGTCGGACACAATACCAATACTGCCTTTGCGGCATTTGTATGCTTTACCGCATAACGGTGATGTATTGCGGCGAAGGTGACCTAAAGAAACTGTCGCCGTAGTGGGGCACATATTTAGACCATTTTTCTTGCTAAACAGTCGGGTGCGCATTAGATTTCGACGTTGTTTAGGTGCTTTAATGTCATTTATTTATTTATTTATTTATTTATTTATTTATTTATTTATTTATTTATTTATTTATTCAGAATACCCCTAAAGGCCCTCACAACTGAGGGTATTAAATAGAGGGGGGGGGGCACAATTACAACAACAAAAAGAACACGTGACACTAATAATAACAGCTATACAACCTACAAACAAATGTATTGAAATAAACAACAAGAATCAGCATAGAAGTATAAGGAATAAAACAAAGAAATACAGTGCACATATAGATAACAGTTTACACAAGGATTACGCTGTAGTACAGGCAGATAGTAGATTTAGAAATTTATTGTGATCTGTGGTGGTAGCAACACAGGGAGGCAAAACGTTCCACTCAGTTATAGTGTGTGGAATGAATGAATGTGAGTTAAATGAACAACATAACAAGCGCTTGACTTTGAAAGGATGGTCGTGTCTCTCAAAAATAGCAGATGGCAAACAAAAAAAGTAGTTATGAAAGCTGAGTGATGATAAAATTTGTGAAAAAGTGATAAACATGCAATTTTATGGCAGAGAGATAGTTCTTGAAAGCCAGCACGTTTCTTTAATGCTGGGATGCTGGTATGATGTGAATAATCGGAGTAGATAAAACAAACTGCAGTTCTGCAGTGATCCAATGCTATTTATTAAATATGCTTGATGGGGGTCCCAAATTGCCAAGGCATATTCAAGTTTAGGTCGGATTAGAGTGGCATAAGCACGTGATCGAAGGTGGGAAGGGGCATGCTTTAAGTTACGTTTTAAAAGACCTAATGACCAATTAAATGATGTAACAGTAAGGTTAATATGATGGTTCCATGTTAAGTCGGAAAGGATGTGAACACAGAGGTACTTACAAGTGGTTACCAACTCAACTGAGTTATTATTTAAGGTTCTATGTTATTTTTTTTACTTTGGACACGTAGAAAGTGGGCCTGCATTTAATTTAGAGGCATGTTAGAATCTGGGGAAATCTTGATAACTGAATCAGGCGATGTGTTCTGGTGTCTTTTCTGCATCTTGTTTATTTCGACCTGCCAGATAATTTGATTAATTTTCTCGGTCCCATCAAGGTGCAATTAACGGAAGTACTGTACTTAGCTTTCTCTTGCTTATGTGTCCCATTACGAACTCAGCTGCTTGTGATTGGTATGTCATACATTTGCATCTGGCAACCAGAGGAGGTTAAGTGCGCTTTTTGAGGTTAAGCACAGGCTCCCCTGTACAAGACTTGCCAATTCTTTAAGTATCGCAATGAGTCATGCATACTGTTGATTTACACTCTTAGTTGATGAGCTTTTCTGTATCCAAAACCAGAGGATGGTTGCATTAAACTAAGAGATATTTGTGTAATTGTGTTCAGTAACTTGTTCGGCAACTGGTTTTGGGACTGGCGCCATCGTCAGGGTCACTGTTGCTAAGCGATAAGCTAGTGCGCTTCACCTGAAGTGTTCTTACAAATAGGTGAAGTATTTAAGGAAGAAGACTGCACCACTTCCCATTAGTTTTATGTGACGCATGGCACGGATGTGACAAAGGAGACAGCAGAATTAACCTAGACGCGGCGCTACTAGCAACTGACAGTTTATTGTAAGTTGTTGCATGTTGTTTGTGAGTAGCACCATGTCTTTGTCTTCCCTATTTTCTTGCATTTATCCAGTTTGCACTACACATCAGATAATTCAATATCAACTAGCCTATCAGTTGGTTCTTTCTTACTCTCATTAGTCCCAGCTGATCGGCCTAGTAATGTTTGTTGATGGGCACATGCAGTGGCTGCGGTCGAACGGCTTGGTGGTCCAAGCCCAGCCAATCCAGCGGCCTACTGCTCGCGGGGTCCACCCCCGCTGCACGGAGCAGCGCAGTCGCCACCCCTCACGGTCCTAGTTCCCGTGCTACGCCGGGGACCACGACCGGATGGAGAGGCCCCCAAGCAGGTCAGTCATTTCCATTTGTACTTTGTTTTCCTAACAACAACTGGTGACCCACTCACATGGTGTTGCCAGACACCTACACAACGCTAGAAATTGAGCAATGCTGCAGTGTGATAATCAGGGGCACACGTGACGTGCATGCCCACAATTATTGTTCTGAGTAGCTCATTTCAGCAAGAACAGCACAGAATAACATGTGCAAGCCATTGGCAAAAGGCATTGGCAAAAGCGATTGGCAAAAGGTATTGGCAAAAGGTATTGGCAAAAGGCATTGGCAAAAGGCATTGGCAAAAGGCATTGACAAAAGGCATTGGCAAAAGGCATAAAGAATGGATTGTAAAAGGAGTCGTGACAGAATCTTGCATGATATATATTTCAGGAGCAGGCTTTTTAATGTAACTTGAGATGGCACCTTCACCGCCTGTTCCCCATTAGGCACTTCCAAATGTGGCAAGCTCAACCACTTAACAGCTGGGCTCTGAGGGAAATCCAACCACTCAGTATTGAGGCACTTTTGCTTTGCATTCATGTGTCAGCAGCAAAGCAACAGTGCAACAAAGAGTACAATGCACAAAGCAGTTTTTAAGGCTTGAGCCACTACCACAATATTGTTACAGATAGAAGTCAAAGGGCCAACCCACAGTCGGCGTCATCAGCAACTTGGCTCCAAAGGAATGTGGATGCAGAGAGAAAGTGAGGCAGACAAGGGCATTAAGATTGCAGGCCACTTACTAAGAATGGCCATAAATAAACTATGATAGACAGCCAGCCTCATCATCGTGCATGATTGGTGGCAGCTGTGGGATCGGATATAATGAAGCAACTTGAGGACAACATGGTGAGCACCTTGAGAGATACCTTAAAGGAGTATGAACGAAAGTGGCTGGTGTTATTGGAACACACACTTCCACATGAGACAAATAGGCAAAGGTTTTCTGCTGCAGCTGCCAGTTGCATTCCCGGAGCACTCAGTGAAAAGAGTGCAGTATTTGAGGGAAGTTGGACTGAGCACAACGACCACATGAATCTGTCTGTGGAGAAGAGAGCAAGTGTGAAGGACCTGATCCTTTCTTCGAGTGCTTTGCGTCTTGCAAATCCAGCATGCACCCAGATTCCCCACAAAATGAACAATTCTTCGAAAGTAGAGAACAGCTAGCGGGCTTGCTGCTGGCTCCACTACTCGCCAACACTACTTCTCACAGGTGACTGCACCCTAGACGGTCACCGTGCATGCGACTGTAGAAACCCACTGGTCTCAACAGCGATTTCGAAAAATAAAAGCCAACTCAGCTCCTGTCGCATGACGCAGCTTGTGTCAAGGAGTCATTAACAGCTCGCTGACCACTGTGAACTAAGAGAACTACGACCACTGTGTCATGGTATCATCTGCACAAACAAGACCCTAGTGAAAACATCACCACCATTTGCACATGTGCGGATAGCAAATGGTGCGTTATGCCATTTGAAAATGTTATATGGTCACAGTGCATATCAGTGGTCCTTGTTATAATTGTTGTGTGTACTTTTTCTTTCTTTTGTGCATTGTCTAAATTATAACCCCTTAACTCTATAAAAAATTGTTGTTTTATTCATGTGTATTAATACAATCAAATCCCATTAATTTGAACACGCTTAATTGGAACTTCCAGTTTATTTTAACTGATACTGTGGTCCCACCAAAGTTATGTGTATGCCAATGGGAGAAAATGCCCGTTAATTCGAACGCGCAAGCATTTTCGGCAGTTAATTCCAACGTACCGCGCTCTGACAATGCTTTCAGCAGTGCACCAAATCCTTGCGGCGGTGCCTCCAACCAGCATTGCTCCTGCCTTGCCATAGGGGAAAAGCTTAGGAGAGACCCCTCAACGCCGCATGAAAAAAAGAAAAAAAGAGAGAAAAATACAAGGCAGAAATTTTGATCTCTTAAGGCAAGGTCGCTGTTTCTGCGTCTTGCCGTAATGCCCGAGCCACTCTAGCGGCAAAATGTGCACCTAGGCAGGGATCAATCCTGGGCCAATTTTTCGCGGCAACAAGCAAGTCGCGAGTGGAGGAGACCAATGAGAGCCTACAGTGAGGAGACCAATGAGGCCCTTACAGTGACGTACATGTGAGAAATGGTGTCATGTGGACCCACCCGACCGCTCTATTTGTACTTGCATTTGGTTCATCCAGACCGCTTGTTTCTCATTCGTGTCAGCTCATGCTTGTGTTAGTTGGCTTGGTTTGGTCTCACTCGTGCTTGTTTTTTTTTACAATGATGAATCTAAACCGAGACGTCCCGATGGAAAGATTGTTGGCGACAGTGCATCATATTCGATTCTGTACAAGACAGACCCTGAATACAAGGACGCAGAGGCAACATCCACTACCTCATTCTCTTTGTCTTTTGAACGTGGCGACGCCACAACAGAAAGGAGCACACCAACATGATTATGATCAGCGGCAGTGTCTTCGTCATCTCGATAAGACAAGACTTGCATTAAGAACGCAAGATGAAGAATGTAAACACAGCCGTTCTGTCAGCAGACGAAGGAAAACACATGCGAGCATGCAGAGGCAAGCAGCAGCAGAGGCCCAGTCTGGCTTCGGCAACTTTGCTGCTTCGGTGGCAGTCTTAGGTGGCAGTAAAGCCTAGTGCCATCCATCAAGCTGGCGGGAAAGCAAATCTGCTTCCCTCCCACGCTCCCTCTCAACTCCCTCGTAACTCTTTCACTTTCGACGGTCTCTGTGTGTGCATGCCACCACACCAGCGCTGCCAGCCCTGCCGGCCCGGCGCCAGCTTATCCCGCTCCCTGAAGTATCATTTTCTGCCGTTATTGGGAAGCGAGCATTGGCCAGCGTGGGCAATTTCGTGGTCTTTGCTCGCTGTGTGCTTGTGCATTGCGATATTTGACGACATGCTATGGTGCACAAATACTTCAAGAACAAGTCCTTTTAATTCGAACAAATTTTTGGGCCTTTTCGAGTTCGAATTATCGATATTTTGACTGTTAGCAAAAATCATGTGCAAATATGTCTTCTCTAGCTTGTCTACTAGGAATGGTGTTTTTTCTTTCTTTCTTTCTTTCCTTTTCGTTTTCTCCCTCTCTCTTTTTACAAGCACTGATGTATGGCTTACAGGTGATGTTCTCAGATGGAATACGGCCTGGTGGTGACTTGTCAGATGAAGTGATGCCCTCTGCAATGCCGGGCCCACCTCGGGAGCTCAGCTGCCCTGACGGACCCGCAGAGGGCCTGCTTCAAGAGCGTCGGGTGGTCCTGTCAGATATTGAAGGCTCCCTACCACCAGTAGCACTCAGTGGTGAGCCCTTTGTGTTCACAATCGGGATACAGAATTGATGATCAGAGGTCATGTGTGCTTCCAGTTGCGAGAGAGGGGAACGTCAAGAAAATTATATTTTTTTATTGAGCTGTTAAATACAGTATTTGTTGCAAATAATAAATATGAGGGTGAATTAGAAAGTCCTTGCCCCCCCCCCCTTTTTTTTTTCTTTTAGCCAAGTTACAGCTTTAAATGTGAAGTCAACATATCCATTCCCAGTGGGGGACCGTTCTTGGACCGGCCCAGCCTTATCTGCTAGTAGCTTCGCGGCACGGCACTGCTGTCAGTTGTTGAAGATGGCGATTGTGCTTCACTGTCCACGGCATACGAGCAATGAGGTGTGACTCATTTGTTATGGAACAAGGGACGAACACCCATTGAAATCCACAGGGAAATGCAGCAATGTATGAGAAAGGGTGTCTTGCTTTGAGAAGTGTGAGGTGGTGGAGTTTTGAGTTTGCAAAATGCCGTGGCGACTTACATGATAATGAGCATTTGGGGAAGCTGTGTGCGTGGCTGACTAATGACATTTCTCAAATTTAGTGCTTCGATGGGACAGATGTCTGAGCCACTGTGGGTACTGTGCGGAGAAATAGTGTAAGGTATGTAGAACAGCACACATATTTGCAATTACCTGTATGTACTTCATTTTGGCTAATAAAAAAAGTAGGGACAAAGACTTTCTGATTCGCCCTCATATTACGCATCACGTAGGACTAAATCCACAGCAGTATGTGCAATGCCATTGTTTGCTGGTAAAGTAGTGTTTGCCACACATAGGTATGTTATAAGATCTGAGGTATGTATTTGAATGGCATAGCTCAATAGCCTTTCACTCTGACAATGAGAGATCGCTGCTTGCAGCTGGAATACTCACGCAGCTTATCTTGCGGCTGCTTGTTTGCAAAATAGTGAGCAAAATTGCAATTTGCTGCACATTTTTATGTGAGGGGCAAATTATTTTTGGCATGTTGTATTCCCACAAAGTGGAATCATTCATTGATGCGCGTCTGCCTTGGAGCAACTCTGAAGCCAGTCTTTACATGAGAAGAGTGAGGGCAAGGCCATGCCAGG
Organism: Dermacentor albipictus; assembly: GCF_038994185.2. Classification (NCBI taxonomy): domain Eukaryota; kingdom Metazoa; phylum Arthropoda; class Arachnida; order Ixodida; family Ixodidae; genus Dermacentor; species Dermacentor albipictus. Next base: position 47,404,277 of record NC_091829.1, on the reverse strand, counting down.
AGAGCTATAAATTTCACCTTTATGGATGTGGTACTGTATATTGTATTGTACGTGTTGCTGAATTTACTTGCAGTTGCAATTTGATATAAGAACACAATGGTCCTACACTTGCCATTAGTATCAGGCAAATATTTCTAAATTTAACATGACACAAATTCCCAAGTTAAACAGTTTGGTAGACATTGTCTAATTTCTCAATAATTCATTGCACTCCATTCAAGGTGAACTGCAGATAAGGTAAACATATATTCAAGAATACCTCCATATCTGCCCTTAGGGAGGGAGTCAGTAATAGTAATTGCTAGGTTCACTGCATATATGCACGACGGTAGCACTAACGCTTTGTTATATTGTATTGCTCTTTCTACTTGTACCTGCAAAGAGGCATAAGAGCTGATGGTCATCTTTATCTCATCTATTTATTTTTAAATCTTTGGTGCGTTTTTCAGCGCCTTCTCCATAATCGTGTATTATCAATTTACAGTGTCACAGCGAGATCTGAAGCTCGAGAACGAGAATGACCTGATGATTGTGCTCCAAGGTAAGACAAAACAAGCACTTGGAATAAAGGGAAAAAAAGCTCCCTCACTTTTGAGGTTGGGAGAGATCTTGATTGCCCCCATGCAAACTTCTCATGCAGGCTTTTAATTTGTGCAATATTATGATGCGCAGCTTTGAAAAGAACAGTGAATTTAAATTCGCCCCTCTTTAGCACTGGTTGCATTGCCTCTATAATGTAATTATTCCTTTAACTGAATTGTATTAAACCTTCCAGGGTCGTTTTTTTTTTTTCCATATGTGACTGCCCAGGGTTGATTTTTTTTATTGCAGATTCCAATTCTTCTGAGGAACCTACTTTAAAAAAAAAACAATTTTCCTCGGGTGATCGTAAAGTGAGAAAAAAATGTTTTGCATTGGTCTATATGTACTGTTTATTCATGAATAACAACAATAAAAAAAAGAAATAAACTTATAAGTATTAAAAATTTGATGCATTGTTATACACATAGTTCACGGCTTATAAAATGTGCACGCGAGAATATTTCACAACTCTCAAATGTTCCCGCTCTTACACTATTATTTACGTCCACAGCGTAATCGAACTGCGTAGGTGAGTGCACTCAAGAAAACTGTCTGGTTGTGTGCCCGTCAAAAAAGCAAAGCGTGTGACAAACTTCCGCTAATCTTCATCTTACGGTATCACAAAACAGAGGCAATTAGTTTTCGCGCGTCTTTAAAAGAGAAAAAAAGAAAAGGAAACGCATGCACGGCAGCATCCTTCCTATGCGCACCCCTGTGAGCATATACAGGGGTGTGAGAATGAGCGAGAGATAGGCGGTCGCCCTTTGAGTGATTAGCAACGAGATAGCCATCAGTTTTGCGAGCACAAGAAGCCGAAACCGCCCGCGGAACAAAACCTAAACTGCTGCCTGCCCGCGCACGCACCAACGCGCGAGCGGTAGCATATACACGCGTCGGAGCAAACTAGCTCTAAAACAAACCATGCAACGAAAACAGAGAGAGGGAGGCACGAGAACAAAATTTCCTGTACGTGTATTCCCACATCGTGGCAACACATGCCAGAAAAGAAAAAGTTAGGAAATAGGTGCACTTTTTAAATGTACAGACGGCGCCATAAATATACGGCATCGACCATTTTGTTCTTGTTCGCGGCTCCGTATAGTTTTGTCATTGACTCTGAAAGGGTTAATTTCACTGTTAATGGCAAGTCAATCTCAGTGATAACCTGGGCGCTGCTTGGACCACTGATGAGCAAAAAGGAATATCATTGAAATAGAATCATTGTTATGCCTACCCACGTTGGCATCAACTATATTTAATAGAGGTGTGCGAATGCTGAATAGTAGATTTGAAACCAAATATCATATCGAATCAGGAGAAAATATTTAATCGAATATTGATTACCATAAGTATTTCACACTTTAATGCCTACAAATTTTGTTTAAAGGAATACGGGGCTACACATGCTCCGCAATCTCCTAGCATTGCAAAATGAGGAAGTAGCAAGGCTTCAGCGACATAGGAAAATGCAAATTGAGATATACAGCATGGTCTGCTCTTTATTAAAGGGAGCTCTAAATTAGTGTGCCAGCACTGATTACAGCTCGCTTCTAATATATGTAGTTCTGGAAAATACATATTTCTTTTATCAAAAGAATTTATGTTGCATAGAATCAAGTGTTCTTTTTTCCTCTAAAATTAATGAATTAAGTAGTCACATTCTGCTGTACTGAAAACCAATGAGGTTCTCAGTTTAATAGTGAACCTGTGTTCTGCAGCAATCTTATATTTATTGCATAGGAAGTATCTCTCTGTCTCCCCTTTTTATTATCTTTCCCCCCAGTGTTTCTTTAAAATCCAATTGGTATATCCCAACTTTGCAGCAAGTGGGTTATCATAAGGCCAATCTGCATTGTAGACAAAAGGACTGCACATCATGTGGCTTTATCACTGTCCCGCGTGTAGCTGGTGTCAACAGTAAAAAGCAGGCACCATCATCACCGTTTTATTGTAAAGTTCGGTATAATTTGCTACCTGTCAAAAGATTCTGAAATCTGAATGGTGAAGGCAAGTGACCTCAAGTGACCGCCCTTTCTGTTCATACACTGTCTGCACAAATTGATGCAACCGGCTCATGACATTCTCACACCTGCTGTTTAAATAGAAGACTAGTCTTGTGACGGGTTGCTCGGAGCTACAAAAAGAGATCAATGCTCATCTACGAACGGTGTCCAGAACAAGAGGCCACTGTTCGGTTTGTGGCAAAGATAGCGGCCATGAAAACTTTGTTGCCATCCCATGCACTTGCTTTCATCTGTGAGGCGGTTCGTCAGCTTTCTGAGTGTCACGGGGCTGACGCAAATAGGTCTGCATTGATTTGGTACTGAACTGTGACTTTAATTGCTGATGCCTGATAAAGCAGCGCCGATTAGGCCTAATGTCCTAGGCAGTGTGGCAATTATCAAAATTTGCCCCTGGCCGATGTGGTATTAAGCCCCAACCCATCCCAGAATGCTTGCTACTAATATGTTCATACGGGTGACTCATGAGTGGTTGGTCCTGAGATCACACATGTGGGTTAGATAATCTGCGTGCCTATCAGCGGCTAATCGGCCCGATCTTTGCATGTGCTTTTGCACTTTACGAAATTCGCAGTGCATCGGTCGTTGTTCTCTCTGTCCGCATTGCATTATCATTTTTATCGGTCTTGACGGCCTAGACGCACCTTGTGCTAACAGAGCAGCATTCAGGGGAAGCCCATTTACGGCATGCTCGGCACTCCTTTTGCACCAAAAACTAAGTGAGACCCCCCCTTGGGCAGCATCAAGGACGACGTGAGATGTGGGTCTCTACACAGAATATTTTGAATATTTGAAAAATCGAATAACAGATGTTTGATTTACGAATCTAATGATTCAAACATTCACTAGTTGATTTAATTTGGTGTTTGAGTATTCACACACTTTAATATTTAAGAAGCAAAACACAACAAGATATTTGCCCAGAAATGCATAGCTGATTAACCTGCCTCCTTGTGAAGTGATGCCAGTTTACAGTAGCATACATATTTACAATTTTTAATGAAACAGGTTTTTTAGGGACATCTTCAGTGTTGTCACTCCTGTGCTCTTAAAAGGCTGGGAGTTCTGGGAGTGAGCTAAATATTCTGCGTTTTCAGTCCAGTATTATGTTTCAGAATAATTTATGGTCACTAAATTTTGTTAAGTGGAAGGCATGGATGTACGTTATGATGTGTCATTTGTTGGGAAAGCCGATATTTCTTTAATGGCAAGCTGTTCATGATAATTGTGGAAATGAGTTCTCCAAGAAAACAAGTTCATTACAGTATCCCTGCAGCGCAAGCACTCTGGTGAAAACTTTGCACTATCAAAGAAGGCTTGCTTGCAGTTTCACTGTTTGCAAACGCATTGGGCACAAGCGCACTTCAGATTTGTGTCTTTGCTGTACACAAAAGTTTGTTTATGATGCAAGACAATTTTTGCTTTCTTTTTAGATCCAAATGTGGAGCCTGTGGCATTTGCACTCACAAGGAACTTGCACGTGCTGGTCAAGATTGTCACAGGTGTGTAACAGTCATGCCACTTACGCTTACTGTCCCTCACAAAGCAGGATTCCTGCTTTGTGAGTTTTTGTTTATTACTGCTGAAAGGCATCACGTTGCTGAGCCTGCATTCTAGGCTTGTGCATCAATTTTTCTTGTTCTGAGCAAACTTGGAGTGAATGTTAAGAGTGTCGAGTAATTTTGTTGAAGTAAATAGTTTTGTAATTTGCATAAAACCTTGACACTACAGCATAAAGTTTACAAATATAAAAAGCGCGCTTTATCGTAAAGATGGAAACAGTTTCCACTTGAGAAGACATTTTTTCTTTTTTTCCATATGCTGTCATTCAGATATATTTTAAGCAAAAAATGTAAGTTGTTGAGTCCTTTTTACAACAACAGCAGTGTAGGAATTTTGTTTATTGAAATTTGCTCGGTATTTTGGTTCAGTGTACTTGAATTTTGTCATGGCTGAGAACATGCAAGTGCTTTGCATTCGTCCATTGTGTAGCCCAGTGTGAATGAACCACGTGTCATTGCAATGCCACATAGTGCAGATGTCGCATGTTACCTTAACTGTGTGATGTCGGTTGTTTAGGCTGTGTGAGTTACAGCTTGTAACACAGCACGCTGAGGCATGCAGCTTGTCTACAGCACATTCCACTTAATTCGCCTCTTCGGGGTTTTTTTTTTTTTTTTCTTTTTGTGTTCAGTGGAGTGTGGCGGGAAGCGCCAGTGCTGGAACTTCTGCAGCCGCGGCCTCTGCACCCTGGGCCTTGACGAGGTGGTGCTCCTGTTGGAGCGGGAGCCAGGGGAGTCGCAGTTCCCACGGGATGCTCTGCGGCTGTTTGCCACTCTGCAGGGTATCGGGGCCACGGGGGGCCACCGACCGGTGGGTGTAGTTGCCCCCGGTGTGACGATGACTACGGCGACTGCCGTGGGAGCGTTCCAGTGCCTGCCATTTCCCGAGGGGGTGCTTGGCAGCAGCGACCACGGTGGATTCCTCCTGCTGCCTCACATGGGACAGGTGTGCATAAGAGAGAGAGCAAAAAAATAAAAGAACCAAAGGCTGGGCTATAGTTAGTTCATCTTGAAATTTCAGCCAAGGTGAGATAAGGGCAACAGAGAAGCACGCATGAACAGATCTGACTCATTGCTAAGGTGGAACAACTAAATAGAAAAGATAGAGTGCCGTCTGGCCTTGTCTATTCAGTTTTCTCATTGTTGCACTGAAAAATCGCATTATGTCCAACGAACTTGACCAACAGTATAATATTCTCAGAAGCACCATTCTACTCCTTTCCTATCGCTCTTTCCTTTCTGCTTCCAGCCAGTGAAATCCATATTCTTTCGCACCAGGCATTAGTGGCAAGTATATCACGCCGTTCATGGATCATGGAATCTATAGAATTGTCTGCCACATATTGAGTCGTGCACGCTTTCTTGAACATCCAAACGGAAGTCTTTTACAAATGCTTAAGGCAGCACCATATTAATTTATTTGAGCACAGCTGCACACTGATCGCTTGGCACTGGTTATGTAGTGCATGCTTGCTGGCTTGTGGTGGAATTATTCACACTGAAACGACATTTCAATGTCATAGACCGAGGACAAGACATGCAAAGCTGAAACTTTTACACAAGACGACACGATTGCAAGAGGCAAATTGATAGATTTTGAAAAATGTGTGCAGCATACTCGGTGTGTGTCCATTAGACAAGCAAATACGCAACTCCACAACTTGTCTATCCAGATATTTAGACGTTTTGCTATGTATAATTATATAATGGATTTCAGATCTTTTCACGGTGGGTAGTGATGTAATACTTCGCAGACACGATCGTTATTGCGCATTGTATGCTCTGTGCTTGTCAGCTCAAAATGGCCAGACCTGGTGAAGGCCCTTTTAAAGCGTGCGCTATGCTTCCGACGACACCACGCGCTGTGAAGCAGATAGGCAAAGATGCTTATCACAATAGGATTGTTGGTGATAGCTGTGAATGCCACGTGCAACGACTCCGAAGAAGATTTGCTGGTACTGAAACGAGAAATTGATGGTGCGCCGGCGTTTTCACGCGAGACAGGCAGGTGGGTATTGCAGTGAAGCTGCCGCAACGGGCAGCTACATATTGTTCTCGATCGCACGCACCCCGCGCAATTTATTATTTACGTGAAACCTAGCAACCGGAAAATGTATCATACGATCGCAATTTGGTGAGGCACTGAACGTTGTTGCTAAACAGTCGTGTTTTTGGAATGTATGAGCCAGTAAAAATTGAGAGTAACTCTATTGGGTCATTTTTTGTGTTCTCTATTGTGAATTTTGGTGCCGGGAAAACGTACATAAAGGGAATGCATCAACGAGATTGTACTGTATATGCCAACCACCTGTGAAGCTGGCAGTTCCAGCAATTGACATTGACAGTCTCACGTCTCATGCAGGTTTCCAATGTTTCAAATCTGAAGTTCTCATTTTTGTGTTGCAGGGAGACTAGCAACAGCGCTTTGTGCATTCTTACAGATTAGCCCAAGTTTAGTGCCCAATTCGGCAAAGATTGTGTTCTCAGATAAGTGTTCCCTTCTAGTGTCAAAGTGGGCAGAAGTGGCAAGGTTATTGACAGCAAAGAAGTGGAAAAGTGCTTCATCACATTCTTCCTCCCATCTTTTTGTTTGGACAGCGCTTGGACGGACTTGTTCTTCCCCGCCCTCCATGGCTGTGTGCCGTCCTGCTCCAACGAATGGAAATGCCTTGGGCTCGTCTGCTGCCTCTTCGCCTTCTGCTGAGGCTTGGAGCCGAATTTGAAGGTGAGTGCTGTCACACAAGAAGCTGGTTTGCTTTCAGCCCTTTCCGTGCTAGAAACAGTTGTAGCAAAACAATTTCTTTCACTCTGGCAGCAATTCAGGGCCAACCTGCAGGCTTGCTTTTCTAGCATGCCCATGGCTGCGCAAAGCTTTCAGCATGACTGAATGCAAGCACAGCCCACATGCCCTGTTTTAGAGGTAATCTGCCACTTTTGAAGAGACTGGGCGGGCTGAGATGCTGTGGCAACATGTGCTGTCTTTCTGTACGTTTAGTGCTGAAGGTTGTGTAATCTCAAGTTTCGGACACGCATAGAAGCGAGAGGCCAGACGAAGCATTCACGTGCTGCTGCCAGCGCTTTTCAGGATAGCGCCGTCCCACTGCAGGAAACACGATCACCCAGAGGGGCAGTGTGAATGCAAAAATGTGGCTGGCTTTGCATCGTACTGCCGATGTGAAGATATCATTGCCGTGGCACAAAATCATATAATTCGTCTTCGACTTTCAGTCAACAAAACCTTTTGTCTAAATTAAATTTGATTTTTCTGGTTTCCTGATAACTTAGAAAATGTGTTGTGCCTTCTATGTAAGAAAAATTCACTGGAAACATTACTTATTTGCATAAAAGGTTGAGATTCAATGTAACAAAATTTAATTATACTGAAGCAAATTGTCAATTTTACCGACATCGTTGTAGAGGTTTGACTGTACATTGCTTAATTCCTTTCATCACATTGCTGTTTTATAATGTGGCAAGGGGTAGGGGCTGTACTGCACTGCTAAGTTTTTAGGCAAGGAGCTCAGGATATAGACAAACTAGGAGACAGGACCTCCATCAAGTGTGTTAGGGACAGCTTTGCTGCAGCGTGAAGCATTCGAGTGCAGTTGATGTGAATCATTACTGTTCTGACTCTTTTTTGGCATGCCTTCAGTAGTGTGGGAGGACAGGTACATCGAGGTCGACCTCGCTGCCCATTTGATTTTGCATATTTAACTGTGTCCAGCTTGAACTTGAAATGGAGGAGGTGGGTAGTGAGCACATTGTTATTTAAGTTTCACTATTCTCTTGCAGTGTACCCATACCCAATGGTCAGCATCCGTGGACGTCGCTCTGTCTATGCTGAAATTGGCCATACTATTATGACTGTTCTATTGGTGAGTGATGAACATCTGCTTGCAGCTGTGGTACCACTTGAGTAACTTACTTCTACTGACAGAACTCAGATGGTCTATTGTCTTCAGTAATAGCCATTTTCTTCACATGATCTATGAATACGCATATACAGAATGCTGCATAAGCAGGAATGCCAGGTATGCAGGTATGCATTACTCTCCGCGCTAAACCACTGGCTTGTTTGTGGTTAAATTTTGCGCGGAGGCTCAAATATCACAGTGGAATAATTTTTTTGAGCATGTTTGAGTGAATTGCCTCTCTGTTTAGCATAAAATAAATTAGTGTATAAGTACGCGTCACCTAGGTTAATCTGTAATGTGGTGCCATCTGTCAGTTTGCTCTCTCTCGTGGCCCATGGTTGAGCCCTAACAATGACAGACGATGCCATCATTCCATTCTTGCTAATTCTGCGCCTTGTGTTTAGCTTCACCACAGGCGACACATAGATTTAATTTATCCCACTCTATATGAGCTGTGTGACAAAAGAGTAAAGTCAGCTTTAAAAGTTTACGGACCAAGGGACCTGAAAGAAAAATAGTTTCTGAGCAGTTTGTGTCGTACCTGTTATCACTAATATCATCGCAGGTTCACCTAGTGCACCAACTTTAAACTTCCCTGTAATGGATCCCATAATAATTGACTGGTTTGGTATTAGCGGGCTAATCAATAACCTAAAGATTTCGTCTGCCAGTGGTCCTGATAGTATTGATTCCAAAATATTAAAATGCACTGAAGTGTTTTCATCTGTTATTCTTTTTAAAATTTTTGCTCAGTCGTTGCAGTATGCTTCGCTAACGCGTGACTGGAAGAAAGGAAACATGGTTCCAATCCCAAAGTGTGGCAATGTGCATGCTCCCGAGAACTACCGTTCATTTCACTGACAAGCGTCCCTTGCAAACTTTTGGAACACATCATTTATTCTCACCTTGTTGACTTCTTGGAGACCAATTCATTCTTTCATTCCTATCAACATGGCTTCAGAAAAATGTTCTCGTGCGAAACCCAACTAGCTTGCTTTACTGAAGATTTTTCTGCAACTGACAATAAATTTGACGTTGACTGTATTTTCTTGGACTATGCTAAGGCCCTTTATACCGTAACGCATGAATTACAACACCTCAAACTTGATCAGCTAAACATTGATCCTATAGTAGTAGCTTAGATTAAGGGCTTTCTTTCTAATTGAACCCAGTTTGTGACTGCTAACAATGGTTCCTTTGATTTTTCATCGTTTGCATTAGGAGTCCCTCAGGAATCTGTTCTCGGGCCTTTGCTCTTCTCAATTTATATTAACGACCTCCCTGACTGCGTGAAATCGTCTTCAATTAACTTATTTGCTGATGACTGCGTAATATATAATAAGATTGGTGACCCCGTTGATTCCACTAAACTATAAGAAGACCTTAACAATTTATCCATATGGTGCAAAGCATGGAACATGAAATTAAACGTGAATAAATGTAGATATAGGCACATTTCACGCTGCACTAACAATACTGAGACACGCATGTATATTATGAATAGCGCCCCTCTCTGTCAAGTTAATTTCTACTAGTACCTCGGCTATGTATCACTCACGATCTATCATGGCACAAGCATGTTGAATATATAACGTCTAACGCTAGTCGCACGCTAGGCTATCTGCACAGAAACTTTTACACTGTTCCTGCATCTTTAAAGCTGATGCTCTACAAAACACTTGTTCGCTCAAAATTAGAATATGCCTCAGCCATCTGGGATCCCCCTCAAGCATCACTAACCCTCTCCCTCAAAGCCATTCAGAGTCGCGTGTCCTGCTTTATTCTATCTAATCACCCTCGTCGTGCTAGCGTAACACTCATGAAGCAAACCCTTAACATACCAAATCTTTCAGTACGTCGTGCATACAGTCGCCTTTTCCACAAGATTTACCACAACCTGGTATTAAAAGCGAAACTTTTAACACCTCCTTCTTACTTTTCATCCTGCAGCGATCACCTTCATAAAGTTTTTGTGCAATCTTTTCGTACGAACCCGTACTATTACTCGTTTTTTCCTCGGACAATGTACATGCAATGACTGGAACCACCTTTCCACATTGGTCACCACTTTTACAGACGCATCGAGGTTCATGACTGCAGTTCCCCATGCCATATAACAAATATTTTTTTCATTTTTCTGCATTCCTTTTCTGTGTATGTACCACTCCTTTATGTAGCGCCTGCAGGTCTTGAAAGTATGTAGAATAAATAAATAAATAAACAGGCTATCGGTTACAGCGGACGAAATTAGCAGCCTTTTTCAAGATCGGGCATATAAAACATACTTTTGCCGTGTTGACACGGGCTGACACCTGACTTGCGGGGCTCTGCCGATGATCGCGGCTCAATATCACGCGCTAGGGAAGAAGGCGGGGCGGAAACGCGCCACCTTTTCATGCATAGGGGGTGCGGGGAGGCGAGAGAGGGTGGTTCTACTCCGGCAGCTGCTGCTTCCGGTGCGGCTGCCGTATCTTAAAAGCAATCTGCGATGTGGACAAAGTGTGCCCAGTGCCGGTAGCTTCGTGTATGCAGTGTGCTTTCGACACTTAGTTCGCGTTGAAGTGAGAGACAGCACGAAGGTCAGTTCGCTCGCTGCTGCCAGCGCGCTCATGTTGTTTAATTTGCTACCACAATCAATGCTTTGCCTTTCAGGCAAAACTGTGACTTTTATTAATTTTTTTTTTAAGCTTTCAACGTTCGTCACTCACTCTGCAATAAAGTTGTTAGACATCGCAATGAAAGTTTCGAAAGTGAGGCTTTTTGGATATTACGGACTTCGGATAAAATGGATGCTTTTCATTGGATTATCAGGGTCCGTTGTAACAAGAGTCAACTGTACTTTGATGGGTTTACGAAATCTCGTGAAAGTGAAACTACCACCGAAAGTCACGGAGGTCACCCGAGAATAGCGCCCCAGCTGCGTACGTCATCGGCACACCGTGTTGTGTGCCACGTGGTGGTGCTCAAACACGATGAACTTTGTTTGCATTACAGCGTGCAGGCACTCCCTTTGGCTGCATCACTGTTTCGCTGGTTTCACGACAATATGAACAAGCCAAGTGAAAAGCGGAAGTGAAAGACCATCAGATTGGGACATAAGAACGTTATCGTAACAGCTGTCACATCATGGTGCTGAAAAGTTGTGCGTTGCACACGCCAGAGAGTCCTTTGCTGTTTTATTGAATTTTCATCACATACACGACCGCGTGGCAGTTCAGTGGGCTGCAGAGCCATAGTATTTGTTGCATGCTCAAAGTTGTGCATACCATTGGGCATATGCTGCAGTAAAGGACAATAGTCAGTAGGACAAAGTAATGTATATAGTAACGAAGCAATTTTAGCTTCGCCCATTAACTTCGTTACAACAAGGTTCCAGTGTATAAACAGGGCATTCTCCTCATCTTCAGAGTTGTGTGTGTTTACAACTCTAAAGATTACAGCCCTGAAGCTGCAGCTCTGAAGAGTTGTAGTTTCAAGTCTTCATAGTTGTATACATCTAACTCCACATGGTGGACATTTGCAAACTGTGAAGTATAAAGACATCCATGCCCTTATGTGAAAATGTTTTTCTGTCATCCTTCTCTTTCACTGTGCTAGGATTTCCGCAACTTCCAGTACCAGCTGGCCAGTCTGTCGGGGCTTCTGGTGCAACTGGAGGGGCGGCAGACGACGGTGCGGGTGCCCCGGAACCGCTACGATGCCCTCGTGCGGGTCCTGGACGGCAACGAGCATGTGCTTGCCCTGGCAGGGAACATGAACCCCGAGGCTGATGCTCACCTTGTCTGTGTGCAAGCTCCTGACGCAGGCACCTACCACTCTCAGGCACTCCAGGTAGGCTGCTTGAAAAGCACAGGTCTCCATCGCAGCACGGGCCTCATCACTTAATCATGGAAAAAAAACTTGTCATGTGGGAGCAGTATCGTGGGAATCGAAAAATAGTCCACAAAAATCACAGTCCAAAAAATTCGTTCAGCCAAAAAATAATATGTATTAACAGGGTGTCTACCAACCGGGAAAACCGGGAATTCTCAGGGATTTTGAGTAGTCTGGAAAAACTCGAGGAAAACTCAGGGAATTTGTGCTTCTATCAGGGAAAATTAGCTGTAATTATTTTATAGGGTCAAAAGTCTCGGTAATGCTGGCTCGAGAAACAGACAGGACTTGTAACGAATCGTCGTCGGCTGGAGGAGTTGCCAGTGTACAGTCAACGACCGACTTTCCGGATTCCCGATAACTCGGATGGCTTCGCGGCACCACCACGTACCCCAAAGAGTCAATGTATCATAACTTCTGAAATTTCAGACGCAAGAACTCTTCGCCGTCCGATTTTCTAAACGTTTTGCATGATCGCAGGTCCGAGACGGCATTAATGAAAACCACCACCGCTGCTATTTTGATTACCTCGCCGCCTTGAACCGGTGCTCTCGCACGCAGATCCGCTGGCAGCCGTAGCCACCACTGCGGCAACGCTAGGCCTAGCTGCTTCGATGTTCGCTGTTAAGCCTCTTGTCGTTCGGTGCCGTGTTTCTTCATTTTTCCGCTGACAGCAATAATTTTGTCTTCGAAGCTCGGAAAGCACGGCGCATTGCATAATGCTCTTTCCCGAAAGTCTGCTTCGCCTCATTACAGTCGTGTAACGCGGTGAAGCGTAACAAGCGTACGAAGGGGCAATTGTCGCGGGACACTATGTATTCCTTAATTTTACACGTGTGCACCCACCCTCACCTGTCACAGTAGGAGCACCGATATGCCTAATAAGTGCACTGACAGCCATTCAGAGCTTTTTCAGACGTACATGTGTTGATTTTAGCCCTTAAGGGCAGTAAAAGACATGAATTTATTTTTTCGGACTGCCTGATTCTTCGGAAGTTTTCGCGGCCCCTAGGGGGTCCGAAAAATTGGACGTTGGCTGTAAATTGACCAAGAGCATTCTTCAAATGGTCCGTGGGGCGAACGCGTGGCGAAAGTAGGAAGAGAACAGAAAGGATCGACGCACTGAGGAATGAACGGGGAATTAAGTATGCGACTGCTTCTTTGAAGGAGCCTGCGCTCAAAAAACAAATTGTTGGCTGATGCTGAGATACAGGTGTCCCTCATCCAAACCAAAATAAACTCTTTAAAGCAGTGAAACACAACACTGAGGCGTCTTGCGCGAGCTGAGAGTATGTCAGGACAGTTGCATGACACTGAGCATGCTATCAGTTGATAGAAATAGCTCATATTTGAAAATATTTGCTTCTGTATGCATCTCCTTTTTATTTGTACTAGAGAATGTCCAACTCGATTTGAAAATTTTTTCGAAGACATTTTATTTGCTGTGCATTTTAATAACCCCTCTCTTATATTCTTTTTTTGAATAACATAAACACTACTCCTTAGTATTCAAATTGGATTAAGTCGGTTTTCTTTAAATTTTTTTTCATATGCTGACTAGAGAGTGACAGCATAGGGCGATATGGTTTCAGCGCGACTTGACATAAAACATAGTTCTGCATCACTCAGGGAATTTTGCAAAAGCACTCAGGGAAAACCTGGAAAACTCAGGGAATTTGGAAATGTCAACTTGGTAGACACCCTGATTAAGCTTAGAGAGGCTTAGTTATCTAATAATGCCCTGCCTCATACTGTGCTTAGAGGCGATCAGACTTGCTTGGAATTGCGCAAGAATGATGTCATCTCCGTATACAGTCGACAAGAGCGTCACCACGTTGGTGATCTCTGCCAACGGACTTTGCCATGGAGGTCAAAGAAATGAGCCACGTTTCTTTGCACCACTTGGCTCTTACGAAGGCACAGTAGGTGGTGCCGATAACACCAATGTGAAGCCACACAAACACGTACAAAGATTCGATGTCTTCAAGACACACCTGATCAGTAGATACACCACATAAAAAATAGCAACTAAATCTTTAGAGAAAAGACATCCTACAGTAAATAATTATGACAATAGTGCTGACCGAAAAAAAGGAAGAAAGGAGAAAAAGTGCCATTCCTTAGAGCGTTTTGTCAGCCAAGGGAGAGCGGGCATGGCCTCCGAGACAGAAGGATGATGCACAGTCTTTGTTGATAGCATGCACCTCCCAATCTTGGAGGCTCAAGAGTGGGCCACTGGAAGCCAAGTCAGCAGAAAATCCAATATGGCAGTCTCCAAGATAAGGTAGCGGGGGTTAGAACGAGCAATTTAATCTGGAAAATCAAATGTTGGGGCCTAAATTCATCCAAAAAATCAGTCATGAAAATGCATTAGCTCTGTAGGAACCCTGACAGTGCATTTATGAAGTATGGAATATCCATCCAGTCTGAATTTGAGTCCGAAAAATTTGTCAGGTAGTGTACCACATGCTTTTGAAGCTCTCCATGCTTGTACAAGTAATGGTAAAATAGTGTTGGGCCAAACAACCTAAATTTACTCTGGAGTGGAAACACAAAGGGAGTGTATTGATGATAGAGCAGTTCACTAGCGAGAATTTACAAGAACACTAAGGATGCGACACAGTTAATACAATGCAGGGAGTTCAGTGCAGTTTGAAAAGTGGCCCTAGAAAGTTGAGAGTTTAGACTAGAGTTTCATTGTTAGTGGCAACTGTGGTAGCCAAGATTGATTGAACAGACGTGGCCATGACAGTGTTTTCACAGCAGGACAGCTTGGCTTCAAGATGTGTCATCAGGAGTGGACGGCCATGTGTCACGATGTAAATTTAGGCAGTTCTGCACCAAGAAGGTTTCATGTAAAATATTCTGGAGTGGCAGCTCCTGTAGCTTGTTATAATCTGAGGTAAAGCCGGTGCTTGTCCCTGGTACTTCACCTCTAAAAGGGAGCCACACCGACTAGAATCTGCTCACAGCTCAAGTGCTTTTGTTCTGCTAATGTAAATGCTAGGCTGATTGGAAAATAAAAACTTGTTGCCTGTTGGTTGAGGTTGTCCGTCTGTTTGCAGGCCCGTCCTGGAAGCCTCGTGGAATGCACGGGGGCGTCATTCGTGGTGTTCAGCGGTGCTCTCAAGGGTCCAGGGGAAGCCAAGCACAGCATCGTCGAAGACGGTGTGCTGGTGCAGCTTTCGCCAGCCAGCATGGGAAGTCTGCGGACAGCGCTGCGTGCCATGCGTGACTGGCATGTTCCAGCGGTTCCTGCGTCGCCTGGCGAAGACGCTGGCCACATTGCCGTCATCTGGACAGAGGATGACCGGCCAAAGAATAAAGGGTTTGTGACACTTACATCCTTGTTTTGTAGAAGCCTGTAATCTGCCTGGTCAGCAGTCCTATGTCCCAGGTGAGCACAGCGCTTGCTCGAATTCATTTAAGGCATTGGCTCTTTCACACGAAGGACATGGTATGGTGGAGCGCTTGGTCTTCCTATAGTGCTAGCATGAAACAATATTACCTTGAGAATACAGTCAACATCTGATTTTTCGGACTCTCTGTAGAGGCTGCGAAAACGTCCGAAAAATTTGGAAGTCTGAAAAAGTGACCCTTTCACACCGTTACTATGCATCACCCTAATATGTTGTGTATGCTTGGCTGCGTAACAGCGCTGTATCGCGGCTTCCCAAGCTTTGAAGCCATCTACGAGAATGAAAAAGGTGTAGGCGGTGCTGTTTATTACGTTGCGCATTTTTTTTTCAATGGAAAACATGCCACTGAATAGCAGGAAGCTTGGTAGTAAACGTCAAAGCAACTAGGCCTAGCATTTCCGCTGTGGCTACGCCTGCTGGCGGATCGGCATGTGAGAGTGCTTGTTCAATGCTGCGAGATAATCAAAATGGCAGCAGTGGTGGCTTAGATTATTGCTGTTTCGGACCTGTGGTCACAGCAAACGGTCTGTAAAATCGGATGGCAAAGAGTTTCAGTGTCCAAAATTTCAGCTTAACATTGGCTTTGTAGGGTATGTGGCGGAGCCGTGAAGGTGTCCAAATTATTGGGTATGTCCAAAAAATCAGTCTTTGGCTGTAGTAGTGAACTGGCTGGTTAGTATTGGTTGTGGAGAAGGCTCATAGAATGAGAAACAAATAAATGAAGGGTGATGGGACACATGCATGCCCTATCCCCATTGATTACTTTGTCCCTCATTCTATGTTCGTTTTCCAACATGATTGATATCAACATTAGCCTGGAAACATTGACAACTTGTCCAGAGAAAATCCAGAGATACTCAGATTATTTGAAATTTTAATTGCAGTTAAACCTTGATGTAACCCTTAATACAGAAACCTTTTCACTGATATCAGTGTGTAATTCAATAAATATGATAGCTAGTAATAATCGATAGAATGAAACTGCTTACCTGCTGAATGTGACATTATAATGAGGTTTGAATGCACAAACAGCCACATTCATAATGGCAATGATGCAACACATTTGGTGCCCTAATCTAATTTTCTGACACGGCTGTTATAGGGTGCAAAGCCCAATAGACGGCCGCAGCCTGGAGGGCATTACTGGTGTGCGCCTGCGTGCATTCTCGGACTTCTGCGCTCGGGGCCTGTGCCTTCGGTGGACCGAGTTCTTTCTCCTTTCCTGTGACGGAGGACCAACGTGGGGCGGGTAAGCAGCAGTACCAGCAACAGCCTGTGTCAAGGCCGCTGCAGGGCAGCGGCTTCTTCTAGAGATCTTTCATCACCCCTGACCCTCTGTCAATAGAGCCCACTCTGTAGCCACAGATTTTGTAATCTTATTACACCATTTAATCTTCTTCCATGTTCGATGGTCCTTCTCTTCTGTCGTCGCCCACATTCTTTTAGTACGAGAAGAAAGGGGGTTAACCGAGGGGTCCGATTTTCATTAATCATATCATAAGAAGCCAACAAACAGACACCAAGGAAAACACTAGGGAAATTACTTGTACTTACTCATTGAATTAAATAAATGATGAAAAATAATAGCAATGAAAGTGGATGAAAAGACACCTTGCCGCAAGTGAGGTGTTTTTATTTTTATTTATTTATTTCAATACCCTAAGGGCTCAGGGGCATTACATAGGGGGGATTATTATACAATCATAAGGCGCAACAAGGTTACAAATGCCAAGGAAAGTAAGAAAATATCACAAGTGCAATAGAAATGGAGTGTTTATATATCAAAGAAGGAGGGTGCTACAGGTGTCATATCACAATCAAGAGAGGTATACTACAGTCGAACCTCGATATATCGAACAGCGCAGTGATCGCAAAATAGTTCGATATAGCCAGAATTCGATATATAATATCACGTAGAAAACGCGTCAAAAACTAGCACAAATCAATCAATGAACCAATCGTGGCGCAATAGATACTCACATGAAGCTTCAAACAAAGTATTTATTTCGTTCGCTGAAAGTACTGAAGCAGCGTAGCCTGCTTCATAGTGGCAACCGCGTGCTTGACCACGGCGTCCTCAACATAGTCCAAACGGTCCAGAAGAGACGGTCCCTTCTATTGCGCCGCAGTAGCGGCGTACAACGGCCAAAGCAGCTACAGCTTCAGTTGCAGTCGGGAGCGGTGCAACATCAGCGCTTGCTGGATCAGCCTCGGCAGCGTCTTCGTTCGGCCGCTCAGCAGTCACTTCTGCCGCGATCTCACGTCTGTTAGGGCCGATTTATGCTCGAGCCGCCCATCGCCGCAAGCCGCACCGCACGCTTGCGGTCGCACGAAAAATTGCACGTATCCAGCATTGTGCACAAATTACGATTTAAACTGTGTGCATAGTGTATACCTTACACATTGTAAACCGAAATTTGTGCACAAGTGTTTGATACGTGCAATATTTCGCGCGACCGCACGCGTGCTGTGCGGCTTGCGGCGATGGGCGGCTCGAGCAAACTCCGCCACTGTGCCGGTGCTGTCGTCACCGCCAACGAATTCCTCAATGCACATGCTGTGTGGCTCAGCACCGACAAAGCGCTCCAACTGGCTCCACGGCCGCCTCGATCAGGCGCGCATGGCCCCCGCCTAGAGTCACTCTACCCCCGCCGTGCGCCGTGCGCGCGTGCTCGAGGCGGTTGTGCTGGCTCCAAGCCGCTGCGTGTGTACGCCGCTACGTTCAAATGGCGCCCTCGGCGCAACCGATGTGGGCAGCTGTCGTACGCAGCAGTCCGGAACGCCCATCGCGCCGCCGCTATCTTCGAGAGTGTTGCGGGAAAGCTCGCCTCCTGTCAACAGAGCGCACTTGGTCCGGGCGGCGGAGTTCGATATATCCATTTTACATCCGGCCCCGTTCGAAATAAAAAATTAAATATGCATGCGATTTTCCATGTGATATAGAAAGTGTTCGATATACGCAATAATTCGATATATCCGTGTTCGATATATCGAGGTTTGGCTGTATATGAAATATCGATTTTATGCACATTGACGTGATTAGAGTAGCTCAATGTTGTCTAGATTTGGATGCACCAGTAAGGGTAACTATTTGTTCTGGCAGATCATCCTACTCCATCCTGTGATGTGGAATGAAAAGCGCGTAATATCAACAGTCTCAACCTGGACGTCTAAGAAGAATTCCTTTGCTGTGTGTCACAGGTGCGAGGACCCCCAGCGGGCTGCTGAGGGGCTGGCTCGGGCCTTCTGCGAGGCTCTGCTGCCACACATGACCTTGCTGCAGCCACTGTCTCCACTTGGCCTCCGTGCCCAGTTGGGCCCTGACCAAGTCGGCTATGAGGCCGGTGCGCAGGGCCAACCGCTGCCAGTTGTCTGTCAGGAGCCACTGGACTGCGCATTGGTGCCCTTGCTTACCGGGCCACAGGAGCCCATGCACCTCGAGATGCTCTTCCATGTCATCTACCAGTGAAAGGATTCGGGATGTCGGCAGCAGCCCAGCCTCATGAGAAATGTGCGCTAACTACTGTACATTCAGCTCCACTAGCAAGCCCATCTAATGGACTCATCAGCACTCCTGAATGACTGACTGACTTTGCTAGCCGCTTTGTGTGCTGTTTTAAGCGGCAACTCACAATGATGAGTGTTACATGGCTTCCAGTCTGTCTCATGTACCACGTTTTCCCCTCGTCAAACCCGAAATATTGTGAAGAGCCAACTGCCCAGAGAAAAGCTCTCTGACAAGTCCTGTGAACCAGCTTCACATTTACTCCTTGAGTGGGATCCAAACAGCTACACCTATGATACTTTTTTACCACTCACTTTTGTGCGAGAGGTTGTGCATGCTCATTTTCGTAAGCCGGGCCGTTCCTGTGAACTCTGTGGGGGCCTGGAGGGCTTTTCACCGATGCCACTTTCTTCTTTTACCGACAGTGCAATCTTGCTGCTTTTATCCCGCATATTGATTGCTACAAAGTTCTTATTTTGAGAACGAAAGAGATTGAGGACCTGCCGCTGCATAGTTAGCATTGTAGTCCTCCTAACACCCTTATGGCATGTGATGGGGATACTATCGCCTAAGCTTTTCTGAAACGGACAAGCGGACACAAGTCTCCTATGTTCTCGGCTTTGAGTTTTAGTGCGCACACTCTGCACTGTTTGTTGTGGAGGTCAACACCTGCGTCAATCGCAGCTAGACCATGACCACCCCATTCAAGCTTGCAGAGAGGACACAATCATTTGGGGACCTGTGCTTTTGCCAGCTGCATCCATAGTGAGAGTGTCAGTGCATGTACGTAAAAGCTGTTATAGGAAGAACTTATTGCTTATCATACTTTGCTTGATTTGCCAACTGCTGAAAATAATTATATTACTTGTGTGGGGTAATGCTCTTTTTACCATCGTGGGTAGCCTATTTCTTAGTTTCAAGATGTTTTAATTAAACTATCAGCAAATGCTGTGGTAGATGGCTCTGTGGTAGACAATCTGTTATGTCCGCTGCTGCCCGGCAATTTGACCATATGTGCGTGCCTATATGCCGACTTCACTAGTTCTACTCTCACTTAAGCTTTGGCACATTCTTATGGTGCTGATGATGCAGACGTTGATTCAAAAGTGTGCAGCTATGCTTTTGTAGTTGCTTGAGTAATGATTTCATGGGTGATAGGTGCAACAAAAGCCAGGGATCAGCCGCTTGTATGGTCTGCAAATATGCAGATTGTCACACACTGTGGTTCAGTAGTGAGATTACATGTAGCAACCTCGGTAGAAAACAGGAGTCGTGCATTTGTTTGTGGGGTCTGAACGCATTGATTACAGAGCACAGTCTTGTGCCGTTACACATGCCGCCCGGCCGTTGCTCACTGATTTATTGTAGCCAAGAACAGACAGCCGGAAGGCTAGCACAACAACATGCCGTTGACACCTTCTCTGATGTCATCAGTACTGAGATCTGCTAACTGGAGTGGCCATGCCTAATTGAGAATTATTGCATTTACTTGCCGACATAATTATTGACCATTGTTCTGGGTTGCTTTCGGTTTTCAGTGGGCAGTAATTTTCTAACGTAACTGCATATAGTGGAAATCTAGATATAAAGCAGTCCTTCTTAATACTGGTTTTTCTACCATAAAGTTAAGATCATACACTACACACCTGTAATGCAGTCACCTGGTGCAGAATATCTGCAGTAGAAGCTGAAAGACTTTGTAGACAAGTTAGGCACTGGAAGCTTTCGTGGCAAGAGTGCTGGAAATTGCAGAACATCCTGTTTGGATGTTATGATGGTGGGGTATACCTGGCCACTTGGGCTGCATTTCACATGTGTGCAGACACTGTGCATGTGTGTTTTTATTATAGCGCAGATTTTCCTGATTCTGGTGACATATGTTATATAGCTGATTTGCACTGTATAGAACCCAAATTGTACAGCATGATACTTGAGGCAATACAGGAAATATGGGAAGGAATTTAAAACTTAACTGTCCTTCATGAGCTGCATTGACCAGCTGTGTTGTCTCACTAAAGGCAACTGCTTTATTTTATACGTACTCTATGTTCTTTTACAAGAAACAATAACTGTCCCACTTAGGTAGCCTCAATGTTGGCATGATTTCACATGCCTGCTTGTGCACTTGAATGCGAAGCAGAAAGTCAGCATTTAACGGATGTGCATCATTGCTAATCTTCTCTTTGGAAATGCATGGGGCCTGAATTGCACCAGGTAGTTCCTCGCACAATGCGAACAGATAGTAGGTCGAATGAGAGTTGTGGAAAGCAAGCATGGGAACAGCTATGATGCAGGTGTGCTTATGGCAGCTCATTTCAGAAAGCAGTCTACAAGCATTCTGCTTTTATAGGGCACCTCCTCACAGCTTAAAGGGACACAAAAGAGAAACACTATAGCAGTTCAGAATTATAAGTATTCTTTCGAAACATTATGTTCCATTAGTTTTGCTTTAAGTGGTCAGTTACTGAAATAAAAGATGAAGGCAAAACTTCAATTTCTTGAATCCTTGCGCCGGAAACCCAGCACCAGTAGTTGAAGTGTAGCATTAAGGCTTTCAGAGCATTTTCTCGAGTCAGAGTTGTTGTGGCATAATAAAGGTTCTGAAAATTGCCAAGTTTAATCTTTGGCTCCTTAAAGAATGCGGTGTGGTCAGTCTACAGTGTAGTCAGGAAAAATATAGTTAACTATTTGTAAGCAAGTGCCGTTAAAATGTGATGTCACAGTGAGCTGGTGTGCGAACTTGATGGTGGCACTGTCACCTGGCTTATGAGGCATCCTCTCACCTTTACGTTGTTCTCATTTTGCTCATTTTCACGATAAGAGTGGCTTTCTTTAGTATTGTGAAAAGTAACGCAATAATGCAGCTAAATTCGTTTTTCTTTTTGATGGCCCCAGTGCACCAAAGCAACAAGTTTTTTTGGCATGGCTTCCAAGATCAAGGCACATGATTACGTCTGTGGCATGCAATATGGTCTCGGAGGCTGCAGTTTTGGCTCACTGGAGTCGTCGCTGCTTGTTACCAGAGAGGAAGTGGAACCTTTTGTTCGTGACCTAAAATTCACTGCAATAGCTTAATCCACTTTGTTCTACAAAATTTTAGTTCCTGGACGAACTGACTTAGAAATAGCTGTTGGCATTTGCACACCAAGCCAACAATATGCACAAGCGTCAGAAATACCTGAGAAGCCAATCATGGACAATGTAGGGAAGTTATGTATAAATGCTCCTTTTGCTATTGCAGATGCAGTTAGAGCCCCGATTGAAACTAGCACTTGATGCAGTACAGAACCTGTGCTAAGAATAGTTAATGTAATTAAAGAATGCTTAATGTAATATCAAGTCCATTCGGTGGCGCATTTGCTTACAAGTCTGAATTTACTTTTGTTTTTCAAAACTTTTTCTACCTATTTGCATTACTGCTTTCATAGCTGCGATATGTGTACCAGCTCTCTTCAGCTTATTTCAGTCTGCGATTTAATGTAAAGTGTGTCATTGTCTTACTGCACACAACTAAGCTCTGCAAGTTAAAATCCCAATCTCCACCCATAAGAGCGGAAGGGGTGAAAGCTATATTTTCGGCCCTCTTTATTAAGTCGTAACAGTCTTCAATAAATAAAGCTCAATTTGCGTGCTGCACTTTATTTGAATACAGGAAAGCTAAGACTAATATTGGCCTTGCTGAGCTTCACATCAGGGCTGACTCGCTATCTCAAACATGTACAGTGAGGCATTTTGCACTACGCTTTAAATTTTGTGGTCACTTACTTGCAATGGTTGCTGCTGGCGTACCAGTGTTAATGGAGCTTTTTGACGTATTACTATAGTACTTGGATTTGTAACCCGTGACCATTTGTGCTACTCCAGACCAGCTTACAAGCGTAAAAAAGAGTACTGACGTAATGTTTTCGAGTTGTCGTTCTTATTGTATAACTACCGCCCAAGCCCTTAAAACCTTAGAAAAAATGCTTGCAACAACCACAGGGCACCAAGCACATGATTTACTATGTGTTTTTTTACGAAACAGTTTCGGCTTCGTTTCCCGGAGGAGGATATGTCATGACGTTGCTATACATTTGCTGGCTCCGCGCCACATGGCTGCCACATGCAAGCCCAGCCAGAAAAAGAACATTTGTTTGTTTACTTTATCATGAGCAATGTTGTCATATCTAGCTCTTTTTCTACATGGTGTTGGCAGACCACGCTCTGTGTTGTAGTGTCACGATAGTCAAGGACACCAGGTCTGGTATTTCCAAGCTAAGTTTAGTATTAAAGTATGTTATAGTGGTTTCCCAACCTTCAAACTTGCTGAGCATTGTTGTTTTACATGCCAGAAGTGTGGAGGAAAATTTCTACAACCTCGAAAATATGTAGGCACTCCTTTAGCTTAACATCTGTGTTGACTAAAAGTTCGGAACTGCCTGTATGTGTGGCCTGCAAATGGGTATTCCTTCAACTAAAGTCTCACTACCCTTTGACATGATTCAGCTGATGTGTGTTAGTGTTCGTGTGCCTAGGTAGCACGCAAGGCTGTTCCACAGATGTGAATTGTTGCCAGGAAGCCGTTGAACAACCTAGATGTTAAGGTTGCTGTACAAGTTCAATTTATCCTAGGCATGTTTGTTTGTCGTGAAAATGATTATGTATGAGCTGCTTGTACAGTATCTATGACATTTGCATGCTGTGTAATTTACTACTTTGACTTCGATGCAGGTTCAACTGGAGCCCAATCAATTTGCACATGTTCTACTTGGAGCTTACATACTATTTTCGGCATCTTAAACAGAATGGGCGTATGAGAGGTGTGTGCAATATCGTTTGCAAGTGTTCTTGCTGTGATGGACAGAATAACATCGTACAACATGCATCCTTAACTGTTTATAACTGCTTTTGCAAGAATGCGTTTTCTCTTTTCATTAAAGAAAAATTTATAATGGCCAGCTGAATTTAGTTGTTACAGAGCTTCATGTAGATAAGAATGCATGCTCAGCCAAGTGTGAAAGGTTGTGGTATGTCCAGGCATTTGTGTGACTGTTTTAGGTTTAATAATAAAAAATATAGGTGATGTAAAAGAATTGCTGTCCATGCTTCTATTTGGATCGGTGGCTAGTTAGTGTTATGGTTACCAACATTTTTATTTCCTCAGTTGTGTGCCTTGGTTACTTTTTGTAAAGTGCGAATGGTCGATGCCTCATTGAGGAGGATACCTTGTTTAGCACTTTGCATAAGTCATCACGATGACTGTGTGACCATATGTTGCTGTTTGACCAGCTGCCTTTGAAAGGTATGGGCACTTGGCCTATGGACTGGACCATTTGTGCCAGCATGTCACTTGCACGAGTCATGACAACATGGACATTGGTAGCTGTGCCATGATTGCCTCTTGTGAGAGAAATCTGCAACATATTCAGTGCAATTCAAGATGGTGTCACGTGGTTTCAAGACCGCAATAAATAAGTTGCTTTTACTGTTATTGCCTTGATTCTGGTTTTCCTGTTGCATAGTCTGGTTAAAGGAATGCTGAACAAAAATTTCGTCCTGGCTTTTTTTTTCTAATAGCTGTCAACTCCATAATTATGGTATAAAGCCTCAATTCCTTGAGAGTGCCACAAATTAGAACACTCGCACGCGAAGTGTAATGCAGCTTCAGACATGACAAAGACACATCACTGCAAGTGGACATGGCAGTCACGTGATATAAACAAGTGTGCCCGCCAGCCTGATGCAGTGATTGAAGGCCATACAATAACTGTGTTGCCAAATTGGCCTTTCCAATTGTTTCTCTCTTGGAAATGCAGGGGAACCCGCTCTCCACTCTTGTCCTGTCGTGTGCTGGAAATGCTATCATGCTGATAACGCGCATGCCGTTCGTTACTGGAAAGTACTGGGCTCGCAGCGTTAAAGAAAGAAAACGCATTAAGACAGATGACGATTATCGTTGTGTGGCAAATATACACCCCAAAGGGTGCAACTGTTTTTAGAGTGTGAAGGGAAATCTGGCGCTGCGATTGTTCAACCACTTTATGGGAATGATGGGAAGTACAGGCTACGGATTGACGTTCTGTTGACTGGCGAACTAGTCTACAAGTGTTTTTTGGCAGTTTTGGTTTCGCTCCACAGTGCGACGCAAAGCTCTCGCTCTGCCTTTGTTGTGTTGCTCGAAGTGGCGATAGCGCGCTGGGCCAGCGGCTGGGCCGATGTTTGTGTCGCGGTGTGGTGTCGAAGCCCTGACGAGAAAGCGACGGCATTGTAAACTGTGAAAGAACATGTTTTGACCATTTGGACCTTGGTTTGTTAAGTGTGTTAGGTAGGCGCTGTAGCGTTACATTCTTTATGAAACTTGATCA
The DNA here is from genome assembly GCF_038994185.2 of Dermacentor albipictus. Taxonomy (NCBI): domain Eukaryota; kingdom Metazoa; phylum Arthropoda; class Arachnida; order Ixodida; family Ixodidae; genus Dermacentor; species Dermacentor albipictus. The sequence continues at coordinate 47,379,057 of NC_091829.1, read as the reverse complement.
GAAAAGCAAGAAGAAGGCACTACTGATACAAGACACAGACAGTTGTACCTCTAGTGGCTTGGCAATCAAATTTTATTAAGGGCTTCATTATGCATTGCATAATAAAGTTCTTCTGGAGTTCGTATATGCATTGCTCGTTTATGTGCTCATTGAAATGTGTGTTTTAGGACTTTGAGAGCACAAACTTACTTGTGGTAGGAAAGGTTGCTGCTTCCTGGCTGTAGTCTAGTGTCATAAAATGGCCGGGTAAGTGTAAAGCCACGCGCCATAACGCTTCGGAAGCGGTACGTTAATATAAGTTATAATGAAGCATACTCGTAGGAGGCCACAAGCGTCGTACTTGAAGACGTTCAGCAATCATGACAGCCTTCGTAGCCTTTCGAAAGAGCGAGAGTTCGCAAGTGCCTGTCGTCTGCGAGAAAAGCCTCACGTCCTCAGATCCTCGTAGCAGGCGACACGCGTCGTAGCATTCCTCTCAAAGACGCAATACTTTCTCACAATACAAAATTTTTATTTCCATAAGTACTTGATGAGTATATTTATATAAGTACATGCACAGTTGTTATATATATTGCTGTTGTAAATATAAATAAATAATTATTCTCTGGCACTAAATTGGGAACAGAATTGCAGAAGAATGCATATCCTGGTGTGCCCTAGCTGATGGTGAACCGTGCTTTTATCTCAGTCCAATTGCTCAGTCATACAAATTTTATGTAATGTGTTGTACATTATATAAGATATTCTGCAGAAAAAATAAATTAAATTTTACGCGATAGGTTGGAATCGCTTGGTACAGAACCGGGGTAATTGGAGATCGCAGGGAGAGACTTTCGTCCTTCAGTTGACATAAAATAGGCTGATGATGTACCGCAAGTTTTCTAATTTCATCGCACCACCTAGTCTTCTGCCGTCCTCTACTGCGCTTCCCTTCTCTTGGTACCCATTCTGTCACTCTGAAGGTCCAACGGTTATCAAATCTGCGCATTACCTGACCTGCCCAGCGCCATTTTTTTTTCTCTTAATGTTAATTAGAATATTAGAATCAAAATATTTGCGGGTACTAGTTGGAATCGTTTGGCACAGGACAGGGGTATGTCCTTCGTCCTGGACATAAAATAGACTGATGATGATGATGCTGATGATGATGAACCATAGTTTCTCACCATATTACGAGAAACTCTATGTGTTGAACAAATAGCTTTTGTGAGCACCCTCTTTTCGGCAGTTGGTGCCACTAAGCTCATTTATTTTTAGTTTTTTTCTGCATTTGCTCTTGACAGTTAAAATAATGTTATTTTCATCCTATGGTTTCCCCATCTTACTCTCTTACTGGTAATATTTGTCACACCTATTACAGAAGCTGTATATGGCTAGCCTATTCGTCCGTCTCTCCATCCATCTGTTGGTCGCCTGTATGTTGAAAACGTCTCCAGCACAACCCCATGCGCATACACGAAAAAAAAGAAAAGAGTGAGAAAGAGTGGTGTGTGAATAGCCAACACCACCTAGATAGCACAAGGCCTGTTTACTACCATCCATGACGTCACGCTAACTGGCCCGAAATGTTTATTGACAAGGCTTGCGTAATGAAAGCAGTGACGTCAAAATCACTGTTGCCTACTCGGGAGCATCCTCATTAGATGGCAGTCAGGCCAGATAACATGACATCATGGATCAGAGTGAAGAGGCCTTAGACTATCTAGGTGGTGTTGGATTAGCTGTGCCACTAGTGATGTCGTTGCTCTCTATCACAGCCGAGCATGCACAGCAGTTTCTCGCTGGGTCCGAAAAATGGGTAGGCCACGCGTCATACGTACTCCTAAGGTGCAGGCAGCTCTTGATCAGCAACACTGGAAGCAGAACCATGAACGAACTCGTCTACACTGTGTCGATGCTGCAACCAGGGCACAACAACAGGCTCGTGCAGCTGAGCACAAGCAGCAACTGCGTTTCGATAGTCCAGCAGCCTACCAAGTCGTCGTTTAATGAACCGTCAGGATTAACCCAGTGATAAACACGGGCCGCATGTTTTAGCTTCACTGGTTAACCATTTGTACAGAGTGCCTGGGTGGTGACTTTATAATTACTTTACCTTTTCTCTACTATCCTTATGAACCTAACACCTGCAACAGCGCTCTCATTTTGCTTTTACTTGGACACAGCAACATAATACTAATAAGGTATGCTCAATGGTTTCCACACTATTTACGCACATTTCATAGGTCGGTATACTCACTCACGAGTGCACTGGCTCATATTTGCTTCACACCCATTTCACAGGTGTGAGATAGAGCATTAGCAAATGACAAAGGGTGTGAGTAGACGTAAATATGAATGGAAGTTAGTGCCAATAAATTTGAGCAGATGTGCAGTATGAACAGGAGGGATGGGCTGGTTAATGCAAGTACAAAGAAAAGTTGATGACAGTGATTTTGAGCAGGCGAGGGCATGAACATGGGTCACCGTTGAAGTGTGTGAGTGGACAAGGGCATGTATGTGAGCGAGCGCCAGTGAACGGATAAAAGTGTGATTGTGGCTGTGTGCCAATAAGTGTGAACGGAAGCGACTATGAACAAGAGAGGATATGAGTGGGAACTTTAGCGAGTGCCAACAACTGTGAGTAAGTGCATGGCCTGCAAAAATATTTGTGAGGGAGTGTCCACTTATCCTACCGACAAATGAGTACTATGTATAGATAATTGTGAATTACAAACCACCAGTGTGGCTTTGAGCCTTATGGAAATGATTGAAGTTATACATCGGTTTGTCTAACTCTCTTTACTCTGGCTTTGAACACCCTGGCAGTCTCCTAAATTAATCTTCTCAAGCTGACTAGGGAAAAACAAGTTTATTCCGTCATAGCTTCTAACACCAACAAAAATTTTTGACATTGTCAAAAATACTGATATAACCATATAATTAGTGCTGCTGCAGGAATTTGTGCAATAAAATTATGTGAGAATGCACATCACTTTGGCTACATAGAAACATTGCAACACAAAAACACAAGAAGAATAGTCTAAGAGAAAAATGAGCAGAAGTGCATAACCCCATTGAAGCCATGCCAACCATAGACAAATATATGTACTACTCACAATTCCCACGGTGGCTCTAGGTGCCTGCAGTGGCACATTTTAGTTTGACTCTAGTATATGCTTTATACTGGTCATGATGTACTTGCCTGTTGAGACTGTGCAGGGACTGCATTGCTGGTGCCAACCAACATCATAGTTTTTAAACAAGGTCTGAAAAGGTTTTTGCCACAAGCAGATGTGTTTAACTTAAGTGCTTTTGTAATGCTTCTGGCAGCAATGTAATCTTTGTGAACAGCAATCTTTTTCTCCTATTTATTTCTGTCAAAAAGAGGAGCACAACGCAAAAATGTTGAAAAGTCGTAGTCCTTGAACATGTCTCAAAATGTTGCTAATAGTTGTTTCTAAATCATGACTGACATCACAATAAGCACCTCTCTAGACTGCCTGGTAGTTTTTGCTGCAAATTTGTAAACACACAAAAATATTGTTATTAGTGTGCCAACAGAAAACATTTGTCCTGTTTGTATTCTATTGGATAGCTGCTGATCAGTAATTACGCTATGGAGACTGAATACCTTGACAGAGCAATAAATAATTATGTTGCCTTTTAAGCTGACTAGTTCAAAATGTGTGCAAGGTACAGCACAGCTATTGAACAAGTAAAAGTAGGGTATTCCCATCACCAAAACCTGGTGTGCCAGTCTTTTGCCATACACTACCTACGTGTACCACACACTATCATTGTTCATACACCTCCTTGAAAACCCTTTCAATTCGGAAAACAAGAGCCCAGGGCCCTTGAAAATAAATGAGCTCCTTCGTTTCCTGGAAAACTGTGGTTGAGTGTGGCTTCTGACCATTCAAAGTAGCAAACTCCACATAGGTGGCATGCTGTGGACGTTGTCTATCGGGAAACAATCCTATATAGTATGATCTTTTCAGAGTTTCTCTAAGCGATTGCAGTCCAACATGTTCACATGTAGGCACCAAGTTGTTTTAAATAGCCATCGTGCTGCTACAACTGCTTTCTCCTAGTTGGTTTACATTGCAGCCATCATGGCTTCCTTTCTGAGGCTCGGACTCTAGAAATGATTGTGCTTAACTCTCACAAAGCACTAACACCATTTCCCATTAAATAAAGTAGCTCATTCACATTTGTTTCTCACAAAAGAGAGAATATTGGTATGGAGAAAACAGTGAAATTACAATTGATTAAAATTTAGCATGGTAATTAATATTGCAGTGATCAACTTGAACTGTCCACAACTGAAAACTTCCTCCAGCATATCAAAAACGGTAGTGTGGGCTCTACATTGGCTTTCCACCACTTAAATCAGTTTTTAGGCATCAAATATTCAGCATATCAAAAATTATACGGGGCTTTGTCGGGCAAAGCAAGTTTCAGCCATTCAGCTTTAACCTGAGGAGTATCTTTGAGAAGCTAGATACATACTTTCGAGCGAATTGCACGATCACTGATGTGCCGCAATGCGATCGACATTGTTACAGTGAGAAAGCCGACATTGAAAATATGCCAAGAAGAGGTTGCAGCGTGCATGTAATGCTTAGCTGAGAAGAACTGCAGCTAAAAATATCTGAATATATTTTTTCTTTACTTTATGTGTATGACTGACTGAATCCAGCAGCATGGACTCTTGAACCGTCCTTGAATTTTGCATCAAATGTTCTGCACTATGACGATTATTGTAGAGGGACAAATATACACCCCAAAGGATGCAACCGTTTTAAGGGTGTAGAATAATTTACACCCTTTGGGGCGTATCTTGTCCCACAACAATAATCGTCATCTGTCTTGCCCGCGTTTCCTTTCTTTAACGCTGCGAGCCCGGCACTTCCCAGTCACAAACGGCATGCGCGTTATCAGTGTGACGCACAATTCTCGACAGGAAAGTAGCGAGCGCCGAGTTTTCCAGAAAGGAAACGCAAGCAAGGCAGATTATTATTGTTGGGGGACAAATATACACCCCAAAGGGTGCAAACTGTTTTAAAGTGTGGAAAGTACCGGGCTCGCAGAAAGGGAACGCATCAAGGCAGATGACGATTATCGCTGTGTGGCAGAAGGAGCACTCCAAAGGGTGTAAACGTTTTCTTAGAGTGTGCTGATAACGCGCGGGCCGTTCGTTACTGCAGCCCCTTCTGCCACACAACGATAATCGTCATCTGCCTTGATGCGTTTCCTTTCTTTAACGCTGCGAGCCCGGTACTTTCCAGTAACGAACGGTATCAGCATGATAGCATTCCTGACAGAAAAGTAGCGGACGCAGCGTTTTCAAGAAAGGAAACGCATCAAGGCAGATGACGATTATCGTTCTGTGGCAACAACAATAATCGTCATCTGCCTTGCTTGCGTTTCCTTTCCTGAAAACTCGGCGCTCGCTACTTTCCTGTCGACAATTAATGCTGCGTCACATTGATAACGCGCATGCCGTTCGTGACTGGGAAGTACCGGGCTCGCAGCGTTAAAGAAAGATACGCTCCAAAGGGTGTAAATTTTTCTATAAGAGTGGAGTGTACACACTCTTAGAAAATGTTACACCCTTTGGGGCTTATCTTGTCCCACAACGATAATCGTCATCCGTCTTCCCCGCGTTTCCTTTCTCTAACGCGGCGAGCCCGGTACTTCCCAGTGACGAACGGCATGCGCGTTATCAGTGTGACGCAGCATTCTCGACAGGAAAGTAGCGAGCGCCGAGTTTTCAGGAAAGGAAACGCAAGCAAGGCAGATGACGATTATTGTTGTGGGACAAATTCACACCCCAAAGGGTGCAACAGTTTTAAGAGTGCACTCTTAGAAAATTTTACACCCTTTGGGGCTTATCTTGTCGAGGGCCGCATTGTGCCTGTTACAATGCGGCCCTCAACACGAATGCCGAAGTGCAGACGCGATCTCGAAAGCTAAGATTTTGCGTACTGCTGCGTTGGTTTAGTCTGCGCTGCGCTTGTTTACGAACTAATGCAACAGCAAACGCTATTGTCGGTCTAAAATAAAATAAATAAAAAAATTACGCCATCTTGAAGTATTAATGGGAGCGGAGGTCTCACAGGTGGCGCTGCCTACATTTCTACTTCAATACGCGTATATTGACAGAGCATATAGCGCTTACGTTTTTTCCTACCTGTCATGGCGGACGTTAGTCGTTTTCGGGCTGCTGCGTGTGGTATCGCGCTTCGTTTTCTCTCTCACTGACCAACTTGCCATTAGAAAGTTTGACACCGCTAACAGTTTCGACCTGCTACCAGTTCAGAAGCGCACAAATGGCCAACGTAGGAGGAGGAGATCCGTGAGCTGGGTTCACACAGTGCGTTGCAGCGGCACCCGCGCTTTTCCTTTTTGTTTAATTTTTGTGAGCGGTGCGGGGACGCCGTGAACGAAGCACTGCTTCCGCGTTCTCTCCTAAGCGACACTGTTGTGACGGTGGAAGTGCACTCATGAAGGGCAAAGGCAAAGGTTCCGAGGAGTGTCCGCTGCAGTTTCCAGACGTGAGTCCGGTGGACCACGTACAGGAATGCCCGCGCTACACGGCAATCGCCCAGGGCGACGCGGCGCTCTCTCTCGAGGACTTGGAGCCACTGCAGCTCGAGCTCGAGACGCTTCTGGTGTCGGTGTGCGAGAGGCGCCGGCGGTTGGCGCACGAGACGCAGCTGCTACTTTCGTGGCAGGAGAAGAAGATTCCTGTCGGCGGTAGTGGCACACCGTCGGCACCGGGAAAACGTAGTCGAGTGTCGCCTGATGGCAAGCCGTCGAAAAAGTTCAGGGACGGTGGAAAGGTAAGCAGTGCGCTTTTAGGGATATATAGGGAATGACCGGCGGCCTAAGGGCGGCACGTTCAAAAGCACGTTTCGGCTGTGCGGCGATTGTGTACATTTGAGGGTGGTTTCAGTGATTATGGTGTGCGGGCTTTCATTCCTTGCACACTGGGGACGGAAATGTGTGGCAGATTTTGGGGAATGCCTGTCTCGTTAACAGGGGTTTAAATCAGTTAATTTGTCTAATTTACCGAACATTTTACGTCGGTAAAGAAAGAAGGTCGGCGAAATCTGACTTTAAAAAATAGTAATAATGCAGGTAAACGTTGTCTCTCATTTCAAATTTAGTGCATGGACCAGTCAGAAAACGAAGTATTTTTTTTTTTGTTATCTCGCATGATTACATGGATGGAATCACTTTCGTAAGTGCCTAGTGCAGTCACTCAATAACAGACACGACTCGATACTGAGGAACATGAATGTTGCAGAGGATCCGTTGACGTAAAAGCGGCAGTTTCCAGGCGGATTTGATTTTCTTGGTTAGTTTATTATTACTTTACCACATGGCCGTTGGACTGCCACAGTTTCAAAGGCTATGCAAGAGCTAGTGAAAGCTATGGCAGTTCCTGTTCCAGTCCTATATAAATAAGCTTCGTTTATCGGGAGACTGTTGTATTTTACTTGGTCAACCGAAAACTGCTCCTAGACATAGAGTAAATTTTTTACTGTTGTTTGCACACATAAGATTGCATTCGTGTTTGCACCAATCAAAGCCGGTTTTTGTGTTATCTAATCATAGTTGCCAGTCATTCCACTATGAACTATTGCTATCAGAGAGTTAGTTTAGACTGTTTGCAGTGCTTAGCTTGTGCAGCACAAATGAAACGCTAGTACCAGCTCCCTGCCTTTATGTACCTGCCAAGTGCAGCCGAATGCCTGAATAACTCTATTGACTGTGCAGGAAAGAGAGAGAGAGAGAAACAAAGGAAAGGCAAGGAGGTCTTCCAGATTGTGTTCTTATTTGTGCCAATGGCATTCAATGTTTTGAACGAACTATCAGATACAGAATGTGGGTTTTTGCTTTGTGTGCATCTTCGCTGAAATGAAGTGTGAACTTAATTTGGTATTGTATGCTGCAGGTTTTCACAGGTGGGCGGCCGCCGCGCAAGCAGGTGGCATCGAGCTCGTCTACATTGGCTACTGGTGTCACTTCTGAAGAAGGGCCATCAGTAGCACGTAATGACGCACCAAACCGTTTTTGGGCTTCCCTGGAGCCCTACTGTGGTCAAGTAAGCCAGCTTTTTTTCTGTTAGGTGCCTACCATCATAATAGATTGTTCTCGTGAGACTTTCAATGATTGGGTACAGTTTATGATGCTTCTATTTAGTCCTGCTACCTCGCCGCTATGTCTGGACGATGAAAGGTTATCTTGAGAGGCGTGCTAAGGCTGATATAGTTTGGAATTTTGATAGTGTGTCACCGCTTGAGCTTTAGAGCTCTGTAGGGTAATCTTTTCTTGCATTTTCTTGGTGGATGCACACACACACAAAAAAACTTTTTTCTTTGGTATTTGGCAAATCAGATTTAACCAAGCATAGTTGCCAGTCATTCTATTGCAGACTTCTGCTATCATGGTGTCAGTATAACTAACTCTATGGATATAAAATAAGGCAAAATAGTGACAACTGCAAAAACATTCCCATGATGCCATTTTCGTTGTGCCAAATGTAATTACTACTCTTACAATTGTTAATATAATGTTATATTAAAATAAAAATGCTCTAAATATAATGCGAAGATAAGCTTCTGTACATGTTACATATGTATGGGCTCCACGTAACATTCATTCTGTACAATTCTGGGAAAGATGCGTTTGCTATTTAAATAGGGGTGTGCATGAGAGTGCGCATTTGCATGCGCCATGGCACCATCGAATTGCACAAGGCTAAGAATTTCAAGCCTCAATACATCCTGTCTGGATCATATCTTATAGTCTGCACTTGCTGTTGACTCATACTGAGGACTTAATAGCCCATGCTGGATGCAACGAAAGGAAGTTTGTAAAATGCCACAAATCGTTCTCATTACTTGTCATTATATAATCACGTGTACTGTTGCTAGTCTTTGTTTGAGTGAGCAGTCATATGAGAAACTGTCACTTTTGCCCGTGTGTGCTCAAATTTTGTCCAACCCTGAGAATTATTCACCTGTGTTTGTTGCAATCTTTCTTTGTTGTATAAACAGTCATAGGTTCAGATACCCTATTGTTGCAATCTTCAGCTCTAGGCAAAATGCATTGCAATGCATAATGGGACTAATTAGCTAAATTCCTGGCTTTTACATCTCAAAACCGTGATCTGATTGCGATTCATGCCATAATGAGGAAGTACTCTGGATTAATTTTGATCAGCTGGTGTTCCTTTACATGCACCTTAATCTAAGTACACAAGCTTTTTGTTGCATTTCAGCCCCATCAAATTGCAACTGCTGCACCCACAATCTTTAGCTCAACGGTGCAACGGGTTATACCCATGCCACATGGGAGAGGTTAATGTCATTAAAAATCTAAGGCCTTAAGTTTCCTAATGCCATTATACCTTGTTCGCTGCTATGTGTGCATATTTAATGACATTAAACGTTGCAATGGCAATAGCTGCAGTGAAATGGTTAAGGTTGCTTGCCAATTGTAATACAGATTTAAAAATTATTTCGGGAGCAAACATTTAAGAAATGGCATGAAAAACATTAGTACTAGATATATTTTATGTCGTTTACTTCAGGAATGTCCTTTTTGCACCCAGCCGCAAACTATTTGAAGCTAAAACTTTCGATGCATTCGATGGCCAAGTGAGCAGTGATGGTTGTGAGAACACACTGTGCTGCAAAAAAAAAAAAAAAGCTGTTTCTTAAGGGAAGTTAAGAATATAGTAATTGCTTTTCGCTACAAATTCATTTTGTATTGTCAGAATGTGGAGACATTGGGAATGAGAGTACCCATTTGATGGCCAAGTGAGTTACAAGTGCACACTACGTCATGAATAGAATTAAGTTTTAATGACACTAAGCATGTCCGTGTGGCGCCCTGTGAATGGCATTAAATCTTAAGGCATTAGCAAGTTAATGTCATTTTCTGTGCCCTTGTGGCAAGAGTATTAGCCGCTAAGCTATCGTGGTGGGTCTTCGTAATATGACTGAGGCTTTTAAAAGAAGGCGTCTGTTTATTGGAGGACATCCTTGCCTTCGAGGCCTTCCAAGAGCATTACAAAAAGCTGGAACCTTTTCATAAAGTGTTCCTTGTATACTGTTAAGACCATACATTTGTTGTATTGACATCATCGTCGCAGCCATCTTGGAATACTAGCACGTGTAGAAACTGCGTATCCAAGGGACGTGACAGCACGGCAGGCGGGACTTGTGCTGAGTGTCAAATTGATAACAGTGATAATGGGGTGAAAAAAAGCCCTGATATGGAAAACCAATTGGTCTGGCTTACACATTCCAGCACTATGTTGTTTCTCATCTTGGGCCACTCGGCAGGTGACAGCTGAGGACGTGCGTGCCTTGGAAGAGCTGATGCGTGCCCGTGAGGAAGAGGCCTCGGAGTACCTGAAGGTGCCAGCCCTTGGCCGTCACTATGCCCAGCGGTGGGCGCAGGAGGACCTTCAGGAGGAACAAACACAGGGGGCACGAGCCGCGGGCGGTGGAGCCCAGGGAGCGAGGTGCTGTGCGGCGCTTGCTCTTTGACCCTTTGCAGTCATAAGAATAGGCAGTGAAATGTTGTCATATTGTTGCATCCGACACGAAAATACCCTAATTATATTGAATATCCCGAACATTCCTCCGATATTGATAGGCACGCTATAAGGTGTCTGAAATTTCTGCCAAGATACACCCACCAAGGCCATGCATAAAAAGCGTATGTTGGTGGTGTAGACGGTACGCTTCATATATTTCTTTTAATTATATGCCAAAATCCTGACCTATAATGTGGGAATGTTGCGGGAATGACGACATGTCAGAGGTAATTCTGGTATACAGGTATCTATGAACCCTTTACTGGGACCAGGCTTCAGTGACGTTATACCTGGGGAAACGTATGAACAAGGAACATATCAATACTGTTCTAATTTACATACATTTTTCTTGTTGTGGCCGTGAGATTCTTTAAGAATGCACATTGTCACTTTTTTTCATTCTTTGAGGCATGTTAAAGGGGCTCTGAAACGCTTTCTTATCAAACCTTAGAATGGCCTCACTATTAAAGTACGTCGTCCCACGAATCTCAGCCGCAAAAATTTTTCAAATACTTTAGCTATAAGCGGAGTTATCTCACAGATACCTGGCTTCGTCTCTCTTTTTTGGCTTTGCTAATACGTTGGAAGATACATAGCCAAGAAGCAAAAGTTGAGTGTTGCGGTGGCAAAAAAGCTTGTTGCGGCACCCTGCGGTGGCTGTGGTACACTACACTATGGAGAATTCCGCTGCCATCTAGGAGGCCACGCGCAGCAGATGCAGGTACACGCAGTGCGAAGATAAAATGATTTTGTTGTCTTTTTGAGATTGCACACTATTAATTGGCAATTATGCATTACAGAATGGTTTTGTGATCACGAAATCAGCCAATAGCATTGGACAACCAACTGCTTTCGAGCAGCTTTCAATTACAACATTGGGTCTCTCTGATTATCAGTCCCTGACAGTCCTGGACTGCATGGGACTGCTGTGCCACATTCCAGTTTGCTTGGACCGCTTTAGAAGCTCTGCCCACCAGTCCAAGAGCTGCAAGAATTGCATTCGTTTTTCGCGGAGCCGAAGTCACGGACTGTCCGCACACTCCCGTAGCTGTCAGCAGACTTTTGTTTGGACCAGCGCAAGCAGCTAGCAGACGACAGCTGTCTGAAAAAGATGCACATGGTGCTTGCCGCCATGTTGTGAAAGATGCTGTGTGCTTTTGTGTACTTTGTGGATTCTAGACGACAGATATTTTGCACTCAGCTATCATGTCTGTTACATCAGTGCTTTGTGAGCCATCATGTGAGCTTTTCATGAGACAGGAAAATCCTGCAGCTTTAGGTCTTCATATTTCTTTAAGAGAGAATCACAGTAATCAAGCACACTTGCTTGCTTTCTTTGCACGTCTCGCTAAATCTGTTATGCTCATTGCTATACATTATGTGCCTGACAGTCCAGGAAGAGCTGATGGATTCCGCTTTTCAGGTGAGTGAAGCTGGTGTGCAAGGAAGCATATGTCGCATGTGGCTATTTCACGCTGGCAGCTGGGTTGGTACACAATCGAAGCTTCGCCAATTATTCCTTCTGCCTCCTAGTTTGAGCATTTGTGTTTTGACATGCGGGATTAGTAGATGGTGTACACACGCTCTGTCTTAGATACTTGTGTGTTTTGCAGACTGCGTCGTGAGCTTTGAGATTATCGGCGGGCGCTTTATGCGTGAACAGCACCTCGGCAAGATTGCGATTTTGTTGAGTAGTGCCAAGTACGAGTAGCTACGAGCAGACGACGGCATGCTGGAGAATTACTTCCAGTCATGGTGCTTTCAAGTGAAACCTTGGGACAGTCCCCGACAGCTGAATTACATAACTGTGGCATACCCTTCTGTCAGGCCTAGTCGGACCGGAAGCTGTGGTTGCTTTGCAGACAGTCTGGGACTGCATAATCGCAGATGCCCATTTGCGTATATGAGAGCAAGCGTCTGTTCACTGGTTTTTACACAAGTCTAATTTCCCTGCTGCATGCAGTGCAATGTTTGGCTCACACGTTGCCAGAAGTCTTGTTAACAGATTGGCAATGTTTTGTTACTATGTTTAAGAAGTGTTTCAGGGCCCCTTTAAGTTTTCTTGTATAGCAGTGTGCCCTTAATGTGATTGAGTGCCTAGCATTCAGCACAAACACAATTCATTGTGGAATTCCAAGCTTATTGAATAAAGGTGTCTTGCTTCAGTGCACAGGTGTGAATAATACCTATTTTGCTTTTATGAAACAACCACTTGACCACTTTGAATGAAATTGTTGCATTTGTGAGAAAAAGGAAACAAAATTTTATTTGGTGCTGGGAATACCTTTACAGAAATCGCCAAAAATTGGTACCTTAAAAAAATTAAAGTGCGAAGTTTACAAATTTGTAACTCTGCACCAAAAACAGATATCACCAATTCTGTAAACTACATCCGTTAGAGCATTTAAAGCAAACAGATTTGATATGTGAATTTACAGCTTACGTAAAATTGTTACATTTATGAGGGTTTTGCATGTGTCTTACTCAGAAATTATTGTTAGTATATTTTAGAGTGGTGTATATGCATGAATTTTGTCACCTTTAGATGTATTATTAGGTGCAGTTTACAGATTGCTAAATATTGCCTTTTATTCGTGAGTTACAGCGTTGAAAACAGAATAGTAGAGCTTTTTGAAGATTTTCTTAAATATTTCAGAATAAATGTGTGGCCTAAATGAAAGAATCTGCTTCCTACAGGCACTGGATATCATATTCTTTTTTTTTTCAGATTTGACAAACATATTCAGAATTGATGCAATGGTTGCTGATGAAAACAATGTATTTGTCTCCGTGTAGCTAGCTATATAGGAGCTCTCAAGTTAGAGCTTCCTCTTAAGTATGCATTAATGTAAAATCATGAATATAAAATGAACCGATTTAAGCCTCTTACAACCGAAATACCATTTGCAGTTGCCAGAATTACATTTTAGGTTTTTTATACAGGGCTTACAATCTACAAATGCATGTAGTTATGAATCACTAGCTATGGCTGTTCTGCTTAGTACGAGGTTGTAATTTTTTATTCCTGGCAGCCAGAGCTGTATTCCACTAGTGGTTGAGGAACTCTAGATTGTCACAAATATTCTACAGCCTTGCACTGTGGCAACCTTTATACCCTCTCCAGCTTCTCATTAGTATCAGTACCTCCTTAATTTATAGCCGACTGTTCAGGTTTTTGCCCTAAGATATCAATTCCAAACAGAGCTGTCTACTGCCAAAACCAAAGTGGTTGTGCCTAAGACAAATTTGCGTGAATCCTGATTAACTCGTGCCCTAGTTATGCACATGCAAAAGTTCTTCAGCAATGCGTGACAATAACAAAATTACACACACGTAAACATCTTGAATTGTTACTGTTTGTTCCATGTTCAGAAAGGTCGATACTGATGCTTGAAATTGCACTTCTGGTGGGTTGTACCCAGGTCGCCACAGCAGACAAAGGGCAGCCTCAACTGTGACACGCCATCATCGGGCGGCAACAACAGCAAGGGAGGCAGCGGCGGGGAGCCCCTGGGAAGCCTGACACAACGGCTTGTCTCCTGCCTGCTGGAGGAAAACCTCTTGTGCCCTCCCCTGGAGGAAAACCAGCTGGGACCCCCACTTGGTCCGAACCCCGGCCTCGCGCAGCAGTTGGAGCGACGCGTGCGACGAGAGCTTCGTGAGCACGGCCTCCTGACCGAGACTGACAACCCAGATGACCAGGTTGGCATCAGATATTTCATAATCACCAGCCCAATTAGGTTTTCCTAAGTCATCACACTTGCGAAATTTCTGACTGTCTCTTCATTTCAAAACTGCTGCTTGTTGATTGGCCAAATGTATGTTGGTCTGCTGCTGCCCGTGTCACTTGTGAACTAAAAATAAAGCCCATGTCCACTGTAAGCTGCACTTTCTGGAGCACTACATGGACACTGCTGAAGTACCACTGATGAGATCAATATTTGTGGCCCCTTTTTAACATATTGCAAAGACGTGCCAGACATTTCACACACTGACACAGGAGCCCTTGCTGGCTAGCCATGTTGTAAGGTTTATACTTCATTGTGGCAGCAGCTGCTTACAGCATGAGAAGATTTAATGCTCATTGAATTAATGGGCAGTGAAATTGTCTTTCATTGAATTCTGCATGAGTATTTTCAGCTGCAATCAAAGCGGACACTGCTTAGCGTCGTGAATTTGAGAAATGCAACCCTGACATGATTACTGCCAGTGAGCACTGTTTTGGGAGTACAGTCAACATCCTGTTTTCCGGATGCCGAATTATTCGGACATGCGTGATAATTCGGACTCCTTCACAGCACCGTCAGGTGCCCCATAGAACCATTGCATAAAAACCTCGGAAATTTCGGACGTTCAAACCCTTCGCCATCCGATTTATCTGACTTTTTACCCCTAACCACAAGTCCAAGGCGGCACCCATAGCAGCTATTTTAATTATCTCGTAGCCTCGACCTCCCACTCTCGCACACTGAACCGCTAACCATAGCCAGCCACAGCACCACGGCCACCATATCGTATTGACACCTCAAACCAGTGCTCTCACAAGTCAATCCATTGGTAGCCATAGCCAGCCATTGCTATGGCCATAGCTTTTTGTATTTATCCACATGTATTTTGGTTAGCTTTGTGATAGATCATGTGATAGTGTTGTGCTGCTTTGTGCTCTCTTCGACGTTTGCTTTGAAGCTTCCCACTGTTTGGTGCTGCGCTTTTCATGGAGCGGATTCGCTGCTGACAGCAATGGCGCCAACTATGCCATTCTCATCTTCGCCTATGGCTTCGAAGCACGCAAATCCTTACTGTAGGCTGATAGTGGAAATAAAAGCCACCATCTTCAAGAAAGTTGAAAGCAGCCAGTCACAAGCCAGCGTGAGAAAGGAGTTCGGACTTTTGAAGCAAACAGTTTTGGATTTCATGAAAAGCAAGTTGAAAATCTTGGAAGTGGCCAGAAAGTCAACCGAGGCTCGAAAAAAGAATGAGTCAGGGTGTTTATCCAAAGCTTGAGGAAGCGCTCCTTCTGTAGGTAAATACCATGACCGTAAAGCGAATCCCAGTCTCAGGTTATGTCTTGAAGCAAAAGGCGGAAGCTTCCGCGCTTCAAATGAATGTCGAGGACTTCAAGTTCAGCAATGGGTGGCTCAGAAAATTCAAGAATCTTTATGACCTGAAGTTCAAGAACATGGGCAGGGAAAGCGGTGCTGTCGACGACTCAGCTGTCGCGCAGTATCGGAATGGAAAGCTACAGTCTTTGTTGCAGCAGTTCATGCCTGAGAACATTTTCAACTCTGATGAAACTGGATTGTTCTACAAAATGCTCATGGAGAAAATGTTTGCATTTGCTGGTGACCCCTGCCATGGTGACAACCACAGCGAAAAGCGGCTGACCGGCCGGCCTTGTTGGTAGCATCATGTCATGCAGAGAGAAACTTCCATTGCTTGTCATAGGGAAATCGAAGAATCCAAGGGGTTTTAAGGGGGCAACCTGACTTGTTCAGTACAGTCGCCGACCGATTTTCCGGACTCCGAAAATTCAGACATGCCCGATTATTCAATCAGCTTCGCGGCACCGCCATTCTCCTTATAGACCATAATGTATAACAACTGCAGAAAGTTCGGACACCTTGCAACCTCTC
Organism: Dermacentor albipictus; assembly: GCF_038994185.2. Taxonomy (NCBI): domain Eukaryota; kingdom Metazoa; phylum Arthropoda; class Arachnida; order Ixodida; family Ixodidae; genus Dermacentor; species Dermacentor albipictus. Next base: position 47,362,824 of record NC_091829.1, on the reverse strand, counting down.
GTCTTATTTTTGGACACTCCTTGAGCCAACTCGGTCGAGAGCACCATGCACCGACTCTTACCGGTGCATGGTTTGACTTGCTGAACGCCATTTTTGTTTTGAACGGAGCTTCCTTGCTGCCCCACGAAGTGGCGCTACTGGAAATCCCCGGTCATCATCATCGTTTCTGCCTTGTTTGATAGAGTGGCTCTGCAGCAGTTCCGGTTTCAGCTTAGTAAGCCATGTCAAGACAATCCAGCAGCTGATTTGTTTCTTTGCGCACGATGCTGCGAGCAGGCCACGTTTTTCGTTTGTGTGACTGGTGTTGGCACGGTGGTGTTTGCTTTGTGTGCTGTGTCGAGGTTTCGGTGATCCAACGCGGCATACGGAAACATCGCGTCAAGTCTCTAATGGTGCCGACAGTGCCCACGCAGACTGCGCTGGGGAATGCCGGCAAGTGGGTGCCGGGAGGCTAGGATTTGTCGCCTTCCGATGTGCACGCTACTGACGCAGAAAATGTTCTGCCAAGACCTGTGCAGCGGTTCCGGACACCGTCTCATTTGACAGTTTCACAGGTGCTCACGCTGCTGTACTGACATGCGCAGAACTTGATGACGGCGAGATAATTCGTGAGGTTTCTGCTGCACCGCCGGACGATGACTCTTGAGTCGGAAGATGACGCACCATGTGCTATGCTGCCGTCGCCTGCGGAGCGTTACAAGCAGTGACTGTGCTTTCAGCCGCCTATAGTGACCGTACGACCCTCTCCGAGATTCAGGCATACCTGATTGCACGTAAATGGAACAGCGTGCAATGGCGCATTCACGATTTCTTCAAGCCTACTGCCGAGCCCGAATAAGTGCATAGAAATAAAGGATTTCATTTTTTTTTCTTAATCTGCTTTTTTGGACACCTGTTTATTCGGACATTTCCGCAGTCCCTGTGAGGTCCGAATAAACGGTCGGCGACTGTATAAGGCAAAAAAGAAGGCCTGGATAACACAGCAGTTATTCAAAGTGCACATTTGCAAGTTGGACAGAAGGTTCAAATGGCAGAATTGAGAGATTCTGCTGTTTGTGGACAACTGTAGTGCACATGGCCACATGAAAGACCTAAAGGCTATACAGGTGAAATTTCTGCCGCTAAACACCACATTAGTCCTGCAGCTGATGTACCAAGACCTGATCTGCTACCCGAAGCTTCTGTACAGGTCATATGTGCTCAACTGCATGGTGCTGTGCTCAGACAGCGGCAAAAGTTACACCTTTGACTGTAGGTCTGCTGTTGGCATGCTTGCGGACTCTTGGAAGACGGTTACACAAGAGACACTTCGCAACTGTTTTCTCCATGCTGGCTTCACACTCGGCACTGAGACGGCTGACTCGCCTGTAGGAAATGACAACGTGTGGGATCAATCTCCTTCCATGGACTTTGCATTTGACGACCTGTGCGCCGCTGGCGTTTCAATCCAACTGGGATAACTTTTGAAGGATTCGTCGATGCCGACAAAGATAGCGAACTCTGTTCGGAGTTAACCAGTGATGAAATCATCCATTAAATGACGGTGGATCTGGATGACTCGACACCAAGAATGAAGAGCCAGCACGCCTTACGAGCTCCGGGTTGACGTGGGCACTTATGTTGCTGTCATCAGTACACAGTGATAATAAGACCCTGGCTGAAATTGAAGCAAACATAATCATGTGTAAGCGGAGGACCGTGCAAAAGGGGATCAACAATTTTTTCCCGCTGCTAATACACTAACAGGCACCGTTGACTCAGCTCAAGATAACGCCGGCGACATTGATGGCACCCGCTGTCAGATTATTTTTTATTTTTATAAATGACTCTGCAGAGCCACCTCAATGATACATTAGCAGAGTTGCGCAAATCCGACACTCCAAACTTGACCTTCTCCATTCAAGAAATACCTATAAAATAATGTGTTTTCTGCATGCATTTGATTTTGAAGACGTTTTTGCGCTTCCTTGGGAGTCCGAAAAATCTGACAGTGACTGTATTAGCAGTGAATATAGAAAGGGCACTGCATTAGTTACCATGTATTTCTCATGTTTAACAGGAACCCTCATGTGACATTCCCTGTTATATTACACTGAAACTGCTGAAGAATGCTGAATGCTGAGTGAAGGAAGAGTGCTATTTTTTGCGTGAGCAAGGGGAAAACGGGTAGGAGAGCAAGCTCAAGGTAACAGAATCAAGTGCGAAGGGGGGGAGTGCGGGGAGCCAGGTTGGTGTGCGGCTGCTTGTCTAGCGTGGCTGTGCATGGCTGTCAGCGTGGCTGAGCACATACGCAGCCGACATGCCCTGTTTTAGAGGTAATCTGCCACGTGTGTAAAAGTGGGTGTGCCGAGGTGGCTTGCCACCATGTGCGCTGTCTTCCTGCATGTTTAATACTGGAAGTTACTGATGAGTCTCTGATGAGTGGAGTTTCTGGTGAGGCACATTGAAGTGAGAGGCAGACGGAGCATTCAATTCTCGCTGCTGGTGCTTTCCATGATAGCATTGTCCCACTGTGGGCGAACTTATTACAGTAAAACCTTGTTAAACCGTACCCGCTTAAACAGTAGTTTCATTTTGAAAGTAGTAACGTCAAATCCCTGACTCAGCGGCCATTGAACATAATGTGTTTTGTATCTGCATAAACCGTACCAGCTTATTGTGTACGCATCGGTTAAACATAGCGTTTCCACTTTTCGTCGCGCAAACACGGCGGTGTGTCGTCTCCATCGGGCAGCCTGGCAGAACGACATGCCTCAGAGATAGGAACAATGGCCTCCAAGCGCTCTGTGCGTTTGTGCGTGAAGCCACATCAACATCAACATCATTTCGGGGTCGTGCCAGAGAGCCTTGTGGTGTCGTGCAAGCAAGGACTAGCGTCATGCCGAAGCTAAGATAAAAAAAAGGTGCCGAGTGCTCAGTATAGAAGAAAAATTAGACATCGTCCGTGCTATTGAACGTGACACGAAGTAGTCGGCGCTGGCACGCGACAGGGATCTGCTGTTTACTATGGTGTGTGGCATTTGGAATGCGAAGAAGTTGTTCGGCAGCGCTGTTGCGACCGTGAAGAGATGTCGGCTACGAGGTTTGACTTTTCACCGTTGTTGCCTCTGTTGTTGCCGAAGTGTTGACTAGCGACAGTGACGAGGACGACACGGAAAGCGACAGCATGGGCAATTCAGGCCTGACAGTGCCAGAAGCTGCGCATTACATCAGCCTCGTGAATGCGATTGTCGTGACGAGAACAGCACCCAGCAATGAAAAAGGCGCCCCGGGACTTCTGCAGCACTACCGCGCACGTGCATGGAGAACATGTAACGCCAACAAGTAATCTGCCATGTGAGTGTTTGCGAGAAGAGGGGGCCGGCTGAAAAGATGGCACATAGTAGCTTCAGTAAGTTTGAGGCCGCTGTTGTGCTAGGCCGCTACACCATCAAACGAAAATAACACTTTTGTCGCACGAAGTGAATAAATACTACATGTTTTTTCCCCTTTCATTGCACTCTCTCTGAATTTCGTGTTCCGTTTTCGACTGGTAAGTGGCCGATCTCATGCTATTTTGGTTAAACAGTACTACCGTTTAGTACATACTTTTTCCAAGCTCTGGCCTACTACGGTTTAACGAGGTTTCACTGTAGTCACTGGAATGGAGTGGATGCGAAAGTGTAGTTGATTTTGCTTTGTACCGCCGGCATGAAGATGTCATTAACACGTTATGAAACCGTATCTTTCATTACTGACTCAAATATGACAAAATTATTTTTTTCGCCATTCAAATTTACTTTTCCCAATTGCTCTGTAATTTGGAAAATTTTGCAGCCTCTTCAGTGCACTAAAATTCAATTGGTGGCTGTTAATATCGCATAAAAAATTTAATTTCCCTGTAACGAAGTGAAGTGCCAACTTTACCGATTTTGTTATGTAGAGGTCTAGGTGTATCGAAATTTCATTATATTGAAATACTATCTTTCATGTAAGTAAATACAGTCTCCAATGGATTCATCTTACATGGAAGGGGCTGCAAGATGTATGCAGGATTCTTGGTATTCTTTTGCGGCAGCAGTGAAGTCGCATTATATTGAAGTCGTGTATAAACACACTTCGTTATACCGAGGTTCGAACTACCTGGTGCTCTCTGGATAGGAAGGAATGAAAAGTATAATATTTCGTTATACTGAAGTTTGTTATATTGAGGTTTAGCTGTACTATACAGTTGCTGATCCACAATTTGGACATTGTTAATCATACAGACACCCTTGCAGGACTGTAATGCAATGCATTAGGATGGCCTAAATTTCAGACACCTTAATTACAATGCTCTGTTCGGTAGTTTGCATTAAGTGTGCACAACTGCATGCCAATTTGACTGCTGAAACAAAGAGAAAGAGCAATGCTTTTGTTTGGTACATTGTGCGGGCCTATATGAAATTTAAAGTAGCAAAGTGTGCTACTACTATAGATAGCTATGAACTAGTCAATTTACTAATCACTGACTGCGCTCCAGCCGCAGGGCAAGCTAGAGTGTTTTGTTGCTAAGGCTGCATTTGTGTGTTTTTCATGTATGTCCTGTGTGTCCAGTCTCTGCTGAATTTTTGTCACTCAGAAATATGAAGGTGGCTTCAAATCACGCCTGCTCCAGACTAGCTGTAAGTGCCAAAAAAGGCAGCAGTGAAGCAAGGGAAGTGCCGGACATGACTGTTGCGACGAAACTCACTTTCGTTAAACTAGTGGACCATAGTCAAACACTGGTGGAGTTACCAGGGGATGGAGGTCTGGTGCATACATTGATGATGCTTTCATCTGTCTGTAGTGGCAAGATGACACTGGTAAAAATACAGACAAAGTCGCACGCAAGTGCTTGTAGCAGTGTGTTGACAAGCTTTGCTGACCACTATGGTAGAACAAAGGGCCGACTTTTGTGAAGAATTTTTTTTTTACTCCCAGTATAATTTGGCCTAAAAGCCCTATTGTCAGTTCTGTTTGTCTTCCGTGCGTGTATACATGTTGCACTGAAACAGTTGGCTATTGACATAAATCCTTCATGGAACTGCGTTCTCATACTGCAGGTCATGACAGAACTACGGAGATGCCAAACAGAGCTCCGGAGTATCAGCAATCGAAATGGAGCTCAGCTTAATGCACTTCTGAGGCGTGCCCGTGAGAGCCTGGCACAGCAAGAACTGAACCGGCGCTTACGGGTGGCCGACCATGAGCTTCTCGAAGCCTGGCGACGGTTGGCTCAGGCACGGCAACGCAAGAAGACCCCATCCAAGAAGGACCGTGACATGGCTGCAAAAGCACTGCGTGACCGACAAGCCCTCCTCAAGCAGCGAGCATCAGCGGTGCATCGATAAATTCCCAGAAAGAAAGTGTCAGTTGAGCTGATGAGTTGGACTGCCTGTACAACATTGCACTGAAAGAATGCCTGCCCAAGAAAGACTGCCACTTAGCCAGTAAGGATCCGTGCAACCTTCTCTTGGCAGGAGCCATTCTAAGTGCGACAGTAAACTATTGGAAAGCCATGTAACCAGTAAAGCAGCTACTCTTCATTCGACTACCTACAATTCGTCATTGGCATCATGAGCTTCCTTAGGCTGTGAGAAGCTTCTAGGAAAGTGAGCAAATTCTATGTGGCAGTGTGAGTGTCATTCTAAACATGCAACTTAGTTGCCCCAGTGCTGCACAGTAGACAAGTTTTCAAGCTGCAACCATCATCAGGGCAACAGTTAGCTCTCAAGATGTATCACCAAGTGCACGTAAACCGACGGTGAACATCACTGTTCAAGCTGTTGATCTCCAATCTTTAAAGGCAACAAAGGAGCATGTCTGCAAAATATGGAGCAGGCATCAAAACACAAACTTTACATTACATAACTTCCAGTTATCATGCGACATTTTTTTTGTGTGTGTGTGTGTGAAACTTAATTCACATGTTGTCCATACTGTTAATGCTTACCATATTCATCATCATCACATTTTTTCTGAAGGATATAAAAGGCAGCAGTGCAGAGGGGACCACTGTATGTGGACTTGAATCTCTCATTTCTGCCAGTTCTCAGTCTGGACTCTTTATTGCCTCAAAACAGTTGTATTATGCCGCATTATTGAAAGTTTGACTAACCGAATAGCATGACAACTTTCTGCTGCTGACAGGTGATTTCTGTGCTTATGAGAATGCATTGTAGAATGCACTGTGATTGCAGAGTCGTTTCAATCAAGTCAGTGACAGATCAAGAATGCATGAAAGGCTCCATACTGTACAGAAAATTTTACTGTTTACTGGACAGCGTATAGCGTGCCAGCTCTCAATTCCACAAAACTGTAGTTTCTTTACCATTTGCACAAGTGCAAAGAATAGGCCACCCACCATGGTTGTTTATTGGTGCCTTTGGTGTTGCGCTGCTAAGCACGAGGTCGTGGGATCAAATCCCGGCCACAGTGACCGCATTTTGATAGTGGCGAAATGCAAGAACGCCTGTGTACTTAGGTTTAGGTGTACATTAAAGAATCCCAGGTGGTCAAAGTTAATTCGGAGTCCCCCACTACAGTGTAGTACCTCATAATCAGATCGTAATTTTGGCATGTAAAACCACAATTTTTTTTTTTTAGGGAATAGGTCACTGTTTAGCAACAATGAACAGCCAACATCCAACAGCAGAAACGTAGACCCTGTAAAATGAGGTAATATACATCATAAGTGAACTAGGAGAAAGATTATTTCACCTTTTGTCCAGAGAATCTCTTCCTCCCCAAGAGTGTGAATGCCACTGCATCCAAGAAGGTGCAAGTTGGTTAATTTTTTACAGACTGAAGAGAATTATGCAATTTGAGCTGTATAATAATAAATTGCTGTTCTAAAATACAAAAAAAAGCCACCCTGCTAAGAGGTTTGGTAAGCCCGAAAAGATGCAAGAACGAATGACAGATGGCAACATTGCTGCAATGTTCCTGCATGAGCTTGCTGGACGTCATGGATTCAGTTGCACTTGCCTAGGCCTTGTTAATTTTTTATTGATAAAGATGGACTGTGCCTTGTATTCAAAAAGAGCCAGAGACTGAACTTAGCAGGTTTTGTGTACTATTGAGCCAAATGAGCCGAAATACGAAGAAATATATTGAAATTCATAATGTCACACTGATATACCTGACTGAAATTCAATATATTCAACTTTAGCTCTCAGTTTCTATTCTAATAACCAACCCATTAACTCTAGTTCAATGAACATGGGAGTTTCCAAGGAATACTTTATTAGTAGTGCCTGAGCAAGGCAAATGCAGTGCGAAAGATTGAAGTAGGGAGCATAAGACAATGCAGTCGGTGCACGTGTACATGCGCATTCTTTAGTGTTTTTAATTTAGCTTCTTGATATCAATATTTTGTTTTAATATGTTGACTTGTGGTAAACTGACATACTTGTGGGACTTTAGTGTTCTTCATTGGCTCCACTGTATGCGCATGGGTGTGACATCTGGGCACTCCTTTTGTCTTGAAGGAAGGGATGAAGTCGTGGTGACCCCACTTAATGGACACTGCTATTCATTGGAAAAGTGCTCAATTTGTTGACGGGGCTAACCTTTAGCTAATAGCTGAGTGAAGAGCTATTTCCTATTACAACACTGCGTTCACCAATGCTGATCAACAACAAGATCAACAAACTTAGTAATTGGAGGATTGGATGCTTTTCTGATTAATCCTTATGAGTAGGGTAATGTGACCACATTCCTCGGATGCCAAAGCAGAATGGGAGGGGGCGGGGAGTGGGGGTTAGGAGGAGTCTGGAGATTATCATCTGATTTATTTTTCCAACATTAGGAATATGGCAAACAGTTTTATAACTTCCCCGGTGCACTCTAAATGTTTGATATTTTTAAAATAATATATATTTCCTGTATTTCCTTGCCTCTTCCTTCGACTTTCCACTGCTGCTACTGCTGGACTCCTGCGCGCCGCGTTGGAGGATGGTTGAGAACGCGTATAATCTACATGGCAGGAGAGCGGAAGAGGGAAAAGGTGATGTCAGAAAGCATGCCCTCGTTAGGGGGTCTACAAGACCTTTCCACGAAGAGCTCCCTGGTAGTATCCACAATGTGTAAAACTCCTGCAATGCTCTTTGGACGGCGCCACCTGAGCGAGCCCCGCGAGAAACAAAACTGTACATGCGTCGGGCGCCTTGGCACGCAGATACACGCGGCACGAAGTGTTTTTGCACGTTTGTCAGTCGTTCTGTCAATTTTCGTTTTGTTTTAATCCGCGTAGGCTGTTTGAATCTGCTTTTACACTGCCGAGCAGGGCGTGAGGAGAGCACGAGCGCGACAATCGCCGCTACTCAATCGTAAATGCATCCGCATGATTGTATCGTCATCGGTCTAAGCAACCGAGTGATAAGGCGCGAATATAGGCCGGCGGAAAGTGTACGCTCTACTGCAGTGTCACGGGCACAGCCAGTGTGACCTGTGGAGTACGGCGCGCTTTGACGCCGCAAGCTTCTATTGGGGGCGAGCTCCACCACTGGAAAAGCTGGCGCCACCGTCAGCGTGACGTGGCATGAGGGATCACGTGGACACAGCGGCCGCGTCGGCTGCTTCGGAAGCGCCGAAGCGCGCTGAAAACGAAAGTTTAATGTCCCAGCTTCGCTGCAGTTCTGATTAAGTGGTGAGGCTTTAACACCTTGGGTGTCTGCTTGACAACATTTGGAAGTACTATAATAGGTAGTGGCTGCCGTTGGAAACGTGCAACATGGTAGGCTACTGCTCGGTGCTGCAGTGCCGGACGTACGCAACGGAGCCCGGTGTCAGCCTTATTTGCACGCAGCCGCAGGACAAGGAGCTGCGTGAAGTTTGGCTCGCGGAACGTAGAACCGGCAGAAAGCTATCGGCTACAACTCTGGTATGCAGCAAGCACTGACGCGAGAAAGATTTCTGCTACGGCGCCGGGACTGGGATGCTCGGTGAGTAGCACAAAACGCGCACTGAGACGCTCGCCTGCGCCCGCTGCCCGGCTAATGTCATGACGGTTTGGTCTATGAACTTGTTCATGCCAGATACTGGGAAGTTCACTGGAACGGAAAGGGAGCTGGAAGACGCGCATTAAAGAAAGGCATAGCATATGGTCATGTTTGCGTTATGATTTAATGCACTGGATTACGAAAAAGAAGCAGAGGGAAATCGCACGTTGAGAAGACCGATAAACATACAGTGAGACGCAGCTTGAGAAATAATATTGAAATGTCCAAGAATTTATAGAAGACAAAAGAAGATTGAATCGTCGCGATGGCACACCACAGTCGCCGTAGGCGTCGAAGTCTCTATAGCGAAATTATTTTTGAACAGTTCTGATAGCGTCAACGCAACAATGGTTGCTAGTGTACTGTAAAATGCTCATATGCTGCGACCTAAACCTCACGGCACGGTGCGAGAACGCTTTTACAGCGAAAGCAAAACATTGTGCGCGGACATGCATTCAGACGCGCAGTCAGTCGCTTTGAACCCGTGCGATCGCTGCATTGAGGCTTCATTCTGTTATGCACCATTTGGTTATACAGAGAGCCCACTATAAGAACATATTTCACATAGTTTACTCTGAGCGTTTGCCTACCTTTCACGCAACAAGCCGGTTCGGGAGACTCCATCGCGGCGACCACGCGCAGTAGCGTTCACTGTATGTATTCGGTAAAGAGATAGCGTCTGTGAACGATTCTGTGTTTTCGGTTTCCCCAAAATTAATATATCGACAGTTAAAACCTTCCCTCGTTTTGAGAGTACTTACATAAATGTCCAGGAGGGCTGCTGCGTGGTGTTTTTATTGAGCGCCAGCGAAACCTACGAGGAGCACGCCGCGTGATCCCTCATACTACGCAAGGGAGGCGCTTCTGACATATGGCGACTCTGTAAGTCCTCGTCCCCAATCATGCTCCCAATAGACATTTTCATCGGGCGAGGAGGATAGGGCGCGCGGAGAGCCTTGCCTCCATCTGGCTTGGGCGATCCGGTGCGGCGCTGCTTGAAAGTATTGCTGTCGCGTGCTGCGGAACGATTTCGAGATGATTTAGGTGGTACTTTGTGAAATTTACGCCATGTCCGTTCACATAAGGTCGTCAGGGAAGCCTTTCGGTGCATCGGTAACTACAGTAGGCGGAAATATCTCTTGGGATCGCAAGAATGTGACGCGCTTTATCAGCCGCGGTGTACGTACATTATCAGTCGCGGTGTGTGTATGTGTTGTGAACTGTTTTGCTTATATCGGTTTTAATTAAAAAAGAACGGTGTCTCTGTATTAGCAGCATGAAATGGTAAATCTACTCACTACCTTATCGCTTAGCATAGGGAGTAAAACATAAGGCATAAGAGCGCATGGTCATGCACGGCCAACCTAATTGGCAACGACGAAACATCTAAGCGGCAGGCGCTATCAAATATTTGTGATGCACCGGCATCGTTCTCGCGCATTTCAAGTCTAGTAAGCTTCAATTTACCATATGTCTACGCTAGCCTTTCTGCATGAGGCCGATGGCGCTGGTCAACACAGCGATCACTGCGGTTGGCGAACCGGCACGATACATATATAAGCTGTGCGCTTGTCATTGCCTTTTTGGCCTGTGTACAGCCATAATATATGTGAGAGGGATCGCATAAAAAAAATGCGATGCTTATCTTTCAGGACAAAATTTCCGTAATACGTGTGAGTGCGTCGTAGAGAACGGAACGAACATAATTACCGAAAAAAAAAATTCGGTTATTATCCTCTCTCTCGAAAAAGCAAGAGAAAACGGGCTAACGCCGCAATACGACCTCGAATAGTCACGCCGCACAACGTTTATAAATATATAACCGCTGATGCCGTATGCTTGGACCATGCGATATATAGAACAAAGATATCTGTAATCCGGCACCTAGCTACCCCTGCTTAGGACGCTCGCGCAGTTCGTAAACAGTCCCTTTGCTGGACAAGCTTAATTCAGACTGCAAGGTATGCTGCTATTACTTGCCAAAACTATTTTATTCAGGGGCGGAAACCTCATCCATCGAACCAAGTAGTTACGCAATGTAACCTGTAGCGAGCAGTTTGAACGCTTGTCAAAGTATAACATCACAGCTTCTATCGTAGCAGAACGGTACCCACGCTGTTACGATCGTCGCGTATGTTTCATTGCTCCTAAACCGCAGCTTAGAAATAGAGGATAATGCTGCAATAAGGTCACATTAGTGATTGGAACATTCAGAAATACACATTTGATCTGATTGTAGGCTCAAATATGCGCGCACACATCGCGCTGCGTGTTCCGTCCACCTCAACGCCAGCAGAAATTCCGGCCATGACGCCTTAGACCACTTCAGCACGTCTCACAGAACCGTTTACCGCGTATAAGACGCACGTGATACTAAACAGACCGTACGACCGCGAAAACAAACGCCAGAACCTGCCGCCGAGCGTATACCTGCCATGCAAAAGCGCCATACTGGCTTTCACTCAAGCCGGTATGGCGCTGCTCATAGGCGGCGCCACTGCGTTCACAATATGGCGGCGCCTACGAAAAAACGGTCTTATGCACTTCCCGCATACACTCTAAGAACAGTTTACACCCTTTGGCTTGCCCCTTCTGCCACACAAAAATAATCGTCATCTGCCTTGATGCGTTTCCTTTCTTTATCGCTGCGAGCCCGGAACTTTCCAGTAACGAACGGCACGCGCGTTATCAGCATAGAACAGTTTACACCCTTTGGAGTGCCTCTTCTGATAACGCGCGTGCCGTTCGTCACTGGAAAGTTCCGGGCTTGCAGCGATAAAGAAAGGAAACGCATCAAGGCAGATGACGATTATTTTTGTGTGGCAGAAGGGGCAAGCCAAAGGGTGTAAACTGTTCTTAGAGTGTAGATGACCGTTCGGGCTTGCGCACAAATTTGCGGCGTCATTACCGGAGTGATTTTAGTTCACGACAGCAGCTTGACGGGGCTTCAACGTCGTTGCGCTTGCTTCGTGTCTCGTTTGCGGAGTTGTTTCCTGCCGGCTCTTTATTGACGCACTATCGATGTGTGTCGTGGAAGGCTTAATTAAGGTTTAGTGCAAAGCGAGTGTTGCGTGTTTGAAGTTTCTTTTATGGAAATAATTTAACTGGGGATATGATGGACGGGTAGTACATTCGATTCCGAAAAGTGGGAACACTCGGAGGATGTGAATCAGCCGCCAATCTGTGGAACTGCGGCCGGTGCGTTAATCAAGGTAAGGTTCTTCCTGACGCCTAATCCTCGCAATCATCGCTGCTCGTGTTATTATTTTTATTGCGTCAACAGTTGAGGGTTTTAGCTACGCATGGCATATACGTTACGTACCGTGATACGTTAGGCCCATTGCGCGTGAGGCCGTCTTGTACAGCTGTACGGGGCGTTTACCGCAGGTTGCCGTGGTTTCAGTTTGTCGCCTATAGTAATCGGCCTAAATATAATAATAACCGCGAAGGTAAAAAAAACGTGTTAATGCGATTATCATTCACAGGGAATTTCGCCCGATTGGCGGTATGTATGTGTGGGGTACGGCCGTGTTATAAAACAAACATATAGCGCTGTGTCCGCGTCGTACTTCTGTCTCTCGTCCCTCTTCGTGCGCTAAAAACGTAAAAGCTTAAAATTTTTCCGGTGATGGGGAACGTAGCAGCCTGACGATTAAACGCGCTGCGAGCCCGGTACTTTCCAGTAACGAACGGCATGCGCGTTATCAGCACGATAGCATTCCCGAGAGGAAAGTAGCGGGCGCGGCGTTTTCAAGAAAGGAAACGCATCAAGGCAGATGACGATTATTGTTGTGCGGCCGAAGGGGCACTCCAAAGGGTGTAAACTTTTCTTAGAGTGCAGAGCAACGTAAATAATGTAATATAAAGGACTTTTCTTCAGTCACTTACGGTTTAGGTTTCCAGGAGGACACTGCGTTGTGACGTCACTATATACCATGTGGTTACGTAGGAGCAGGACATTGTGACGTTTTGACACTCGTTCCAGCATGGTCAGTCGCCTCGTATGCTGATGCTCGTTGCGAAAGCAATAGACCACACTCTTAGACAGAGGTACACCCTTTGGGGTGTATATATGCCACACAACAATAATCGTCATCTGCCTTGCTTTCGTTTCCTTTCTTGAAAACACCGCGCCCGCTGCTTTCCTGTCTGGGAATGTTATGTCATGCTGATAACGCGCATGTCGTTCGTTACTGAAAAGTACCGGGCTCGCAGCGTTAAAGAAAGTAAATGCGGACAAGAGAGATGACGTTTATCGTTGTGTGGCAAGATACAACCCAAAGGGTGTAATTTTGTTTTAGAGTGCAGCATAGCGGACAACCGAGCGAGTCGGAGATAGTGTCAAAACGTCGCGGTCTTCTGCTCCCATAGCTACTGTGTCATGACGTCACGGCACAGTTTACTCCTGGAAACGAAACCGAAATTGGCTGTAAAAATGATTAAGTCATTAACGATGCTCTGAGAAGAACTGGTGAGGGCTATACATTGCTGGATGACGGCCATATCCTCTGCTATAGAAGTCTGCCAGATAAGAAGCAATACGGTGTAGGATTCTTAATCCATAAGGATATAGCGGGCAACATTGACGAATTCTGCAGCATTAATGAGAGGGTAGCTGTAGTCGCAATCAAACGTAATAAGAGGTATAGATTAAAGGTAGTACAAGCCTAAGCTCCAACATCCAGTCACGACGATGAGGAAGTAGATCAGTTTTATGAAGATGGTGAATTAGCGATGAGAAAAGTGCAAGCCCAGTATACTGTGGTAATGGGCGACTTCAATGCAAAAGTGGGGCAATTGGCAACTACAGCGTCGATTCTAGGAAGGCTAGAGGAGAGATGCTGGTAGAATTCGCAGAAAGGAATGAGCTTCGAATAATGAACACCTTTTTCAGGAAGCGTAGCAACAGAAAGTGCACCTGGAAAAGCCCTAATGGTGAAACAAGAAATGAAATTGATTTCATACTTTCTGCTGATCCCAGCATAGTGCAGGATGTAGAAGTGAAAGGTAGGGTAAAGTGCAGTGGTCATAGGTTAGGGAGGGCAAGTATTCACCTCAATTTGAAGCGAGGAAGAGTAAAATTGGTCAAGAAGAAACAGGTCAACCTAGAGGCAGAAAGGGTAAAAGCATGCAAATTCAGGCTGGTACTTGCAAACAAATATGCAGCCTTACAGCAGAGAGATGAAGATGGCATAGAGGTAATGAATGAAACCGTAACTATAGGCTGGCTTCAGAGGCAGCAATCGAAGTGGCAACCAGTAGGCAAGCTCTCCCAAGTAACGAAGGACCTAACAGAGAAACGACAAAGAATGAAAATGTCCAACTCAGAGATCAGATAGAATTCACATAACTGTCAAAACTAATCAAGAACGAGAAAATAAGGGATATCCGAAATTATGTGAGAAAGTCTAAGGAAGCAGTAAAAAATGGACGCAGTCTGAAAACGGTGAGAAAAAAAACTAAACAACGGACAAACCAATATGTATGCATTGAAGGATAGACGGTAATATCATCAGCAAAGTAAAAGCAGCGGAAGAATTGTATACTGACCCAGAGGAATCGGGATACCTCCATTAGAAACAGTAATGAACAGGATACAGAAACTCCTCCTATAACCAGCGATGAGGTCAGAAGGGTCTTGCAAGACATGAAACGAGGAAGAGCGGCAGGAAAAGATGGAATAATAGTCGATTTAATCAAAGATGGAGGAGACAGTGCTTGAAAAACTGGCGGCTCTCTATACGAAGTGTCTATCGACTGCAAGGGTCCCAAAAAACTAGAAGAATGCAAGCGTTATACTAATCCACAATAATGGAGACGTCAAAGAACTGAAAAATTATAGGTCCATTAGCTTACTCCCAGTATAATATAAAATATTTACCAAAATAATCTCCAATAGAATAAGGGCAACACTCGACTTCAGTCAACCAAGGGAACAGGCTGGCTTCAGGAAGGGATACTCTACAATGGACCACATCGAGGTCATTAATCAGGTTATCGAGAAATCCGCAGAGTACAATAAGCCTCTCTATATGGCTTTCATAGATTGCGAAAAGGCATCTGATTCAGTAGTGATAGCAGCAGTCATAGAGGCATTACGTAATCAAGGAGTACAGAACGCTTACGTTAATACCTTGGAAAATATACACAGAGGTTCTACAGCTACCTTAATTCTATACAAGAAAAGCAGGAAGATACCTATAAAGAAAGGGGTCAGACAGGGAGACACAATCTCTGCAATGCTATTCACTGCGTGCTTGAAAGAAGTATTCAAGCTATTAAACTGGGAAGGCTTAGGAGTAAGGACCGACGGCGGATGTCTCAGCAACCTTCGGTTTGCCGATGACATTGTTCTATTCAGCAACAATGCAGACGAGTTGCAACAAATGATAGAGGACCTTAAGAGAGTGTAAGAGTAGGGTTGAAGATTAATATGCACAAGACCAAGATAATGATGAATAGCCGGGCAAGGGAACAAGAGTTCAAGATCGCCAGTCAGCCTCTAGAGTCTGTGAAGGAGTACGTTTACCTAGGTCAATTAATCACAGGGAACCCTGATCATGAGAAGGAAATTCATAGAAGAATAAAAATGGGTTGGATCGCATGCGGCAGACATTGTCAGCTCCTTACTGGAAGCTTACCATTATCATTGAAAATGAAGGCGTACAATCAGTGCATTTTACCAGTGCTGACGTATGGGGCACAGACTTGGAGACTGACAAAGAAGCTGGAGAACAAGTTAAGGACCGCGCAAAGAGCGATGGAACGAAGATTTCTAGGCATAATGTTAAGAGACAGAAAGAGAGCGGTTTGGATCAGGGAGCAAACCGGTATAGACGATATTCTAATTGACGTAAAGAGAAAAAAATGGAGCTGGGTAGGTCATGTAAAGCGCCGTTTAGATAACCGTTGGACCATTAGGGTTACAGAACGAGTACCAAGAGAAGAGAAACGCAGCCGAGGACGGCAGAAGACTAGGTGGAGCGGTGAAATTAGGAAATTCGCGGGCACTATAGTTGGAATTGGTTGGCGCAGGCAGGACAGGGGTAATTGGAGATCGCAGGGAGAGGCCTTCGTCCTTCAGCGGACATAAAACAGGCTGCTGCTGCTGCTGGTGGTGATGATGATGCTTGTCACTATTTTTTTTTTAAGCTTGAAAGGTCTAGGACTTTCATTTAACGAAATAACTGAGTAGTCTAAAGAATCGTGTTAGTACTCCTTAAATGCTAATTACATTAACATCGATAATAATTGTGAGATGGGTTCTGCCAGAATTTTTTTCAATGAATACTTCATTGGTATAAATTTATTTAGTATTTCTCTTAGCCGTCCGTTTTACCTCCTACAAACTTATAGTTACGAATAATCAACTGTTTCTATGTGACGTGACCCGTGAAAAGATCGCAGAGTTGGGAAGAGTGATATTTATGAAGAAAGGGTATGTACGACGCCTGTAACTATATTGCTAGTCTGACGGCAAACAGAGCTGCGGAAAAATATATGCACTGCATGGATGATGGGCATAAGAGTATGTCGGCTATATATTCATGTTACTTTGCAGCTGTTCGTGCTTATAGTCATCGTAATACCTTTAGTTAGTGTGTTATGTATATGTAGGAAAAAAAAAAGAAGATATTCTCGTCCGGATTTGCTATAGAGTTCAGTTTTCTTGTAGGCGCTGTAACGCGCATGACGCCGGTGTCGGTTGGCGTGCCCTAACGCTACTGACTAGTTTTCTAGGAGGAGGTGGTCCTGTGGAGTCGCCTCAACTCGCGGCTTAGTAGTGAATAAGACGGGTTCTGAAAGCTGAACTGAAACACGAGACAGAGGGATACAGTTTGCCTGTTTCCATTTGTGATTAGTGAATGCTCTTCTTAAGCAGTCAAAGTTGCCTGCCGCTTCATACGTGGTTAATTACTACCCGCTCAAGTGACAGATGGGTGAAGCGCCAACACAACATGCTCGAGCTTAAAGGAGTGCTTTACGCCTATTAATTTAGTTGCTCGTGTTATATAGCACGGTTGTAAGTAAGGCGTACTGCACGGCGCCACTGATAATAAAGGGAAAGTAACAAGACTTGTTATAGTCTTCCGCTGCCGTCAGAGTTGGCGCGTGTTTAAACCGAGCGTGTTACTGGTAGGACGCTTAGACTGAAGGTGCTGTGTGTATGCGGCCTCATTTTCGTGAATGGCCTTCATGAGAAAGTATACGAGAAGCCGGTCCCGCCCCTGTTACGATACGCACAGTGATATACGTGAGGTACCTTCACGTAGGAATATTTATTAAACATCCACGATTTTTGTTTCAAAACCTACAACAGGATTGAGCTGCAGTTCTGGACCAGAATAAATAGTCGTTTCTTTTATTGGCTGATAAAAGAGCTCACATTATTCAGATGGCCCCACCAGGCACACCAAGAGGACGAACCAGGGGTGGCTTCGACGTCGCCGCCTTTCGGACACCAAGGATAAAGAAACTCGTTAACATGCAACAATAAGTTCAGCCGAGTAATCTGCAAAGTGGGGCGATAACTTGCGTGCATGAAGAGGTCGTCAGCACACTCTGAAAACTAACGGTATAAAAAAGTTGAAAAGTGACTCTACCAATGGAGTAGCTGCTTTTCACATATACGGAGGTTGTTAAAGCGAAGCTTACATTGCCTCTTCCTTCGACTTTTCTGTTGCTGCTGCTGCTGCTGCAGTCGCTGTCTTGCACGCTGCGTCGGCAGGTGATTTAGAGCGTGCATATACATGGCAGGAGCGTGGCAGGGAGGAAAGGAGACGCGAGAAACTCGCTTGGACTTTTCCATCGCGTCGCCACAAAGCCCTCTTGTCTGCTGCAATTATCCGTGAGCCCCCGCAAAAAGCAGTGCTGAAGCTGTAGCGCTCACCTTTGCACTAACGGGCAACAGACCAGAGTAGAGGTAGATAGAATGATAGAGAGGATGTAGAGAGAGGAGGCAAATAATGGGTAGAACTGACGCAGTCACGGAACGAGGGAATAACTAGTCTTAGTATAATAGGGTGTCTCAATGTGCACCTCCTTCCCCGCGATGGGTGAGGGGGACATCGAGGCGCGCTAGGAACAAGAGCCTTGCCACTCTGCGCTCGTAGGTCGCGTACATGGATGCAGGGCGGGAGAGGGAAAAGGTGACGTAAGAACACAACAGCAGTTGAGTGCAAACGGGATAAGTTTAAGTTTAAGGTTCTACTGTTCCTGAAAAATAAACACCCTGCAATTTTGTCAAGCGGACAACTCACGCAGGACGTGCAGACGCAAGCCCGCACAAGATGGTGCATGTTCGTGATTACGTTGCGCTGTGTTAAAAAAAATTAAATTATGGGGTTTAACGTGCCAAAACCACTTTCTGATTATGAGGCACGCCGTAGTGGAGGACTCCGGAAATTTAGACCACCTTCTTTAACGTGCACCTAAATCTATGTACACGGGTGTTTTCGCATTTCACCCTCATTGAAATGCGGCCGCCGCGGCCGGGATTCGATCCCGCGACCTCGTGCTCAGCAGCCCAACACCATAGCCACTGAGCAACCATGGCGGGCGCGCTGTGTTTTACACTGGCGAAAAGGTGACGACTGCGCTTCGTCCGTCCGCGTCCTTGTTCCATTCTTCGTCATCCTCTTGCCATTGCAAAACTCAGCGCAACCCAATCACGAACGTGTACCGACTAGCCCCTTTCATTGTTTCACCATGGCGTCAGGGCGACACAGCGGAAGCGGCCGAACGTCAAATCAACAAACCTGCGTCTGCCGCGGTAGTACTTACGGCTTCGGCGTTGCTCGAGCTCGCGGGTTCGATCCTAACCACGGCAGCCGCATTTCGATGGTTGCGAAATACAAAAACGTTCGCGTACTTACATTTAGATGCACGTTAAAGAACCCCAGGTGGGCAAACTTATTCCGGAGTCGGCCACAATGGCGTGCCTGATGGTATTGGGGTTTTGGCCACATACACCCCTTAATTCAATTAAAGCTTAGCACTTCTGTCGCGATGCGATGTGCCATGCGAGGGAATGGCAGTACTAACCTTCTCGGAGGTTATGAACAATGGCGCACAACAACGCCTCAAGCAAACACGTCTCGCCCTGTGTTCTGTACTGCGCAGACAAAAGCAGTGGTTGTACTAAACGCTGAAGAAATTGAAGATTCGCCGCCGACGTAACCGCTAATCATCGTCATTCATAGCAAGCAGCACAGAAAGATTCTCTTACATCGATGCCTACAGTGCGTGACATCCGCATAATTTTTTTGTAGAGCACTTTACTCCATATACTCCAACACTGCCTCATTCGGAGGGCGTAGTATAGCACTGGAGTAATTCAACTTTACTCTGTGGTGATTTTACTCTGTGGAAGCTAATTAAAGCAACTGCGTTTGTGCCGATTTTACTCTATCGTGGCTGGTTATGGTTACTGCCACGGTGCTGATCTTACTCTATATTGTAGCTGGTTAAGGCAGTTTATTCCTTGTCGAGATTCCATGTAAGATCTGGCAGAGTACGAATTTCCTTTAGCTGGACAGTAGGGTTCCGCTACCTCACTGGTTGGCTTTAGGTATACTGTGCAAATTTGAACCGGAGAATGATACGAGGTTACGGCAGTTGCGCTATGACAGCGCGTATTTCTCTGTTTACGTGCAATACAATCCTGAGCGCCGAGCTGAGCTTTGCACAGTGCCCAGTAGTTTACCACAGCGTACTAAGCTCGTTCAATCCACCTGATCTCAGTGCCAGCAACTGTCGAGCACGATGACGCTCTCGAGTATCACAGCACGGCCTCCAAGATCTTGGGGGGCGCAGGCTCAGGCGCTGCACGATCTCGCAGGTCATAATTACAGCCGAGCTCAAATGTGATCAAACGTGATCCGCAATTTTTGTTCCTTACGTCCAGTTCCACTGGCTCCACGTTGTTGGAGGTGACAGTGACAGTGACAAGAACTTTATTAAGAGTGTCCTGAGGAACTCGATTGGGGGGACCGAAGGCTCCCCGATCAAGTTGGTGGCTCCGCCCACGACGGGACAGGGAGGTGGTGACTCTCCGCGAAATCGCGGGCCCTCTGGACGGCCTGTAGTTGGCTTGTGAAATCCGAGCTCTTCAGCGAGGCGTCCCACTTGGACTTGTTATGAAAGTCGGAGCCCGCGTTGTACGGGCACAGCCAGAGCATGTGGTCGAAGGAGCAGCACGCGTGACCGCATTTGGAGCACGATTGCGGGAAGTTCGGGTCTATCCAACTCAGCGCTCTCGGGGTGAGGTAGGATCTCGTCTGTAAAAGTCTGAAAGTAACAGCCTGAGCCCTGTTCAGTTTCGGGCTGGGGGGAGGGAATTTTCTCCTGTTTTGTCTGTAATGTGATGTAATTTCATGAAAGGTCGTAAGATTATCTTTGAAGGGGCAATCCTGCGGGAGAGCCGGACCGTTATCTCGGGCGCGGTTCGTGAATTCACGCGCCAGGCAGTTGGCCCGCTCGTTAGGGTTGCAACCCGCTTGGTTAGTTATATCGTTCATGTGCGCCGGGAACCACGCTAAAGTATGACCTCCAATGTGTTCTCGCGTAGTAATACGAAAGGATCTGTTGACGATGTCGGCTGCGTGTTTACAAACTAGAGCGGACGAGAAAGCCCTAATCGCCGTGCGCGAGTCGGAGAAAATGGTCGCCGGGCCTTTTGCGGCTTGAAGAGCCAAGGCTATCGCGGTTTCCTCCGCCTCATTCGCGTGTTTAGCGTAAATTGATGCGGTGCTGATAAGTGTTCCGCGCGCGTCAACGACCGTGATTGCAAACCTGTCTTCGCTGCCATATTTGGCGGCGTCGACGAAGAATGCGTCTGCCCCGTAAGGATCGATTCGTCGAAGGATGGTTCTAGCCCGCGCTCTTCTGCGACCTTCGTTATATATTGGGTGGATGTTCCTCGGCACGGGCTCAACCTTTATACCTTTGCGGGCTAATTTAGACAAGGGGTGTCTGTCGAGCGGTGCCTGTATAGGGAGTTCACCAGCTTCATCGAGAATTTTCATTCCCGGCTTAGTTTACGAAAGCCTGGAGATCTGTGCAATAAACTGCGCTTCAATTAATTCGTCTGTGGTATTGTGAATTCCGAGTTGAAGTAGTTTTACTTTGCTAGCGGATTGTGGGATACCGAGTATTCTTTTGATGCCGGACCTGATGAGCGTGTCGAGTTTGTTCTTTTCAATTTTGCTCCATTTGAGGTACGGTGCCGTGTAAGTAATGTGACTGATGAAGAAAGCTTGGAAGACCCTGAGTAGGTTGTCCTGCTTGAGTCCCCCCCCTTTTGTTTGCGATTCTAGTTATGAGTCTTAATATGTTTTTCGCCTGCGCACCCAGCTTGTTTAGAGCTTCTGCATTACAGCCTTTGGCGTTGATTAGAAGTCCTAAAATTGTTGGAGGTCTCGGTAGTTTATGAGAGCAGAGGTAACTGGCTTGCGAGAAAACTTTCTTGCCGCTTCGAGCCACCTTTTCTGCTTCATTGGAATGAGGAAAGTCAGACCTACTTGTTAGCAGGTGAAGGCCATAGGATCTTGCAGTTGCATCAGTGGAAGCAGAAGTCGGACCAAATTTCCCACATGACATTCTTGGGATTCCTATTACTAACGAGCTCTTCAGTCACTCCGTGACCGCCTCAAGCCATAGTGAGTAGGAAGTGTGCAACTTCGCTCCGTTGCAGTAAAAGACGTCCGTACTCAGAACTTACCATAGGCTGCATGGCCAAGGTTAGAACTCATGAAGCGTTCATTCACGCCGAGGCCCACTGCTTACACATAACTAGTCCCGCGATTTTTCGACCTGACGTTCGGCCAGCAAACGTTTTTGCAGGCGTTGGCTTTACAGCGACACCTTGGTGTCTTCCGTGGAGGATAGCTAAGGCTACAGTCTCGCTCATGGAGGGGCCGGTTGGCAGCTGGAGGCGAGATGCTGGGGTTCAAGCTTCATTGTTTTTTATGCGCACAATAAGGGGACTAATGAAGCTGACTACTAGCGCGTTTCTTACTTTTCTGAGGTTGCGCACCCCTTTGGACATATATGGGTGGGGTGTCCCAGCTAGCGTTAACCAAGCTGTTCAAAGAAAAGAAAATGATAAAAAAAGGACACAGAACAAGATTTGGTTTGAGGACATGCAGTGCCCGGTCGTCAGACGTCTGAGGACCAAACACTATAGGTCTTAAGATCGTATCTTGCACTGTATCTTTGTTAAATATATTTTTTTTTGCTTAGAAGAGCTTGGTAAACTTCAGCCGGAACACACGCTGTACGTGCGTCGAATTTCGTTGGCGGTGCTTCAGAGCTGCAAGTGACCGCGTATGCGGTACTAGCGGCGACCTGGACATTGACGTCATGACGACCACAACCGTGGAGCTCCAGTGACAAGCCGCAAATGCAACTGTGAAATCCCCGAAAGAACTTGTCTCGGGCTAATTTTAGACGCGTCGCGCCACGAATTCGGGCTCGCTTTGAGAGGGCTAACCGTGTTTGCTGGCTTCTATTCATTTCCCTACGTTACGTAGGCCTGGTTCGCAGTGTAAATCTATACGGCTTCAGCTTCCGTCGCGGCAGTGGAGACGAACGTCGACTGATCGCGTCTTTCCTTTTTTTTTTTGCGTGTTCACACACGTAGACGCGTGTCTCATCGAGGGGGGGCTCTCTTGCCCGGTGATGTCGCACCGGGCATCGATTTTCTCATCTGGCAGCTCAGGGAAGGGCGAGGGGGGGGGGGGACACACACACACTACACTAGGGTAGCGCACGAAGTGGGCGTGTCCGGCGGGCACACAAAAGCCAACCCCGCTCGGGAAACGCCTACACTGCCACCGCCGTCGCCTCGCACTCGGTCGTCACCGTCGTCGACAACGGAACGCGGCCCGCTCGCCGTGCTCTAGCTTGAGAGCGCCGAGCACTCCGTTCCCTTCGTCGTATCTTTTGGGTTGCGCGATCGCGTACGTCCGCGCATATGCACACCGGTGAGTGAGCGCGCGCGAGAAACGCGTCGGACAAAAGAGCGGGCGCTGAGTAATCCACCGAAGCTCGCTCTTCTCTCCGTCCCTGGCTGCCTGCCCCTACATTTTTTTTTATTCTTGGGAATTTTGGCCAGTGCATCAGTTCAGCCGGCACGCGTCTGCGTAACGTAATCTCGGATTTGGTTTTTATGCAGATGACTCGTGCAGCGGCAAATGAGAAATATGCAGCGCCCGAGTGGGCGTGGCTGGACGCTATAGGTTGAGATAAGAGGTTCGCTCACCTCGATACTTTGCCACTCGCGTTTTGCGCGTGCGTGCGTATATGTCCGTCTGTATCTCTCTCCCTCTCTCTCTACCTACTTCATTTCGAAGCCGACTGGGTCCCCGATCACGGTACACGTGCCTTGCCCCGCGGCAGTGTCTCATGGCTGATGCGGGGCTTGGGGAGTTTTGAGTTTATAAAGCCGCGGTGGGCTATCTAAGCTTGTCGGCGACATCGAAGGAGCCGCATTGGGATGCGTGAGAAGAGAAATGTATATAGTCTACTGAGATTCCAACAAGCGGAACCATAGCGCGGAGACGAACTCGGAGCGTAGATCTAGGCGTCGATTAGCGGATCTTATGTATCATCTCACCGATATCCTTGAAATGCAATACACAATCATTGCACTCTTGTTATTCTTGTTAGTATGGAGTATACATTAAGGATAGAAGGATGAACGGAGATACTCGAAAGAGAGCTAAGAGCCGCGCAAAGAGTGACGGCAGGGAATGTGACATCAGCGTAATGTAAGCGATAGTAATATCGCAATATAGCTGAGAGATCAAACAAGACAATGGTGGGTGATAGTTTACATTAAGAATTAGTGCAGTTTGGCATGTGATAGTATTCGTAAAACAGAACCGGTTGGTTATACTACCGGAAAAACCCTCACCATTAGGTTGCAGCTAGACAGGCTGGCGATGAAAGCGCTTTTTGGCCAAAAATAGTATTTTACATGCGCAGTGGCACGTTTGGAAGAAAATTCTCGTTCGTCGCACTGCTTTGAAAGCGCACGAGCGTTTTATAGCGAAGTACAACGTGAGCTACCCGGGGATGGTGTGTAAAACAAGTGCAGCAAGACAAGTGTAATCTGGTGAATTAGTTATGTTGAAATATCCGAAAGGCGGGTGGAGCTTAATGGAAGTTACACTTTTCACATATGAAACTTATGCAAAAGCAGAATATGCCAATAAGAGTAGATCTCACGAGCTCTCTAACTGCGAGTGTCTTCGAACCTAAAATCACTAACATCAGATGGCGACAGTCACAATTATGTTGTGTGACTTTGTCGCACATATGATCCAGGGGTGAATCCTTCCTCCCTCTTCGAGACATAAAGAACCGTTGTTTGGCTGTCCTGGAAAGTTGCTTTCAACCAAAACATCCTTGTTTTTAAAGTACTGATGCACTCGAGCTAGGGTGCGCTCGCTGGAAAGCATGAAAGGTGAGCCAACTCGATGTATCATTTTTTTTTCGAGAGCATAATGGTCGTAGCTTTGTGTGGGTGATGCTCTCGTGAGGACAAGAGAGAAGCAATGCTTTTCTGAATGACACTGACTGTTTTTCACTTTTGTTCACTTCTGCTTCAAGACGCTAAGACCGGCTCCCTCGAAAGGGTCGGAAATCTGCGTTTTCCACTCCCCCGAAATCGCTTCAACTATGACTCTTACTACAAGACACACGGGTCCGAATCAGCGGACGTCGTCTTTATTTGTTAAATAAAGTCGGAAATGAGTCTGTGAACGAGAGTTTTCGGATTAAAGAAAAGCCTTGCAGCACAACAAGCTTACTGAATTTTGCAGAGCACAGCGCAGTAATAATTGGGCGAGAACCATCGGAGACGATTGTACAAGTAAAGCGACAGCCCCCCATGGCTTGAATGTCTTTGACGCCTCATGGTCGTGACCCGCGGCTGCAGCCTTCCTCTCCCCCCGCACTTGACGTTTTGACCCACGGTTTCTTGGGGCTGGATACGCTTACACTGTTTTCTTTGCTGCTGCCTTTGTCAGTAAATGCTGCCAACACTTCGGAGGATAGCCCAATTTGCAGCAGCGTTACAAAGGAGTACGGGCCAATCATTTATGCATCGATGAGTGTAGTCCTGAAAGGGCGCGCACCGCATGGAGTATGGCTGGTGGGTTTCGAAGTGGCGCCGAGAAAGAGAAACGTGCTGCGTACCTTCCGCCGACAGCCCTCGAGGCCTTTGCAGCTCGCGACAAGAACTTGTTTCCTGCGACACACTTTCTGCCGCAAATTCTCGTGACTCTGCCGATTAGCGTTGCCACTGCAGAGAGGAGCTTCTCCACTCTTCGCTGGCGGAAGGCTTGGGATTCGGTCAGCGATGAGAGAAGAGCGACTGCTGTGTAGGCCTTGCTTTGCTTTCCATTTACCGGAACGTCGCTGTCGACGTCATTCAAGGGGTTTCACGATTCGTCCATATGCCGTGCCACTGTCTGTATAATTCATTGCGTTATAAGCGAGTAAAAAGGGGCCTTTCAATTTTCCTGCGTAATTGTGCTTTGCCTTACGAACTTTTTTTCTTGTTTCACATCAGTCATTGCTGAGTTTACTTGCCTGATAAAGAGTACCTGCGATCCATCTCAGGGCCGAACGTGTCTTCATTATTTGCTGTTGCGTACTTTCGTTCGAAACTTGCGACACTACTTTGTTTTGATAGTAAGGCTTGAGAGCCAAACGCTCAATTTTTCTTTTAGAAAGCATGCTAAATTTGTACCTGATCGTTTATTTTTTCTTTCTTTTTTATCTGCGAGTTTTATATAGCTATCTAGCAGCGAAGCTCCTTAGCAGGCGCTCTTCTTTTTCCTAATAAAATATAGGGCAGAGTGTACATACTTCATTTCGCTTCCGGCACGAAGTACTGCTAGGAGAGAGCGTATTCGACGACATTTTTTCTGGTACTTATCGGAAGATGGTGCTTTCTGTTAGTCATGGAATCATGGGGGTGTGCTCAGCATTTATCAGACGTCACAACGGACACAGTCGCCTGATTTGACCGTTCATGGTTGCTGAAATGCATACATGGTCACTTGAATTGCGTACGCCATACCTCTGTTATTATTTTGTTCAGGGCAGACATTTCTCAGCATTTCTTACACCATGCAAGAGCGACCGTTTGGAACTGTTATGCAACAAACTAGTGTTCTAGTGCAAGGCATGCCAGGTCTTCACATGCAAGCACAACAAAAATGCTGTTGTTGTGAGCGCCTTTGCATTAATATATATTCCGCGCTAGAACACCAGTCCGAAATATTGCACCACCAATGCCGCAACCCAACCCTAGCCACGTACGTTAAGCGTCATCACAGGGTTTTTGCCATTCCTTCCGTGCTTGGCAGCGTCGCACTGAAAACTTATATCTCGGTACTGTTTCTGTTTCTGACTCGTAACTTCGTCTTAACATTAATAACCCATGAACATATAATACTCCGAGCGTGTTAGGATTTTCGGGAGCAGAGCATCGAAATATGCATTAAAACATTTTTTTTGGGGTGTCTGCTGCCGTTTCGTGCAATCACAACTCATGACCATCATTCAAACTGAATCTTCCCTCTAGGACTAAGTCAGTCCATCGTCCCTTAGCTTCGGTTAACCGAGAAGAGTTTGCTAGATCGTAGACTATTTTCGGAAACAGATTCTCGCTCCACGGCCCCGTGCGTCGCAAGCCCACAAAGCAAGGCAAATATAAGTGTCTGCAATCGCCTAACATCAGTGGCCTATGATGATTAAGCATTACGGGCAGCCCCACGCGCTCTCAATGCTAGTGGCTGCGGTTTCTTATTTCTTCCTTTTCATCCCTAATTCCTTTCTCCCACGTAGGGTAGCAAACCGAGCGCGCGACTGGTTGACTTCCATACTTGTCCTTTCTAACTTCCCTTCTCCTAGACAGAACGAAAAAAAAAGATAAAAAAGTGCTTGCCTCTGGAGCATAGACTGAAGTGGCGCCCGAAAACCCAAGACAATGGCGACATGGACGACTATGCGTCGCGAAACATATCGACTACAGAGCGAGGACCAAACGGAGCTTCCTTTCTTGGCTACTTCTTTCACTGGAACCCTAATATGATTATGGCAGCCTCGTTTATTTACACATCATGGACAGGTACATCCTGAGCTGAATATCGGCCTGTGTGGAAGCTGGCAGCGGACATAGGTATACTTGCACATGGGTAGGTTGGTACAGCGGACAGTGATACTTCGGATGAACGGGTCGCAGCCATATAGCCTCTTCGCGAACCTCCACATCAGCGCTCTTTAATTAATATGTATGCGACTGAGGTCGTCTCGTCCGCATCACTGTTCGACTAACCGCTTCGCAACATACGCATGCGTGTGTGTGTGTGTTTGGATATATATTCGCATGCTGCTTCGCTTTTCCGGTTGATATACCCTCGAAAGAAAAAAAAAGCGTAGTAAAAAAAAACACTCACGAGGAAGATAGAGAGCGAAGGATGAAGTACAGGACCTGGGCGCTCTCATGCACACGCACACCAACACACACACGTACGCGTTGCGCGCAGAGACGAGAAACTGACGCCGTTCGCGTGCGCACTTCGGGCCGAGAGAGAAAAAGAAAACTGACAATTTTTTTAATTGCCACTTAAAAGCTCAACGAAGAAGAAATTCACGGATGACTTCCTCTCTCCAGTGACAGTCCTGGCAGCCCCACATAAGCGGACACTTCTCGTCCAGGGCATTACGTTCATCTTCGCTCGTGCAGCGGTTCTTTGAAGGAGGAAGAAAATGGGGCTGCGTGGCAGAAGGCCACTTTAGACCGCGGGTCCACTCGCTGCAGCGGCAAGAACACCATCGCCGACATCAACATCAACAGCAGCAGGAGTAGCGGCAGTGGAGTCAACAAAGCGCGCCCCGCCAACAAGGAAACCACCACCCGGCGCTGCTTTGCGCGTGTGTATACGCTATAGTCCGTTACTGCAGCGAGCGATAATCGGCGGGTTTGGCGCGCTAATTACGGCGCCAAAGCCGTGTAGCCCCGACGGCGCAAGCTCGAAAGGCCGCCGGGTGGCTGCGTTGGTTCGGTGTCGGCGCAAATGATACGCCACGCTTCCGAGAGATGGGATGGAACAGCCTCGTTTGCGGCGCTGTTTAGTGCTGCTGCTGCATCTGCTGCTGCTGCTGGTGGTGTTACAACGATCTCTTGCTTTTTGAAAGCGCTGCCTCTCTCGCTCTCTGGCTTTAGGGCTGTTCGTCGACGCTCAATCGTGGCTTTGCCTTCGGCCTAGCGCAGCGAAGGAAAGGGAGATCGAGGAAGCGCACAGGGAGAAAGGAAGGAGATTACCCCAGTCGTCGCCGTGCTGGCACTTCGTGGAACGCATTGGTGCGCGTGGTGCAAAGGAAAGTTTGTGAACGAGGGATGTATGTGTGTGTGTGTTAGAGAGAGATGAGGAAGTATCCGTGTTTCTTCTGTTCTGTCTCTTCACAGCGCTCATCTGCCGTTCCAGCTCTCGAAGCGCAGATTGCGCTTACAATTAGACAGAACTCGAGAGAACCCTCCCCCCCCCCCCCTTCTCTTCTCCTTTAGTTCTGCTTGTGCACTATCTCTCTGCTATCGCAAAGAGCAAAGCATCGGCTTCCCTCCAACCGGAAAATCTCCCAGTGTCTTCCCAGCGGCTTTAATTTACTAACTGCCGTAGCCTATAGCTTCACCAGAGAACTGCAAAAGCAACGAAACTTGCCAACAAAATGCGTGTAGCTTCCGGTACGGCTAGCAATAACGTTCTTTGCTGTATAGCACACATCCGGGGTTTGGTATAGCACAGCGATGAAGATAAGGGTCAAAGGAGGGCCCGCCTCAGATCGTTGTGTGTCTGTTTTTGCCGCGCTGCGTAGCGCTGGTCTTTATGCATGCATGCCGCACACGCTGGTGGCTAGGAAAGAGACGGAACTTGGCCCCCGCTGAACGCGCAGTTCAAAACAAAGAGACGCGATAAAGGGAATCCAGGAAGCCTGGCTCAAGGCAGTCGTGAGTGCATGGTATACCGCCCTCCCCGCGTGTCTTTTCTGCGCAAATAAATACGATGTTTCGCTCACTGTCATACGCGGTGAGGATTAATTACTCGCTTATAGGTCGGTGAGATTGGAAGCCGAAAAGAGAGTGACGGAACAACGAGGACCTTACGATAGTTGGGTAACCGTACACGTTATGCGGACAAATTTACATACCACATAAAGACATTTAGTGCCTTCAGAGCTACTCGCGGTTGTGAAGAAAGAGATTAGGTAGAGATTCTGGGCGATCATCGTCTAAGTCCAGCGGTAGCTGCGCCGTGTAAACTTTCTGACACGTTGAATTGTGCATAATGCTACGGAGGGAGTGTAACAACAAGACGTTGGCAATGACGATAGCGTGGCGACGATGGTGAGGACGACTGTGTGACGTTGTTTCTTTGGCTCGTCTCACTTGTTCATGCTTCCGTTCCCGCGTTGCTTTGGTTCTCGCAGCGTCAATGGCCAAGCCACCTGTGAGCACATCTATACGCCTTAATCGGAATACTAGCGTAGCGCACACAGACCGGGGCAATAGAAGGAACATGAACACACAGACACGGCGCTCTGTCTGTTCAAGTGTCTTGAACTGTCCTCGTCTGTGTGCGCTACGCTATAGTATTCCAAGATTACGTATTAACAAACCCGCATTGCAACACCCAAGCCACGAGGTCAGATCATCTTCCATCCCATCCCCCCTTTTCCCTAAAAAAGAAAATTGCGGAAAGTGTTTGCAAGAAACTTTAAAGAAAAGGACCAAGTTGAAATTATTGGAGGTTTTGGGGCTGTGCTAGACTGGCTAGAGAAGCTCCAGCTCAAGGCCTGTACGCGGTGCCTTTTTCAAGCTGTACATTGACTGTGTCGCCGGTTGCAGGGTCTGAACATCGAGCAAAGCTCCTCGTTACTAGAGTGCTGAGCGCGTAAGTATGCGCGAGACGCCGGTACTATTGTAGTACCTAAATAGGACATCAAGAACACTTAATTGGACGTGATACTGTGACATCACCTTCCAAGACGCAACTGAGCAATGTCTGCGGCCTATTTAAGTGTGTTTCGCTTAGCTAGCGTGGGTTCACAGTTGCATATCTTGCAGTGGTCAGCTAGATGGCTGGTAACTGAAGCTTTTATCGAATCCGCATGTCTGCAGGAAAGTGGTATCCGGTACATTACCGCGCTCAGACAGTCAACTAATTGTTGCAAACTCTCCCTTTTTTTTTTTCGCTGCGCAGCGTTGTTTTTGGTCGCCTCTGTTGACCCTCTTATACAATAGCACGAAAGCTTGTTGCGCGAATTTCGCGGTAGATTATGTGCAATTTTCGAGTGCCCAATAGTATATTGCGCACTGGTATACGATACAAGGGTGCAGGTTTGGGTAGATACCACGAGAAACGTGAATGCAAAATTTTTGAAGCCTTTCCACCAATGAAAGTGCCAAATGGTGTCAGCGTGATCACTACACCACAATTAAGTCATGTACACATCCAGCACATGTGTTAGGGCCGGTGTATATATCTACAATATATATACATATACACACACATTGGCGCAAGTTTGAAGAAGCAATCCGGAGCGAAGAACTCGCTCCCCAACTCTGGGCCTTCCAGCAAGTCCACGACGCCGCCAGGAAACTCAACCTCCCGGTTCCGTCGTGGGAGACGCCCACTCCATGAGAGCCCAAAGCTCTCGTGGCCTGCAGGACCTGAATAAAGTTGATTTCCTTCCTTCCTTCCTTCCTTCGGTTGTTGGTGTCCTGTCTGTCTACTCTAGCGTTGCCACCAGCCCAATTCAACACTCTTATGGAGTGTGCGGAGTATTCGGGATAAAACGATAAGCTTCTAGCGAAAAGTCTCTTTGTTCCTACTGAGGTAGATAAATTACTGAACATCCCACTTTACCGTTGACGTGGCACTGCTCATTTGGGTGAACAGAGGGTATTTGCCTGCAACTACGAAGGACTCCTGGCGTTTTCAATCGGCGCCCTAATACACTCATCTGTCAGACAGACCATAGTTTGAGCAACAGTTGACAATGCTAGAAAACAGCGCTGAACCGAAAGCGACATCGAGAACCCACCATTTGCAACGGAAATGGCTCAAAGCCAAAGCGACCAGTTAAATTTCAGGAATACAGCCGTGGCTCATTTCTTTGTCGCAGCTTATTTTTGTTCCATGGTACGACTCCCATACCTTGTTTTTGTACCTTACTGAAATGGCGACGCTTTCAAATTTGTCTTCTTTCATCTCTGTCTACTTCATCTTTTCCTAACATTTGTACGATGATCATCATCGTCATCATCACCATATCTATGCCCACCGTAGGACAATCAATCAATCAATCAATCAATCAATCAATCAATCAATCAATCAATCAATCAATCAATCAATCAATCAATCAATCAATCAATCAATCAATCAATCAATCAATCAATCAATCAGCGTACAAGATCAGCACGAAAATGCACAAATCAATGGACCTCTAAGGTGAGCTTTGTCGGATTTACAGTTGATCGTGCCCCCCGTGTGTTCGACGGGTCTTCATCCAACAGGCTGCGCTTCACATAATTGTTCTTTGTTTTCAATGGCTCGTAGAAATCAGCCCCATTAGGAGATAAAGAAATAAACATTTATTTTCTGAAGCGGTAATCCGAGTAAGGACCCGGTTCACCCTAGGTGGGAGGATTCCTTACTGCAAGAACCCTCTGGCTTGGGCTGTCTCCTTGGCCTGGGCGACCAGACTGTGTAGGTCGACCAGGACGTCATAGAAAAGCTTGGCCTCCCACTTTTCAGTGGTGGTATACGTGTGCGTTGATTTGGGGTGCTATTCTTGTGCATCTATGGGGTGTCGTTGTTTAGAGTCGTATTGTGGAGCTTGTGAGGTGGGGTCTGTGGATGTGTTACGCAGGGTGTCTGGGACGTCGCAGTAGGGCCACGTGTACGAGTACTGCGTAGGATATAATATGTACATGATTATTCCGTGTACATACGTGTTTGTCTGTAGGCGGCGGAGGATGACTCCTTCCTCTCTGCTCAGGTCCTTGTGTGGTGAAGGGTACGTTCTTCTGCTTAGTCGGTGGTGTTAAGGAACCTCCGAGTAGTTTAGGGTGATGTCAGCAACGTTGGTCTCCGGCCTTGTGTGGGGCGGCAGGAAAGCCCGGCTGGTATGCTCGCGAGTAGAGGCGTGTTGCTGCCTCATTTCCTTTCATGTCCTGAAGGCCTCCCCACTTGACGTGGGTGTCGTTAAGACAAGAAAAGAAAAGAAAAGGAAAGAAAAGAAAAGAAAAGAAAAGCTACTACAATTGATGTGCTCGGCTGATGGCTTCTCTTGGCCTATCCCACGCAGCGAGTTTGTGTCATTTGTTAAAGAAATCATCATCGTCACCTCTCGCCCTACACGCGCGCGGAAAGCCTCGAGGCGAAGAAGAAGAAGATAAGGGAAAGGAGCGTCGCGACCAAGCCGTATACCTTTTACTTATAGGTCACCAGCCCATTCTAGTTATCGTATCCGTCGATTCCAATTGTTCAGCTGGTAACCCCCCGTTCCTTCTGCGCCGCCCGCTTCTTGGCCGTGGTGGTTAAGTTTGGAGCAAGCAAGGGAAGAGGGAAGGCAGGCTGCCGTCCGCACGTACCAGAGACAATGAAGGCCGTTGTCGAGATTCTCCACCCTCGGCGTGGCTGCTCGTCCGAGCTGCTGGGTTACACGGAGAGCTCGCGCGAGGCGCTGCCCGTGTTGCCTTCGCCGTCGCCGTCGCTACCTTCGCCGGCTCTGCGCGGACCTTCATCGCCGTACCCGGCCGAAGGGGCCATGGTCGAGTCCTGCGGCACGTCGAAGATGTCGCCGGCTATGACGTCGTTGGGCTCGTCGCCGGTGGGTGCTGTTGTTATTGCCTTCTTAACGCCAAACTTTCTAAGCGAACTGTCCCAGACATTGCTGACCGTGGCTGTCGTAGTCTTTCCGAGTAGCACGCACACAGGATAGCGTTCATTCACCGAATCGCCTTATATGTAACCCCATTTGGTACCACCCATAAAGATGGGCCGGTTGCTGGCCCCGTTCTCTACTGAATTACGCGTGAAACAACAGACTCTTAAGTGTCCTGTAGTGCAACAAACGTGTGCCTTTGAGTTCATAATTCCTTTATTAAAGCGATTCATTTCTGTGCCTTCTTTGCCGGGGTTCAGCATGTCTGCTAGGTCATCTTCTCGCCGAGTAAGTTGGGCCAGTCCTGGAGATAGTGCAATTAAGATGCGATTATCTCGGAGATGGCATGGTAAAAAAAATGGCTGTGGCTTAGCTAAGGTTAAGCCCAGGATGCGAAGCATACTAGCCTTTATTTTAACGCGACAGCGTTAAGGAGCTCGTGTCGCAGAAAAGCCGGTGTCGTCGGCGTCGGCTCAGGCGTGCGGCGCTTGCTCAGGCGCACATTTCGTTGTCGCGCCGAACGCTGCGTTGCTCGACGCTCACCGCGTCCGATGCGGGGGGCGACGCCGCGAGCGACGGCGCGAGTTGGAGCCCCGTTTCTCCTCTGTCGTGACGTCACGGTGTCAGGTGGTATTGAAGGCGACACCGCCGCGCCTGAGGAGGTGGGTTGAACTCTCGAGCGACGGCGCGAGTTGGAGCCCCGTTTCTCCTCTGTCGTGACGTCACGGTGTCACGTGGTATTGAAGGCGACACCGCCGCGCCTGAGGAGCTGGGTTGAGCTCTCGAGCGACGGCGCGAGTTGGAGCCCCGTTTCTCCTCTGTCGTGACGTCACGGTGTCACGTGGTATTGAAGGCGACACCGCCGCGCCTGAGGAGCTGGGTTGAGCTCTCGAGCGACGGCGCGAGTTGGAGCCCCCTTTCTCCTCTGTCGTGACGTCACGGTGTCACGTGGTATTGAAGGCGACACCGCCGCGCCTGAGGAGGTGGGTTGAGCTCTCGAGCGACGGCGCGAGTTGGAGCCCCGTTTCTCCTCTGTCGTGACGTCACGGTGTCACGTGGTATTGAAGGCGACACCGCCGCGCCTGAGGAGGTGGGTTGAACTCTCGAGCGACGGCGCGAGTTGGAGCCCCGTTTCTCCTCTGTCGTGACGTCACGGTGTCACGTGGTATTGAAGGCGACACCGCCGCGCCTGAGGAGCTGGGTTGAGCTCTCGAGCGACGGCGCGAGTTGGAGCCCCGTTTCTCCTCTGTCGTGACGTCACGGTGTCACGTGGTATTGAAGGCGACACCGCCGCGCCTGAGGAGCTGGGTTGAGCTCTCGAGCGACGGCGCGAGTTGGAGCCCCCTTTCTCCTCTGTCGTGACGTCACGGTGTCACGTGGTATTGAAGGCGACACCGCCGCGCCTGAGGAGGTGGGTTGAGCTCTCGAGCGACGGCGCGAGTTGGAGCCCCGTTTCTCCTCTGTCGTGACGTCACGGTGTCACGTGGTATTGAAGGCGACACCGCCGCGCCTGAGGAGCTGGGTTGAGCTCTAGTAATATGCTTCGCATAAAAGTGCAGCGATACGGGAGGTGGTGTAGGGCGCGGTCGCGTGCATGGCGTGGGTCGCGTGGCGGTAGATTCCGCGTCTCGTCGATCTGCCGGGTCAGGCACGTATACCTTCTGTGCTGCAGGACGCGTTGCCGAAAACGAGCAATGTCATGGCGTCTGTTCGCCCGATTCACGTAGATTACAAGATGTGCGTCAATTGGACCAGTTGAATACTTATCTTAAATGTAGAAAAATGGGAACGTAGACCTATTTAGGGCAGGCTATGCCGAAGTCCCAAATAACTACTCGGGCAAGAATGATGAAAGAAAATAAAGCAATTGAGAAAAAAAATATGAACGCGCACTAGACAAGTAACAAGCGCAGAAATGCGTGTCGCTATACGGCCATTAGCGCGCAGGCAGAAGTGCGTCACAAGGAGAGGGGGATGAGGGTAGATTACGTAAGTCCTTTCACGTATGCATAAAAGTATGTATGCGCCATTCATATTTGCACATAAACCTGACCGCAGGGGATCCCTACTATTCCCTCGCGCGACTTCCAATAAACGCGTAAGTCCCCAATTTCTTGCCTGTACGCACGCATATATCCATCAGCGTCCATCTTGCGATGCAGAGTAGTACCCCTACTCGTCGAGACACCACCGAAGGCTTATTTTTCGCGGCCGCCTGTGGGTTATTTGTGGTGGTGGCGGTCGCACTCGGCACGGTGTACTTCCTGAGCGTCGCCAGACAACGGGCCGCAGCCGAGCTCGCATCGGTGAGCCTCAGGACCTGCGAGACTCGGGACTGCCAGCGGCACGCTCTGCTGCTCACCGCCGGCCTCAACCATAGCGCGGACCCTTGTCACGACTTCGGCGCCTACGTGTGCTCGGCCTGGTCGCCCCGCGGCGGTGGCGGAAGCCGCTCGCGCCGGGGTCGCGCGACAGAAGGAGCCTTCGAGTCGCAGCTGAACGACGTCCTGATCGCGTGGCTGGGAGGCCTGGAGGACCTCTTCATCAGCGGTCTCGACGTGGAGAAGGTCGCCAGCAAGCCGCTGGCTCTGCTGCGCAGCTGCCGGAACCGAGGGCGACGCGCCAGCGCCGACGACCTCGACGAATTCCGGGAGTTCATCGTCCTGCTGGGACTGTGTTGGCCGGACGACAACTGTTGCGACGTCAGCGCCCTGGGCGTCCTCCTAGGACTCGTCTACAGGTGTGTGTATGTTGCGGCTCTCTATACTGTGGCTTCGGGGCACGGTAAACGTTGTAGACGGGTGCTTAGTTTACTGGGTGATCCAACGACCAGAGGCCCAGACCGCGGGATGCTGATGCGGTTTTCCTTTGTATATGTAGCCTTAATCCTTGCATCTGGTTAACATCGTCTTTTCCAGGGAAAGAAGGTTACGTTTTCTGTTAGCTGTCAGGTTAACGGCCGCAGGGCGAGAATTCTGCGTACGAACAGCCAGCCGGGCCTTAGAATAACGGGTCTCTAAAGCGCATTATCGACGTTATCGAACATACGGTGTCGCCGTCATCTAAGCGCAGTCTCATATGTATTCTAGAGGACAAGCGTATATGCAAACATGTTTGCGTCGAGAGCCACTCGAATGAGCAGTCGTAGAGCAGTCTGCCATTGATTTAGTTTTACGATTAGGGGAGCGCCGGTCGGCTGGTTCCATTCCCGTCTTGACTTTTTATGTTTTTTTTTTCATCGCGTCGCAGATCAAGTTCATCAAGTGATCGAACAAGCGGCTCGCGTTACCGCTCGTGTCATGAAAGAAATTTTGTCATAAAAGAGCTCGTCAAGAACGGGAATGCACTGCACTGGGTATCCAGGCCCGTTTAGCGAAGCACGAGAACGCTCGGCATGGGCGGCTGACGTTGACTTGCCTGATACCCACGCTCTGTCGTATTAATTTTTAATTAAGGGCACATACACTCCGATCGCTTATTTCGGTCGGCAGGAATGAGTAATAATTTCAGCATATATAATGATTGATTTGCATGGAAAAAAGAACAGCTAAGCTTGTAATCGTGCGGGGGTCTGCTCGAGTGTGACCCTGCCCTGCTCGGTTTGCTCCCAGAACGCTCGAGACACACACACTGCACTCGTTCCCTTCCGGGCGCGTGCGAGGCCCATAGGGTAGACACGACGCAAAAGCATTGACCGTTTGCTGCAGAACACTCATGATTCATAACAATTATTCTCTACCAAACCGTGTCGTGGAGTCTGCAAAAGTTTTTTTAATGGACGTGAAAATGGGGGTGCGAAATGGGGACAGAGTAGGCAAACTGAACAAAATATCCAAAATGTATGCGCATGAGATGGAAGTTGTCGACCCGGAGGCGCAAGTCCTCGGCAAATGTACTTTCCGAACGAATGTTCGGATTAAAATTAAATTAATGAAATAATGGGGTTTTACGTGCCGAAACCTCGATCTGACTATGAGGCACGCCGTAGTGGGGAACTCCGAAAATTTTGGACTACCTGGGGTTCTGTACGTGTGCCTAAATCTGAGTACACGAGTGTTTTCGCATTTAGCCCACATCGAAATGCGGCCGCCGTGGCCTGCATTCGATCCCGCGACCTTGTGCTTAGCAGCCTAACGCCATAACCACTAAGCAAGCATGGCGGGTGCGAACGCTCGGATGGATCTACAAGTCCGAAATGGGAAGAATAATAAAAAAAGAAAGACAAATTGACTGGAGGGGGAGGGGGGGGCACTTGCGTAAATAATATTGTTTACCTGGAGGCTAGTTCGCGTGTGGTCAACTTCTGCCGCTGTGGCGTCAGGAACACGTATACAATTATTCATCAAGCTAAAAAGTAATGCGTAGGTTTGCTGACAAATAGGTAAGCCTACGATATGCCATAAACAGTAGAAATACCCCAAATGGTTATGTTGTCGTTACACTCCGAGGGAGCGTGCATCTTAACCGTGCTTAATTATACAAGACGTCGTATACAATATATACTTGTTTTTTGCCACATGAAGTGGTTGGCTTCATGAGCTTGTTTCAACGCGAACTATAACGCTCGAGACCCGTTTCACTGGTGTCGCGAATACGATGACATCGTTTTGCTGCCTCAGGTGGGACCTGTGCTTCTGGCTGCGAATGCGGCTACTGCGGAGCTCGAAGTCCAACGGAACCGCACGTCGCCTGGCACTGTACCCCGGTCCGAGATTTGTCGTGCAGCGATTCGCGGCCAGGCACGCTCACTTGGTGAAGAAGGATGCCTACGTCGCATACTGGACGCGTCACCGCGACGCGCTCTCGACGCAGAGCACTTCCAACGGGTCCTTGCGGCACCCACCGCCTTCTCGAGAGAGCATCGAACGCGTGGTAAAGGCTGAACAAGCCATCGCTACGGCGCTCTGGCGCAGCGCAGCCAAGGAGACTCTAGTGCCGATGAACATGGCGATTTCGGATTTCGGCTTCCACACGGGCAAGGTATCCTCGAAGGAATGGCTCGACAAGTTAAACGCCAACGTCGCGGACGAGTCGACGCCGTTTGCCATGGGGGATACCGTCCTCGTGGCGGACGCGTCGGTGCTAGAGGCCATCGGGACAATCTTCGGCGGCCACACGGAGCGCGAAATCGTGGCTCACCTGTCCTGGCAATTCGTCCAGGAGTACGGCGCCGTGGTCGATACGGGTCTCGGACGCCTCTTCGAGGACGGCTGGGACGGGGCGTTCTGCGCTAGGCAGGTCGAGAGGATCTACGCTCCGCTCGTCGCGACGTTGCACTGGAAGCTTCGCACCAGCGACGCCGAGAGGCAGCTGCTGGAAGCCAAGCTGCGCAGCCTGGTCGACCGGGCGGTTCGGACGGTGGACACCCAGTGGTGGCTTGCACAACCGGAGAGGCGCGCTGCCGTGGATAAGCTTCGAGCGTTGAGCGTCCGGCTGTGGCTGCCGAATCGGCTGCAGCAGAAGCTGGGCCGAGTCTATCGCGACTTCCCCAATGGCACGGCGGAGGACGAGTCCTTCGTGAAGACCTGGATTAGGAGCAGGAGGGCACTCGCTCGCCAAGCTTCTGGCCACTTCCGAGAGTCGCTCGCAAGCTACACTCCAGTGCTGTCGCCGCTGGTGGTCGGGTACGACTACCTGGACAACGCCGTAGACGTTGCCGCGGCGTCGCTGACCGGTCCGCTGTACTACGCCAACGCCACTCCCGCCATGTTCTACGGCGGCATTGGGTTCTACTTCACCGCCCAGGTGATGCGGTCGCTGGACTGGACGGGTCTCAGGGTCGGCGCGGACGGTCGCATCGTTTCGCCTTCCTGGGTGAGCGAGACCAGCCGCAAGGTCGTGGAGAGCCGCTTGAGCTGCTCTACGACGGGCGTTACAAACCGCGCGCTTCTGCCTTACCTCCCGGCCCTGGAGGTGGTCAGGCAAGCCTTCTTCGAGGACGCGGCGACGTCGTCGCTCCGACTAGAGATCGGCGACGCGCTCACCGAGCCGATAACATTCTTTATGACGCTGTGCCGCATAGCCTGTTCCAGTATGCCGTGGGCGGGAGCGGCCGCGGACTGCAACGCGCTTCTGAAAAACTCTCGCGACTTCGCAGTGACGTACCGCTGCAAGATTGATTCTCCAATGAATCCTTCGAGGAAGTGCGGCTTTTTCAGTTAGCGTGTTTTCTAAGGTCGCCACTCCTCCTTGTGTTGTGCTGTGTCTACTGTGTGTGAGATTGTTCTTGTTCCTGCGGTTCATTCCAAGTTTTACTTACCCCGGACGATAATGACTGCGCGCACCGATTGTGCGGATCTGTCGGCGTGACACAGTTCAGGGAGGGATGTCTAGCAGCATGCGTGCCCTTACACTGCGCCACTTTTAGTTACGATCATGGCTAAATTTTTTATTATTGAAAAACCAGTTTAAAGAACAGCTTGACACCTATGTAGCGTGCTTGCTGAAACCGGCACACGACTGACATCGCCGTTTTATAAACGTTGGTCCAACGGGTTGGTCCAAGAATTGAAGGCCGTTCAGTGGTGTCTCTTTCAGCACTCGGCATTTAACTGAGGCTATCACCGCACTTACTGCGGGCGTTGGATTTGATTCGAATTCGGTGGCGACTGGTAGCCCGTCTCAGCGCACAAGTCGCTGAGGCAGAAGCCTATTTCTACAGGCAGTCTGTTGCGTTGACTACGAACGCGCAGTGGAAAGAACGGCTTCATACTTGTGCTATGTAGCTTTCAGCAATGTAATTGCAACACCCGCAGCTATTGCGGATATAAATCAACTTCGTTCATTTCGTTGGGTGTATTGTTTGCGTAAGTGCGAAGCGCAGGTAGTGTATAATAAATACCCGATGAGCGGCGGGCCTTTGGAGAGTATCAGTAGCGGCTCTTGCACTGCTTAATCTATGGATCCTAACAATTTTAATGGTTTTCTTTGTAGCCTAATTAAAAAACATCTGACATCACTGCGTAAAAAAAAAAAAATGTGACTGGCAGAATACCGCATCAGCGTGCGAGCCTCTTATCATTTCGGAACACTTTCTTAATAGCGTTAGCTCTCTAGCTTACTTCGAGAAAATTAGATGCGTGGTTGACATCATCGGCAAGTGAACGGCGCTTTACATGATAACGGACTTCATACAAACACGAGACCTATAAGTGCACGCACAGAACTTCGCTCGTGTGTATTCCTAGCTTTGTGTCTCACATTGAGTCGTCCCCAGTACCGGTGTCGACGTCGCATGTGCAGTTACCAGGCTGTTTTCTGCGTTCGGGCGAATTGACAAATTCGGCCCAGCAAGTACGTCGAGCAGCCATGGCCAGTGGAGTCCTGGAATGAGGACACCACCCGCTCGACCTCAAGAGCAACCACCTCGATGGTCCGAATAAATGTTTTTTCTCTCTCTCTCTCTTGACAAATTCGGCGTGATAGTGGTGTTGTTGATGATTCCGTCAACTAAGGCTAAGTAGCAGAGAGTACTGCGACAAATATAAATAAAAATACAAAAAATGACCATAAGGTAAAAAAAAATGCATATTGTGGTTGCCCATCTCGTATAACCACGAAGAAGTAAAAATAACAAAAGTAAGGTAAAGCGAATGAATGAGGTAAAATAAGTCGCAGATCTTGATTTTCTTTTTCAGTATCTATTACTTGAAGCAGAAATAAATCGTGTAAATATGGTACCGAATGACCAACTCAAAATAAAAAGAAACATTAACAAGATAATCTTATTTCGCAGAGGTAATTGTATACGGCTTGGCAAACGTTGCAGTGGCTGTAGTCGAAAAAAAAAAGGATAAAGTGGGGAGGTATGTGCTGCATGCGTGCGTTCTTGGCTTCATTCATTTTTTTGTGTGTTGTCTGACAGAATGAGAGATGATCATGATTATATCATGATAATCATGATGTTGATCTCGAAAAGAACAACTGCCAACAGATTTAGCCACGCTAGACGTTAGAATGTGGCTGCATAATATTTTCCGATGGCCCCGCCTACAAAATTAAACCTCTCATACTTTTAGAAAGAGAAGCTCTACGGTCATGCCTCGGGCTGCCTAGATTTGTTGCCAACTGTGCGACTGCCCAGCATATATGCTGGAGCGAAGGACGTTAGACAGTTTCCTAGCCAGCGTTGGCAGACAACTACTGTCGGAGGAAGCTATTCTCGGTCCATGGCCTGACACTGCAATTTTATTGCGTGCCACAAAAGTATTGTTGAAGTTCCTGCAGGACACCAAGCTCGACGAGCGGCTCTAGCGAGGCAACTGTCTCATGTACATAAGCACTCACCACTTCTCTTATCATCATCATCCATCCCAATACTTTCACTCCCCTTCCCTCTTCCCCAGTACAGAGTAGCAGACTAGAGCGCACTAGCTCAGGCCGACCTCTCTGTCTTTCCTATCAATAAATTCTATTCATTCATTCTGTTTTATATCAGGAAGCTCATATACCCACCCTAGATTGCAGATTCCGCATGATTATGGTTCAGACATTTTTACAAATTTATGACTTTATAAAAAGAGGTACGCAATATGCATTTATCACTGAACCATCTGAGTTTTTTCAGGCATGGTGGTCAAGATTCCACAGTCCTAAGATATTATTTGTGGAAGCACAGTTACAACAATTGGATGTGTCCGTACGCCAAGTTTGTCGTTCAAATAATGCCTTAACAGACTTCAAAATTGAGTTCGAGGACATATTTCCGAATCATGCTAAACTGTTACCAAGGCGAGATTTAATTAATATCTTACACGACACCCACACCAACTATCCACTGAAAATGTGATAACTACTGACGCTTCTGTGTGCAATGAGAAGGCAGGAGTGGGGATCTTCTCTGAATCTCTACAATGGTCTTGCTCCCTTCGCCTTCCCGATGTCACACATATATTTCAAGCAGAATTATTAGCGATTATATTAGCGTTACGAAAACTCCCCCAAAACGACCCATTAGCTGTTATTGTGACCGACTCGCTATCTGTATGTACAGCACTAGCTGCATCTTTAGATACAAGAATTCAAAGAACATTTCGTTCGATGGTACCTCCGTACTTATGGAAAGTATGTTTGCTTTGGGTACCGGGACATCATGGGTTACACTTGAATGAAATGGCCGATTCACTCGCATGAGCACCCCTCAATGGCCCTATCGTATTTGTTTTGCCGACACCAGCTTATGTCACCGCGGCTAGGTACAGAAATTTCGCTATATCTCAAAACTCTGCAACATCCATGCTAACACCGTCTTCTGATTTCCACCATCTTGGATTCCCATGGAATAATAATTGGTGTCCTTCAAGAGAATTGGAAGTTTCTTTTACAAAATTGAGATGTCGTATACCTCCTCTAAATTTTTATTTACGCAGGTCTGGTCTCGCTATGTCCCCTCTATGTTCTTTTCGCAGTGCACCTGAAACTATCGAGCATTATTTTCTCTCCTGCCGCCGCTTTCTAAGACAAAGGAAACTATTAGTATACTCATTCACCAAACTTGGGCTATCGCTAACCTCGCCAACCATTCTTTCTTTTGGTGCGATCTCACTGGGATCCAGCCACAGGGATGCTTTTCTTGCAATGCACAATTTTATTAGAGAGATAAAAAGAACACATTGCTAAATTTCTAAAATTATCAATATTTTCTATTATTTCATTTACTTACGTTAACTTATTTTATCAAAATTCTTGACAATATTCTCGTCACACGTCTAAATTACAGTTCTAGTCCCACGCTCCACTATTTAAATCTAGTTTGGCTTTACTTCTAAGCATACGAAAAACCGCCTGCTTCTTGGCCATTCCCCCATGGCGGGTATGCGCCACTGTCTGGGACACAAGACAAGACAAGACAAGACTTGCCGGCAAATGCTCCGACCGAACACCTCGATTTAGGAGATCTTAAGTGGCGCGATACCTATAGGAATAACTATAGGAATAACTGTAGGAATTCAGAAGCAAAGCGCAAGACGGTTGACAACGACAAAACTTCTTTCAGGGCTCTCTGTCCTTGGTCGAACGGTTCGGCATCACCGTGCTATTCGACTTGCTCAGTGTGCTCCTGTGTCTTACTGTATAGCTGTCTGGATGGTCCCCGAAGGTGCGCAGTTTTTAGTGGCACGAGCATCGAGTGACACGCTTGTATCTTGCGCAGCACTTCCGGTTCACCTCCTGAGACGACCGGGGAGAAAATTCAAAATAAATCACACATAAATAGAAGAAAACAATAGTACAGTATAAGACTTGTGGGTTTCGTTACGGATATGATATCAGAGCATAAGATTAGTTACAATCTGAGTTACTGAAGTGTCTGGAATAATTAGGATTAATTATAAATCACCGATTACCGCACACCAAAGCACAGAATCGTGGACTTTAGAGACGCGGCCGCTACATGAGCACGACTTTGGCGAAAATCCTGGAAACCCGGAAGTAGAAAGCGGAAGTAATGACGTCACCGATGACGTCACACAGAAGAAGGTGGCATGTTAATTAAGCGGTTAATCAATGGAAAACAGTTGCCTCCGAGTTCGGTTCGTG
This sequence comes from Dermacentor albipictus, assembly GCF_038994185.2. Taxonomy (NCBI): domain Eukaryota; kingdom Metazoa; phylum Arthropoda; class Arachnida; order Ixodida; family Ixodidae; genus Dermacentor; species Dermacentor albipictus. Next base: position 47,319,319 of record NC_091829.1, on the reverse strand, counting down.
CATTGCGTTGGCCTAAAGTTAACCTAAAGAACACCAACGCCATGGTGCGAGTGCCATTAAGAGACACCCAAGTCAAAGATTAGGGTAGCCTACCATTGTTTTTTTCTCTCGCTCAGCGTGCCCTGTGGCCTAGGTGTGTACTTAGATAAATTCTCTGATGCCTTCCTCCTGCAGAAATTGCAGTAGTGGCTTAGCGAACTTATCGCCCATGAGCCAACGCCTGTATTGCAGTCTGTCTGATTCGTTCATTGCTTGGCCGCTCTTAGCGTCCTCTCTTAAGTAGCGCTCGTATACCAGGGCAGAACCGCAACAGGTGGTGAATGTCCGCTGGAGAAGCTGGAGGAGCACACTCTGGACAGTTCAGCGGATCTCCAGGTGTTGGACCCTAAATCCGTGTACGGAATGTGTCAAGCGCCACAGACAACGGAGCAATAGCGCAAAATTGAGAGGCGGGACAAACGAGGCGGGACGCATCAGCCGCCCCAGCCCGTTTGGCGCAGGTATTGCAGCAAGACGTTGTCGCCTCCTAGGCGACATTCACGCCTCCCTTGTAGCCTGTTCAAGCAGTTCACCGCCTTGAGTTCCTGCGGTGGTAGGAAAACCCAGCTGTGAGCTTACAACGCTAGGGTTATTCGTAGGCCCGTTAATGTTAAGACGAAGCTTTACATCGGTAGCTCCTACCTAAATACATGGAAATAGTTTTTTTTCTCAGTGTCCACAGCTCCGATTTTGATGAAGGTGGCTGAATTTAAAAGAAAAAAGCTAAAATATTGTGACTATGGGAGAGTGCGCCAATTAAAGAAATGTTACCGAAAACAGGAAAATAAAATAAAATTAATAAAACTGAGCTATTAAATTTACAGCTCTGTAACTGGGCAACGAAAAAACAATATCGCGTTGGTGAAATTTATGTATTATACACTACCATAAAACATACCGCTATCTTCTGAGTAACACTTTTGCAAAACTCTCGTAAACATTGTGACTCCTTTACGTAAGCTGTAAATTCATATATAAGATTTACCCGCTTTAGATGATCCAATGGATGCAGTTTTCAGAGCTGCGATACCTGTTTTCAGTGCATAGTTAGGTATTTGCAAGCTTCGTGTTTCTACTTTTTCGTTTGCAACTTATCAACTTTCGCGAATTTTCACAAACCATTACAAGTTCTAAATAAAAACTCTGCTTCCTTCAGTCTTTAAAATTTAACTTTCTCTCTCTAAAATGCGCAAGAAATTCCACAAAATCAGTGCAGCGCTTGTCTCTGCGTTTTACGTGAATAACCGGAGTTGGCCCCGAGCGGTTTGAACTGGCACAACAGCAGAAGCATGCGACGTGTCGGGAGGCGTCGGCAACAGAAGCGTTTCTCCGCCCCCGCGGCTGATTACAAACGAAAGCGCCGATGGCGGTCGTGATTGAACTGGGAGGGCGCAGGCCGTCTCCGCACAATTATCCGGAAGGGCGGCACTGCGAAAACACCAGAAGTTTGCAAGTTTACCAGCCCTGAATGGTTGATTAGCTGCGACCAACCGCGACAGATGATCCTCTGCGCGCACCCGCATCGTATTCATTCTTGCACCGAGCAGGTTCCCCGTACGGAAGCCTCAATTCGCAGAGTCCGTGTATAAGCGCAGGCCGTGCTAACCACGTAACTTTGTTTATTTTTGGCGCTATTTCTCGGCCTATAGTTGTAAAAGAAGGCGATCAAGCCCTGTCGCAGCGAAATTGTGAGACGGGGATTAAGCCTTCGGAGGGCAGGAAGATCGAATCCGCGCGCGGTTGTTTTGTAGTCACAGAGTGTGCCACCAGTGAGACTTTACAGGAGCGAGAAGCGTTAGATTAGGTAGGTCTCTTTCTCGTAGCAATTAGCGAGAACAACTTCTTTTTGCGTCACCAATTTTGCCTATCCACCTCCCTCCCTCCCTCCCTCCCTCCCTCCCTCCCTCCCTCCCTCCCTCCCTCCCTCCCTCCCTCCCTCCCTCGTAAAGAAAGAAAACAGAAAACTTGTAAAGAGCGTTTCCTTTGAGATGCAGTGTGAATAACAATATAACCTGCTGCCATTTCAAAAGCTTAGCCGAGGACTTCCTGTTAGACTAGCGGGGACACCGTGAAGGCTTGTTTCTGGGTTGTTCAGTTTTGCGTGATCGTCGAAGGCAACGTGACGCTAATATGCAAGAACGCACAGAGGCGCCAGAGAAGTGTGTGTGCTCGTATGCTGCAGCCATGACATCAAATGTCGCGTCTCAGACGACTGAGAGTAAAGAAACACCGTCACACCTTGTGACAAATGCCAAGAAAGCGTGCGCCTAAAATCGAAGTGGGAGCTTGCTCTCTGAAAGTAGAACAACAGGCTGCGACCGGCTAAATTCTGCGAGGCTGATTCGATACAAAAACTTTCGCGCAACGTAGAAGGCAAAACGCGCTTATGTGCGGCTGCTCGTGGCAATTGAGTAGCGTGCATTGCTGGGCCTATTGGTGTGTCAGCGTGTCACGCAACCATCGGGCAACATCTTACGTGCGGTTGCGTTGCGACTATACATCTCGCCGGGCCAGACATGGCATTCTGAATATTGTGCCATGCACCACGTTGCCCATGAGAATATTTGTAGAAGTGTAGACAATGTCAACAGAATTGGAAAACTTTGAGACAGTCACGAGGTGTTCGGTTATGATAACCGAAAAAAAAAAGACGGGTTGGAAAGTGGGTCAGTTTTTAGCAGTCGGCTGCCTGCTTCGTAGCGACGTGTATCGAGATGGCATTGCCTTAACCGTGCATGTATTCAACAGTACTGCGTCGCGCAAAATCGACGACAGTATCCTAGGAATGCTCAAGGGGCCTGATTCTGCCCGGAACTAACCGCACGCGGCATCATTAACGACTCTGCAAGAAGTGACGAGTTGGTGTCCCTAAGGGATGAGTGAATAGCTAATTGTGTGCAGCGTAACGCTACCGAAGCTTTCTCACGAGACAAGCTCTCTCACTTCAGAGAATTGTCCATTGCTAATAATAATGTGTACATTATAGTTTTCACATTAGGTGTTACCACGTGCAAGAATAAAGTTAGGGAGGTTGCACTTATTTCTCAAAAGACGCTTCTATCGTTTTCAACTTTGCCAGTGACTCCAAATTCTGTGTGACAAATGATCGGTGATTTTGTTTTCTGAAGATTTAGTGTCTTATTTTTTTAAAGGTTAGGTCTTCAAGAATGAGTGCTTTGAAGCTGTTGGTTTTTCAGTGTTCGAGGTATTGTGAGTGCGACTGTCGTCAAAGGCATCACAGAAAATATGTAAAGCAGTAGGCTAGCTTTAGTGACTTGAATTAAAGCTGTGCACGTCACATAAGATGCTATCAGCTTCGAGCAAATGTTAGTAATACGGTTTGACGGGAGGTAGAACGGTAGGAGGGGCAGACATATTTTACGCCCTTCAGCACGTACCAGGTTTAGGACAGAAGGGCATGCCAATAATGAACTCGCAGCTTGAAAGAAACTTGTCTTATAACACACGCGGCTGCCTCATAAATCAAATCAAACATAACGCTTACTGTAGCTATTTAACACAATGCAAGGCCGCTATTGCGAGCAGCAACGTCGCACACTCATTCTCTCCCTCCCGCCATCGTGCAAACAATGTACCATGTTACATAGCCAGATTTTTCCGATTTCCTTTGCTGTCTAAATAGGCATGTTGCTACTTACGATCCAAGGCAGACGAACCAATGTTTGACTGAGAGTAAAAAAAAAAAAATAATAATGACCTCCCCACTCGAAGGGAAGAATTGGAGTGGCACAATTTTGTTGGACCGCTCCACCTGAACAATTCCGCCTCATGGTCTGACGACTTCTCGTGCAGCACATTCAGCCTATTCGGGGAATTTTCCTACCTCAAGGCAACATCGTGATGTACTAACAGCGACGACGGCTTAAACAGTCAGCCGATTGTACAATAAAGGTGATGTCTTTCGCTCTCTCTCAGTGATAAGCCCGGATAGTTCTTTCTCACGCGTCTTCATGACTTGCGGTGAGTCATATGGGGGCGCACATGTTGTTTTTCGTTCTGGACTGCGCAAACGTACAGCGGGTTTTTTCCGCGAAAACGATACTGCAATATCGCGCCCAGGGAAAGCCACTCGTCCCAGCAGTGTTTAGAGTAGAACAGCGCAACGTTGCCAGCATCCGCGAACGCCCTCAGAGACGTCGAGGGCACACAGCTCCCTTTCTTCCCCCCGGAGAAGGGCGAAAAACGGGAGAGCGAGGGAGACGTTCATTGTTTGGGTCGCAAAGGCCGTCGCTCCGGTAACCCGGCCAAGCGGATCCCGAGACTGGGAGGGCGAGGAGGCGACCGGGAAAAGCGACTATCACGCTTCAGGCTGGAGAAATGCCCATTCGTTTCGCGCCGCCGCACCTAGATGGCGCCACCGTTGTAAGCGATTCGACATTAGTTCACCATCTCAGCACGAGGAGGCTCTGCGTTGGTTCTTGAGAAAACTTGAGTTCGGTTTGTTGTTCCTTGGACGGTTTAATAGCAATGCTTGAGGAGGAAAGGCATAATGCTTATGGAATAATAGAATGGACTTAAATGTAGCCGGTTCGACAAAATGATTCGTATCCTCTAGTTGCAGAGAGTCACATACCACTTTTATAACGGCCGCAGACAAAGCAAGATCTCCGACGGGCAGCACTTGGGTGCGGGGACGAAGGCAAAATGAGAAGGAAAGTTTAAACGATGAAAGAAAACACATTCAGCGACGAGGACGGTATTTCTGGAGCTCTGAGCGCGCCGGGGCTGGGGCCGCAGGCCTAGCGCCAGCGTCGCCGCAGCTAGGGCTCCTGGAAGGTCGGCTTCTTCCGGAAGCGCGGCGCCGTTGCCGCGGCGCGCGTCTTGAGAAGTCGCCTCGCCCGTCGCTCGCGTCCTTCTGCGGCGGTGCACGCTTTACAGGGGCGGCTCTCGCTCCGTGTATTGACGTGCGTCCCTGACCTTGCCTTGGTTCGAAGTGAAAGGGGGGATGTGAGCGAGGTTGTCCGCGGCAGATCGGCGGGCGCGGGGCGCTCATAATTAGGAGATCGATGGCCGTTCGAAGAGTAGGAGGGATCGGCGACCGCGTGGTTTCGGAAGACCGCGTGTCGCGCGTAAACACAGCGCCGGCGTTCTCGGGGATCCCCATCACAGCGCGCGATGTTTGGACGGACACGTACCGTGGCGGCGGCGGTCGGGGGACTCGCGCCTGCCTGCGTTCAAGGGTGGCGATGCCAGCAGTGGCAGCACCGCACGGGTTGCACCCCTGCGGCGCATGCGCAGACGGGGAGCGCTGCGCCGCGGCGCTGCGCTCGGCGTCGCGGCGGAACACAGAGGCAAGATGGCGCCGGTGCTCAGGCCACCCGTCGCTCGGGGACACGAGTGAGACGTTCCGGAATCGCTGTACACCGGGCTTCCACCGGCGACCGGCAGCACCGTGGGAGGGACGCGAAGTGAGTGAGCTACCAGCGGCGTCGATGGCGGTCTGATTGGCAGCGGGCCCGGGCCCACCGCGAGAGGCGAAGAGCATGGACGAAAACAGCGGCGGTTGCCTGTCGCCGGAGGAGGCGGCAGCCGCGGCTGCTGGGGCCGATGAGGAGGAGGGCGCGGAGGAGGCGGTTCATGGCGAAGAGGAGGTGGCGCCCCCCTCTCCCCCGGTGGCCGTGGTGGTGGCGGCGTCCCCCGTCAGCCCCCAAGAAGCGGCGGCCGTGGTGGTCGCCGAGGAGGAGGATGACGACATAGAAGAGGGCGAGGAGGACTCAGAGCGGCATGCAGTGCGCTCGCCGCTCGACGCCGGCTCCGAGCAGTCGCCCGAGCTGCTGCAGGCGGCCGACCTCTCGGTGCGCGACGACTCGCCGTGTGGCGAAGTCGGCGCCGACGAAGACGACCTCGACGACCCCGTGAGTCCCGCCTCGTCGACGGGCATGATCGACGCTTCCGAGTTCCGCGGGCTCGACCCGGGTTCTTACCCGGGTCGCATGTCGCCCGGCGGTTTCTCGAGCAGCAGTTACGCGACGCTGACGCCGCTGCAGCCGCTGCCTCCGATCTCGACCATGTCGGACAAGTTCTCCCACTACGGCCACCACCATCAACACCATCCAGGTGCCAACGGTGGCTTCGCGCCGCTCGCCATGGGCATGGGAGGCTATTCGCAATACGACAAACTTGGTGCCACCATGTCCGGTGCGATGAACATGAGCCCGCCGCACGGCACAGCGCCCATGCTGGGCGCCGGCTCCGCTCTGCCGTCGCCGCCTCCTTACTCGCAGAACGGCCTGAGCGTCGACAAGGGACTGAACGGATACGAAGCGGCAGCAGCGGCATCCTACGGTGGATCCTCTGCGCCACAGAGAGAGCTGACACGGCTCGGATCGCCCCAGTCGCCGACGAGCCTGCACTCGCCCATGCTACCGGCCCTCAACGGCCTGTCACCGCACACGCCTCCCCAGGCGCACCTCGCGGCACCTGCCACACCGCCGCAACCGCCGCAGCCGCCGCCCGCGCCGCAACCGGAACCGAAACCGGCGCGGATACTGCTGCCAGTGGTGAGCAGCAACGCGCTGGGACAGGTGGTCGTGTGCGGAGCCAAGGCGTCCGTGGTGTCGTCGAGCCTGGTGCTCAGTCCGACCAAGGCGATCCACCCTGCCGCGGTGATCACTCAGCAGGTCACCCACCAGCAACAGCAGCAACAGCAGCAGCAGCAACAACAACAGCAGCAGCAACACGCGGCCCAAGTGAGCGCCGGCGGTGCGTCCAGTCCCGCCGACGAGGCGGAGGAGATCAACACCAAGGAACTGGCGCAGCGCATCAGCGCCGAACTGAAGCGCTACAGCATTCCGCAGGCCATCTTCGCGCAGCGTGTGTTGTGCCGCTCGCAGGGGACTCTGTCGGACTTGCTGCGCAACCCGAAGCCCTGGAGCAAGCTCAAGTCGGGCAGGGAGACCTTCCGCCGCATGTACAAGTGGCTCGAGGAACCGGAGTTCCAGAGGATGTCGGCGCTCAGGCTCGCAGGTGAGTCGCAGTGGCGGCAGCTCGGTGCGCGTTCGCCTTGCGCGATGTGAAACGCACAGGGTCCCGTGCGTGGCGGCTGTGACCCAGAGAGAACGCGCACGTGTTTCGCGTGGCGTCGCATCGGCAGAGCAGTGCCGCTGTTCACTTCGTTCCTCGTTGCTGCGATCGTCCGCGATGAATGTTTGCAGCTCGCAATCCAAGCTGCGGGTTAAATGAGATGACGGCTGTTGCTAGCGCTCGAGTTCGCTGATGGAAGTGTCACGCCGTCTTCCCGACTCCTCGCGCACTACGGAGAGCTGGTCACGACGTCGTCGTACCACGCGGAGCCGAGGGAGCACGTGGACTGAGCTGGTCGAGGGCGAAGCCTCGCCACACCAGGCGGGAATCAATCCATCATTGATTTGCACGTGCGGGCGTGACCTCCCCTCCGCGTGTGTGGTGCGTCCTCCCCTTTGGGTCGAACTCGTCGATGATTCCTGTTCCTTTCTGGACTTATTATTTATTTTCTCCCCTTTTGCTCAACCCGCCCACCCACAACGGGAACCAGCCGGTCAACGTTGTGCTGACGTGCCACCCGGCACTTCCCTAGCCGGGCTCGCGTGTTTCCGCTGCTGTTGATGGACACGTGGGCAGATAAAGGATGGATCTCATTCGTTCTTGTTCCGAGGTGAATGAACTTAGTGTCGGAGCCGGGCACGTGGAGAGCTTACAGTCGTCATCTTGTTATTGTGCACTAGTGAGACTTCAAGGCGACACGTGCTTGTACCGTCCGCTTTATAATACGCGTACACGAGCTCGCTGTTATTCTTCCGATGTTCGTCGCACGATTGTTTCGCCATACATGTTTTGTGCGAAACGTAAACATTTCGGCGCTACATGTGCGTTAGCATAGCGCTTTACATCAGGCCACCGCTCTCGCGACAACTGATTGGGTTCTCTGCAAACTCACCGCGCACGCACCGTTGACAAGAACAAAACGATTTACCACGTGGAGCAGGCACCGCCTACACATCCGACAACAAACAGGCTTCGAAGCGCGCGGTTTCTCTTTTCGTATTTCCCGCGCCGAAACGACGGAGTCCCTGGCAGGCGCTGCCGCGCCCACTTGAAACGCGCGCGCGCTCGCGAGCACCACGTGTCTTTTTTCCCGCGTTTACGCGAGAAAAAAAAGAGACGACGCGGCGCTTCCAGCGAGAAAGCGCGCGAACTCGCAGCCGGGAGAGCGCGCGCATCTTTTTTTCCCCTGCGTCCTTTTTTTTTTCGTCGTACTCCTGCCGGCGCGCATCCGTCTTCCTTCCTGCCTGGCTGCGGCTGTGAGCGCTGGCGCGGCGACGCTAGGCAAGAGGCGCTGTGCTGCGGCGAAACCCGCTTCCAGGGAATGCCCCGCGCCTGCGTTACCGCCGCGCTCCGACGGACGAGGCCAGCGCTAAACTGGGGCGCCAGCGAGCGAGCTAGCTAGCGGGCGTATCGCACCCTCCTTTTTTTCCCCGTGACTCAGAAGCGGGAGCTCCCTCCAACGCCCGAGGTCTTCATTTTCTCTTTATTCGGTCCCTCGAGTGAACGAGCGCGTCCGCGCGGGCTCATCGGATGCACGTCGCGACGACGTCGTCTAGGCGAACACGACAACAGCAGCAGCCTGCGGGCGTCAGAAGCGTAGAAAAAAAAAAAGGATTACCGGTGTGCGGGCGGAGAAGAAAGGTGGTGAGGAAGAATGGAGATCGCGAGCGTTGCGCCGACGAAGTATGCTCGTAGGTTTTCTCTATGGGTGCGGGAAAGGCAGGGCGATACCACGAACGCAGCCTTTTAATTTGGTGCGCTGCAGCGGTTGCGTAAGTACTGGGAAAAGAAAGAAGAAAGCGGAACATTTGTTGCCTGGTGGCGTTCCTTGTGGCGCATTGCCTGTCGTATGAACAAAGACCTTCGCATTGCTTTGGCTGCGCTGTGCGAAGCCGAGGGCTTTGCTTTACACGTCGCAGCGACTCGCGGCACTGTACTAACACGCGTTTTCATGCAGAAAGTAGTAGGGGCTTGCGAGAGGATACTCTTGCTTGGAGGCAGATTACGTGCGATGAGGATGACAGCTTTGTTTGAAACAGGCCGACGCTTGCTTCGTAAAGACGCACGGGTATACATACGCATACAGCGTCTGCGAATGGAATTTTAAGCGTCAAGTGAGCGGATTTTAACGTAAGTAAAAGAATAGGCTTTGGGAAGTAACAAGACAATGTTGATTCTTTTGACGCGCGGAACAATGGTCGCCTTTACGGTATTGCGTTTAGGCTGCTGTTGTTATGTCCCACTTTAGTTTTGAACGTGGTGAGCTAACCTCCCAACCAGGATTGTGTGCTATTCGTCGTTTTTGTTTGATTTTGTACGAGATGCTACTGGCCTTACGAGAAAACCTGTCGACACACTCGGATCTCCATGAACCGCACGCATCAAGAAACGAGATTTTACGGCGCGGATATGTCGTCGTGCAAGTTTATGTTGAACTGTGTACGGCTTTTCATCTCTAGGTAGTGTAAACGGCATGCGTCGTTTTCGTTTAGTCTTGTACAAGGTACCACTGCCTTACGAGAAACGTTGTCAACACACTCCTGTCTCCGCAAAACATATCCATCAACAAACTAGATCTTACGGCATTGAGATATCGCCATTCGACTTTATTTTGGACTATGTAACGGTGTTTTATCCCTAGGTAGTGTAAACTTGCAGAGAGGTTCTAGCCTGTTATTCCTCTAGTCGTACGGGTTTACCTCAAATTTATTTAGGTTATTTTTTAGCATCGAGGGACTCAAATACATTTGAACCAGGGCGGATTAAGTGGTCTCCCGCGTATGTTGTGCATAGCTTCCGATCGGTGAGGTAAACATTACTAGAAGAACGCAGTTTTTGAAAACATTGTACAGTAAGTGTCAGAGTTACCACATTCCGCACTGCCTTAGTTGAAATCGGTACTTTAGTTAAAACAGTAAAGCGAAGAAGGTTTCATTCTGAATTGTCTTTTGAGGGCACATCATTGAGAAAATCGCAGCAGCTGGTATCCAACAGCCTCTGTGTGCCATGCGCCGTTTTCGTTTAACTTCGTACGAGATACTATTGCCTTACGAGAAACGCTGTCAGCACATTCGGGTCTCCATAAACCGTACGCATCAAGAAACTAGATTTTACGGCATGGAGATATCGTCGTACAACTTTATTTTAAGCTGTGTAACGGCTTTTCATCCCTAGGTAGTCTAAACGCGTGGCCCCGGGCGTCGAATCACGATCGAAACGGTCAGCGTTGACAGAAACTTCAAAAGACGGCTCCATCTAGTTCATTTCGGCATCTACACGTTGACAGTCATTCGCTAATTCCTCGTTGGTGATTTGCACGGCGTTGCTGCGCAAGTCAGTTGCACGGTATTTCGTACGCATCGCGATTGTAATTACATCGCTGAAAGTGCGCGCAGCATCCCCAATTTTCATCGCCAACATTACAATTCCTGGAAACCAATGTCAGGTTTGCGTTCCGACGATTTCTTTGTCACCTGTCCTCCGGCATCTACAGCACTGAGCGCTACAAGCAAGACGTCAAATTGGTGCCGAGCATCGCACAGATGGCATTCAGCAGCGAGATAGACGTTTTGGGCAGGGCGTGCCCACAACACCGGAGAAAGCAGGGCTGCATTAGCGGGTGGGCGTTGACAGGCGCGAATGCGTATTAGTCGAGAGCTCGGCTTGCTTTCAGTATTCATGCGTCGCGTTTGCATCCGACTCCGTTTCTTGCAACATTTCGGGGCTGTATAATTTAGTGTTCTGTCACCAACACATCTTTCGGCAGGAATGACAAGTGTCCCTTGCTTGCCGTGCCCGTCATCTTAGAGGCGCCGATTCTGCGTGTATTGTCGGCATACTCTGAGTCACACATCGCAGCCTTCTTCATCGCCGTCGATTGATATCTGCCGTGCGCTAATCTACAGGTTTCCTCCACCTTGCGCGTTGCTTTTGATCATTTAACTCCTGCAAGTGAATCAAATCAAATAGGTGCAGCGTATACCATGACTGTACAGTGACGTAACCCATTTCAGCTGCGCCACTGCTGCACAGTAAAATGTGCCGCGGTTCATTGCAGAGTTTATGGCGGCTCTAAACCAGGAATAGTCGCCAACCTTATCGTCGCTACCTTGGAAGCAGGTGGTTCCACTATATCGGCGCTGATATCTCGGAGGGAGGCAATAGAGTGACATATGTGCGAACTAATCCTTACTGCAATGATCCTGTCGCCTACTGCACAAAATTAGCTTACGTGATTTCCGTATTGTGAAGTGAATGCATGCTGGAGGTCATTGCCCGCAGTTTTGCTGAACAGACCGAAAACCTTCAACGTACCAAGCCGGCAAGAAACACGCCCACGTGCAGGTCACGCGGATTACCGGTTGTCTGCCGATCTAAGCCAAGGAAGAATGCACCGGGGGTACGGGTCCTATACAGATCACTTTCAGATTGATGCAGTTAAATCTCATTATACTGCAGTCGCGAAAAAAGTGCTGACGTTGCTTTTGTAAGGAAAACGGTGAGAGACTTCTGCGTTCCGCTGTGTGTTCGTGAGAGAGTAACAAAAAGAAAATAATTGAAATTGTATGACTGACAGTGTCTTGCGCAAAGTAATGAGAACCGGAACAGCTGGTTTATTTCACCGAATCTCAGTAACTTTGTGGTAGTGTACTTTCAATAATTCACAGAGGGAGGAGGAAAGAGAAAAGAAGAAGGCAGGGAGGTTAACCAGAATAACGTCCGGTTGGCTACCCTACACCGGGGGAATGGGAAAGGGGAAAGCAAAGATCACAGGGAGAGAGAGGAGGGAAGGAAAGAAGGAAATTGCGGCAAGTTCGCTGACGCGTGTGGTTTTACAGAAATTGCCTTAATAGTCACAGGTGGTCGCACAAACCCGTTGTCCTTAAGAAACACAAAAGTGCCTTCACCGCTTTATGGGCCGACGGGCGATGGGGGCGGTGTTCCAGCAGCACCTGCACAGAAAGCGGCCGATTGTCCAGTTTTTGGAAAGCTTTGGCAAGTTCTTGTCTCTCTAGGGCATATCTTGGACAGTGGCACAGCAGGTGGTCGATGTTTTCTTCGGTGCCACAGACCTCGCATGCTGCACTGTCAGTCACTCCACTTAATGCAGAGTATGCCTTTGTGAAGGCCACTCCTAACCAAAGGCGACAGAGAAGCGTAGCTTCACGTCGAGGAAGTCCGGGTGGAAGTCGGAGCTGCAGGGAGGGGTTTAGTCGATGTAGTCGTGTCAGTCGTAAGTTTTGCGAGTTCCACTCGGTCACTGTGAGGCTACGTGCCAGGTGTCGAAGCTGCCTTGCAGCGTCAGTCCTCAAAAGCGGAATCGGAACGCTGTGCTCTTCTTGATGAGCTATGCGAGCAGCGTTATCGGCGGTATCATTGCCACTGATTCCACAGTGGCCAGGTACCCACTGAAAAACGACTTCGTGGCCTTTTTGTTGGACATCATGGTGAAGTTTCACGACTTCGTATGTCAATTGGTCATGACATCCGTGTCGGAGAACTGACTGCGTGCACTGTAATGCCGGTTTTGAATCACAGAACACAGCCCATTTTCTGGGTCTTTCCGTATCAATGAATTCCAGTGCTTGACGCAGTGCCGTTAGTTCTGCCGCCGTTGAGGTCGTGACATGCGATGTCTTGAACCGCAGTGTCATTCCTCGCGTTGGTATAACTACGGCACCACCAGAACTGCACGACGTAGTCGATCCGTCGGTATAGATGTGCACTTGGTTGCTGTACTTTTCATGCAGAAGAAGTAAGCTCAGCTGTTTTAGAGCAGGGGCCGGTAGATCAGTCTTCTTCTGTAGACCTGGAATCATTATCTCAACTTGTGGACGGTTCAAACACCACGGATGAATAATTCACAGAACCTTTCATGTCACTCTCGACTTCATTTAGTTATTGATACGAAGCAGTTTAAGCTTCGTTTACTACTTAGCCTGGCGGTGTTGAAGGGGCAATTTGTGCGTACGTCCATTTCCGAATACAAGAGCACTCTGGCATTTCCTTTTACCAACAGTTTCAACGAAGCAAATGCGCGGTCAACCAGCATTGCGAACCGATATATTAGATGGTTTTAGCTCACCGCTGCAGGCTCTACCTTTGCCGCTGTATGGTTTCGACCGTCTACCAGCTTTGCGCGATACTTCAGCCACACATCACCGAGCGTAGACCTGGTGGCGATTCTTCAGCGCATGCAAATCTGGCAGATGGCTGGAATGGCAGCAGTAGCGGCAGGGCAGTAGCTTGCTACGTGTTGTGGGTGTGCGCGCTACTCAGGTGTACGCCTACTTTGGTATATAGCACAGCAGCTGTGGCTTCAGGCTGTGTGTATAGCCTATAATGTGAGGTCGCGAGTGTGAATCTCCACCGCGACAGCTCCACTCCGGCAGGGGCGAATTCACGTGACGCTATTCTCATTCGCCGTGTGCCCTTGCGGTCGCCTGTTTCAGCTACGAGAATCAAGATTGAACTCAGCGTAGAGTTTCTAACTGAAGCGGTACTCGGCAATGGCGCAACCTGTGTGGAGTACGTCGAAATGCGAATGGTTGAGGGAAGCGTCGCGGGCGAAGCACATGCTAACATTAGCTCTGCAAGGCGAAAGCATCTCTGGCCACCGGTCGCGCAATTCCAGGAACTTCAGTTACAAGTCAAGAGAAGGAGATTGGGAATATTACCAAAGCTGATTGGGAGGAGGGGGTGAGGGAAGGAGGGCTGTCGATGGCTGCTGGGGATTAAATGAGGTGATGAAATGGGGCGATTCATCGGTACTGGCATGAGTTTGGAAGTGTATGGGGTATGCGTAACTGTATAAATACGGGATATAAATATGCGCAGTGGCCGACTATAAAGTAGGCTTTCATGATTGCGTTGGTGTATATTATTGACCAATTACTTGTCCAATGAACTAACCGTGCACTAATTAACTATAAGGTTGCTGGCAAGTGACGTTACACGGGTACTGTAAGCGCGCGAGTGCGTGCTAATAGCGTTTCTTCTTAAAGCGTAAAACGCTAACAGTCGTCGTTAACCAGAATGCATTTCACTCCCTTGCGATGGGTTAAAGAAGATGTTACTGCGGAGAGCCCTCACCACGTTTAATAAAACGAGACAAAGGAAACTCGCTACCACTGACCTGGCTGGGATTCGAACCCACAGTGCTCTTGAATTTGAGACCGGTTCTTTGTAGCCTAAGCCGCGTATCGATAAACTTCATTACGTGCGAATTGCAGTTACCGAGCTCTGCACACGAAGCGCGTTGTTTCAGAGCAAAGAAAGAAAAATTTCGCGAGGAAGACGATGTGTGAAAAATGTGGAATTGAGATTGGTTCTCACTGCGTCGCTGTAGTGCGATGAGAAATGTGGGGCCGATAGTAATCTATATATAACCGATGTCACACCGTGGCACCGACGCGTTGCCGCGCATCTTTAGGTGTGATTAACGTTCGTGAAAAAGCCGAGTGAGGTATGAACGACAACGATGTGATAAAGAAGCGTTGAGGTTTACATCCACACTCCGCCGCAGGAGGAATGGTCGTTCGCAATATTTTTGAAGATTTCAGCTGCGTCAGACACGGAATAGCCTTTTGCGTATGCTAACTTGTTATCGCGCCATCAAAAATCTATAGGATGATTTCGTTCACAGATATATATACATTGTGAAGCAGAAGACGGAGCTTCGTCCCTCGGCATCGCCAAAGCACGGCTCCCTCTGCTGGCGCTGCTGGTCGCTGGTGTCTTTCGAGACGGTGCCTCACGCTGCCTCAGCGTTCCTACTCGATGCATCCTTGAAGGACCACACCGCCAATAAACCTCTTATCAGTTGGTGGAGGTTGCTGGAAATCCCCCGTCGCTTGCATGCTGAAGCTTCGAACGCGGACGCTTCCACCCATTATTACCGACAGCGCAGACCCGCCGGCGCATTCGTCCCAGTCCGTCATCTGCACCGGAGTTCCTCGACGACATGATCCGAAGGTATTTTGCGGTACAGATGACACCGACGTGGAGGACTGGTTTACATCTTACGAACGGGTGAGCACACATAACAAGTGGGGCGACGCCGCGAAATTGACAAACGTCATATTTTTCCTTACTGGCGTTGCCCAACTCTGTTACCATAATCACGGAAACGACATCCCGGCATGATCAACTTTCAAGACGTCATTCACCGAAGCGTTATGTCGACCTGCTATCTGTAAACTGTGTGCTGAAAAACCCCTACGCGGCCGAGCACAGCAGACTGGAGAAGCTTTCACGAGCTGCATTGAAAGAGTAGTTGACCTTTCTAAACGTGTCAGCGCCGCCACGCCCGAAGCTGACAAAATTAGCACATTCTGAAAGTCATCGATGCCGGTGCGTTCCGGATGCTCCTGACCAGGAATGCGCGCGCCTTTTCTGAAGTCGTCACCTTATCTCAGTCAAAGCTGGGATGAGTTGAAGAAGCAAAGGCGCCTCCACTTCGCAGCCTCAGTCTAATGCCAACTTGCTCAGTCTTGTTGCCGTTCTCGAGCACTCTCTACTGCGTCAGCAGATCAGACTTCGTGCGCGAAGTTGCCCATGAACTATCCTTGGTCCCCTCGAGTCAGGAGTCGTCCTCTCGTCTGCCACCAATGATCCGCACTGCCACTGCTAAAGATTTCTCTCGAGCTGTTCCTGTCCCTCACCACAACCAGCCGTTGGCCGCGCCTCTTACGTATGCGCAGTTCATGCGTAGGCCTCCCCAGTCTCATTTCTCGGCCCTCCAACAATCTGCATCACCCGCCGCTTCTACTGAATTTTGGGCAGGGACAAGGGTGACCGATCCTCGGCGGACGCTTGACAGTCGACCCATTTGTTACGCGTGCTGCACTACGGGACACGTCGCTCGTTATTTGCGACCGTCGCCTTCGAACTTCCTGCGACGCTGCGCGGCCGTTCCCGCACGTCAGTCAGCCTATGCGCCAATCCGCTCATGGTCCCTCACAGTTTGTACTGATCTCCCTGAATTTCTGTCGCACCGCTCACCATCTCCTCGTCGACGATCGCTCACCCCAACATATCGCCGACCCACACCCTCCGACCAGGAAAACTAAGCGCCGCAGTTCAAGAGGCAAGAAATGCGACATCTTCGAACTGCCCAAGTCCTCGCTCCTCTCTTGCTAACATGGTCGCAATATCTGTCGAACGCGTTTCTACTTTTGCGCTTGTGGACACCGGCGCAGCCGTTTCAGTTATAGCCGCCAAACTCTGCCGTTGACTGCGCAAGGTGACCGCGCCGTTCTCTGGACTGTCGCCTCACACGGCAAGCGCGCAGCACGTTACACTGCTCGTGGCCCGTATTGCCCGTGTGCTTATACAAGGCATTATGTACGTTGTCGAGTTCATTGTTCTTTGTGACTGACTGCATGACGTCATCCTCGGGTGGGACTTCCTATGCCGTCATAATGCCGTCACTGACTGCGCACGCGTTGAAGTTGAATTTTAGCCGCTCTCTGACGCACCATCCCACGAAGCTCCTGATCGGCCGCCTATACTGGTGCTGTCACCGATGTTACGATCTTCTTCACGCCGTCTGGAGTCTTCATGAGTCGCAACAAACAGGGTAGGCGCACGTTCCGAGGCCGGACTTTGTGCATCCGGAATCCGTTGATAGATGTCGGACTCTAACGTCGCACACAGACATGTTCAGTTTATCTATAGTATATGTAAGTTACGGAGATAGCCACTTTATCTTCTGACAGATCTTGACATTTCAATATAGCAAACCAGTTCTGCAGAAGCCCGCAAGGTGGAGGAAAGTACATGAAAGGGACTCGTTCCGATGCCTCGAGTTGTCGATTAATTCGCCCTCGCTCTGCGATCGGTAGCTTCCTGGTTAGAACAGATGGTAGAGCGGCCGCCCCGGAAAGTCGTTGGTCCCGGGTTCGAGCCTCGGACATGGACGAATTTTTCTTGAACTGCGAGGCTTTCTTTTCAGAGAAACCTGTATGGGCTTCCTGTGTAGCTTCGTGCTACAATTCGGGTGGATGACAATTCCCTTTCATGTTGTGTCACTAAATGCGCGTTTCGCGCGATTGACAACACAGCGAAGTTATGCAAAGTTTAGCAGCTTTTACCATTAAGAGCGAGGCCTACCTTGAAGCCAACCGTTTTTGGGCCGCTGAATAACAATGTGTGTGTAAAGCATCATTCCTCGAAGTTTGCTACGTCACGTGGTGCGAGAACGCTCAACGCGGAGAGCTTTCATCGTTGAAATTAATAGAAGGGAATCGATAAAATGTGTCTCTTAAACCCCAGTTAATGTTCGTTCACTTCCGCAGAACGTTGCTGTGCCTTGCGACGCTATGATGACGCGGATGTTCTTGCTCTGATCAGCCCTACGGTCGTAAGATGGTTCGCACATCAAGTCATGGATTTCAGTTTTCGAGGAGAGAGTGCCTTCAAAATGAACAGCCACCACCAAATTGAACGCGAATATTAATTAAAGAAACAAAACATCAGGGCAACGCAAAAAAGGCAAACAGCTACAAAAACCGACTTGGAAAGCATATTTAGCGCCAGCGAACAAGGACAGAAGGGAGATGACACCACAATGCGCTACCGTCTACCTCCGCTGTCGCCTCCCTTCTGTCCTTGTTCTCTGGCGCTAAATATGCTTTCCAAGTCGGTTTACCAACAGGCCCAACAAATGGCAAATCTACAAAAAAAGAAGCCGTGCAATAAAAACAAACTACGAGAAAAATGCTCCTCAACGAGAAAACACACAAGGAAAATTCAAAGGTACGCACAAGAAAAATGGAATGGTTTCTCATATGGATGGGGAAAAGTACTGTTTGGTATTCTCAACTATGATTTGTGTATCGCACGACGCAGTTAAAATCAACCGCACGAATGATTTGAGGTCGGCTTTTTAAAGCGAAAGCATTACTGGCCGCGAACTTGCGATTTCGCCGTGGCCGTGCTCCGAGGACGCACATGACGTCGCACTACGTTTCTCGTCATTGCGCTCGCCTCCGCTCGCCTCGCCAGCTGCGTCGCATGCCTGATAACATGTCGGAAAAGGAGAGCTGGCGTGCGCCGCTACCACAGTTGAGGCGGCAGTATGGACGGCGACAATTCTGATAAGCAGGAGGAGGCCTGGAATCGACATCGGAACGAGATGAAGAGGAAACGAATCGCCCTGGAAACAGACGAACAGCGCGCCGAACGACTGGCTAAACGCCGTAACATAGCTAGACAACCAGACTAGCCTGGACTTGAAAATCAAGATTAACCAAGGCTATCCATGCTATGCCTTAGATTTCGCTACGTATAGCCTGGCATAGCCGAGCTAAGCCTCTGCTAATTTTTTTTTTGCATTCACTTGGATATTCCGTTTCGGGTCTTCATTTGACGCTTAATGCGCCCCGAAGACCCTCCATTCATGCGGCATGTTCGGCGCGCTTGTTTGCATTTTATTATCCGCCGCGGAGGCTTAGCGGCTATGGCATTGCGCTGTTAAGCGCGAGGTCGCTAGTTCGATACCCAACCACGACACCCACATTTAGATGGAGTCGAAGTGCAAAAAAATGCTCGCGTACTTAGATTTAGGTGCACATTGAAGAACAAAATTAATCCGGAGTCCCCCGCTAGGGCGTTCTTCATAACTATATCGTGGTTGTGGCACCTAATAACCGGAATTACTCATTTTTTTTTGTTTTTGCATTTTATTCGATTATCGTTCCCACCTCACGTCTTCTCCGTGCTCAGAGTATACAATAGAAAACGTTGCGAAATAACGCTTATCTAATGTCATGCCGTAATAACGTCAATGAAAGAACAAAAGTACAGCTCATATCCGTAATTACTTTGAGTAAAATCGTAAATTTGTTTGCGAAATACGTCCTCTCTTCTAAGTCCTATAAAATAACCGAGAAAACTGAACGCCAAACAGTCTCGTTCGTATAAAACAGATTCGGCAATGATTCTTAGACCCGCAGTGATTTTTCTTTGCGCCTAAAAAATGCTACTCGTCGCTTCTCTGTCGCACCGTTTTTTTTTCTTGTCAGCTCCCACGGGCTCGACTGCCAACATTCTCAATTGCTTTAGTATGCCGAGTGTCTTGTCTCCAGCGGACAATTCGTGAAGACAGTTTTCTGAAAAAAAAAAGTATTACTTTTCACCTTTCGTATTGAGTAGCACATCGTTCCTTCCGCCGTTATCACGCGGTTCGGCCTTTGCACGGGACAGACGATCCGAAACGGAACGTGATCGAATGAACCGAATCCTGACGAGATACGGGCCCGGGTTTTCACACCCGCTTTGCGTACGCGTCACGTATGGCGCGTACGCAAACTCTAAACAAGACACTCATTCGCCGGGGTTACATAGAACGTCCAAACCGTTCAGGGTCATATCTGCCGGCCTGCAAACTGACCCGCGGTGGGTCCCGCTCGCGCGGCGGTATAACACCCGCCCGGCTCCGCGCGCGCTGACATACTACTCGGACCCGGCGGAGGGTGACGACGCCTCCTTTTCGTCGCGAGCTCGACGCGGCGCGAAAGCTTACGTAGCGCTGCGCTGCCGATTGCGCGTTGGATCCAGGCGGGCACGCACGCGGTGGTACGCAACCCCGCACAGCCCGACGCCTCGCCCGTACTCCCCCCCTCCCCTCGCGGCCCTTCTTACCCCCGCGGCTCCTTTTCCCGTACGAGCCAGGTGTCCCGCGTCGGTGCGCCAGGCGGACGCAGCTGGCGTCGAGGTGCCGTCGTCCGTGTCGGGCGGCGGGAGGGGGCACACCCCTCGTGGGGCTTACGTGTTGGCTGGTCGCCAATGGGGAAAGCGAAAGGGGGAGAGGTAAGGGTAGTGACGCTAGACTCTCTCTCTCTCCTAGGGAAACCCTTCTGGCGCTCTCTCCGCCACCCGTTTTTACATTTGTTAGTTCCTTTTCTTTTTGTCTGGTTTGAACGCTCCCGCCGTTTGTTGTTGTTTTTTATTTGCGCTTATCGTTTATGGCGTCATTTTCCCTTTAAACCGTGCTCTCGCCCGCGTAGAGATAGAACGTGCTTCTACACAGCTAGCGCGCCGCTTGGCGGTCAGCCGCCCGCAGCTCGCCCGGCTGCTATGCGAAAAAGAAAGAACAGAGCGAAAAGACAGTCCAGACACTCGAGGAGGGGCGGAGCAGTTCGTCGTACGTGTTTGTATACGTTTTGTGTGGTGTTTTTCGTCTCGGTGGGACATGCACTGCAAATACTGTTCTTTCAGCGAGACTTGGTCGTTGACCCGTTTCCCAATGACGTGCCGGTCTGCGTGTGCCACGTGTGAGTTCTGTCGACCACCGCCAGAGGCCCGTCAGTTGGAAAAAAGGTCACTGTTAATGTAAAACTGGTGCAGTTGACCCTGGCACAGTTGCTGGCACAGTTGCTGGCACAGTTGCTGGCACAGCTGTTGGCACAGTGGACCGACAACTCTCGACCGCGCGTGCACGCCTGTTGTTTTGCTCGCCAGATGCGCGCGGAGCAATATTTTCTTCCCCCCTCGTTTCGACTCCGCTCGGAGGCTTTTTCGATGAGAATTGAACGCGTAGGTAGAATACGCGACGTAGCTTCGACTGATGTTGTGGTCAGAGAAGTCGTGCGATTTTCCGGTGAATGAACGAATGAATCCTGCCGAAACTTCCTCTGGACTACAGTCCAATCATTCCGCATGTTCGCGGTGCTGTTCCCATGAAAATTACGTGGAATCATCGGGCGAACCAACGGGGGGCGCGCACGGGAGGACCACGAGGGTTTGGCTGAAGCAGCCGCATTCAGATGCCGAGGGAACGTAACACTGTCTGCGTTGCAGGTCATTTCGGGTATACTCAGGTGCAGGTTAAAGGACCACTCGGTATGTTTCCGAACAGATAACTTGTTGATGGCTGCTGTCTGGCCTAGCATACAATTCGGGTCATTGGGTATGTTCCCATTCCTGGCCGATCTCCCCACAATGGATGTGTCAACGTAACAGGAGGGGTATGAAACCTTTATATGTATTTATGTATCTGTCGTACCGGTTTGTGCACAAACATCACCTCATCCTTATACCCCATACAAAGTATCGTACGCCGGTATGTTTCCGAACAGATAACTTGTTGCTGGCTACTGTCTGGCCTAGCAGACAACTCGGGTCACATGGGTAGTTTCCCATTCCTGGCCGATCACCCCGCCATGCATGTGTCAATGTGACACGAGGAGTATGAAGCCTTGAAATGTATTTAGATATCTGTCGTACCGGTTTGTGCAAACACATCTCCTCAGCATTGTACCTCATACAGAGCATCGTACACCGAGTTCACCCCCGTGACGCAGACAGCTAGCAGCGAGAGGCGATGAGGCAGTGTTCGTGTCATCTGCTAATACTGCTACTTAGCTAACTATAGTAAATTACTTCTGCGGAATTCCGCAAGGTGGAGCAGGGTCATCCACCCGTATGTGGCATGAAGCTACGGAGGAAACCCACACGGGTGTCTCAGAAAGGAAAGAAAGCTTCGTAGTTGAAGAAAAACTCGCCCTGGTCCGAGATTCGAACGCGGGTCGAACGCTTTTTCGAGGAGGTCGCTCTACCATCTGAGCTAACCAGGAGCTTTTTTTTTCTTTATTACATGGGAGCACAATCTTCAGCAAAACAAGAGAAATAAAAAGTGGTACAGAAATTTAAGGTGACTGAAAAAACATTCAAAAGTCAGGCAAGCACGTGCAAGCGTCCAATAAAGGCATCCAGTCCGGCGCTGTTTCTTGTGCAGCGTACGCACTATAGGAACGTAGGCAGCAGATTCCCGAAATAACAAACGGTGGTTCGGCATGCCTGTCACACATTTTACTGCACCAAAGGATACGTAGGCCAAGTCCGGGAACATGTTATATGGTGGACTTCTTGAAGGAAGTCGTTGAAGGCTTTCACTTTCTTAAGGCTCGCTTTAGTATGGATTATATTTTCAGTGCCTCCCACAAATAAACTTCTGCTGCAGTCATAGACACATTGTCTCCTGTTCGCCGTTATCGTGCGCCTTATTTGGAATACTATTACCCAGATGGTACTTAATCGTGTCCGTCGAATGACCACTCCTCCAAAAACAAAGCGTTTTTTATTTCAGTTACATTCGACAACCTTTCCTGTCAAGACCTGGTTAGAAAAAGGGGTTGTTTCGTGTCGTGGTCGACAAACTGTCCACATGCTGAAACGATTGATCGCTGTTTTGTAGGTTGTAGGGATGCCGTGTTCTTCTGGGACATTTTCCAAAAAACACTTAAAAAAGCAGGCATCACACTGTACACAATTCGTTTTCGACCTTTTAAATATCCTTGTGAGCTAACCAGGAGGCTAGCGAAACGCAGCACGAGGGCGTATTAATCGACAAATCGAAGCACAAAGACATCGCATATATAGCAAATTAGTTCTGCGGAACTCCACAAGGCGGGAGGGAGGTTCATGTAAAGAAAAATTGACATCCACCCGTATGTAGCACGAAGCTACAGAAGAAACTTTCTTTTCCTGAGAATTACGCGTGGGTATCCTTTGTAGCATGCCATTTTTTTCTTTCATAGTTAGCTAACTTCACCTCATTTAGATTGGAACATTGGTTTGAATTCTAGTGTATTTCCTTTGTTGTTTTTTCTTCTTTGCTTATGGCTGTGTGGACTTTGCAGCATCACTCTACAGAGGTCACCAATCTTTAATCGTTAATAATAGCCACAACATGCACGTTAACGCCAGAAATATATTTGGGCGCTGCAACCAGTACGCCTATATTCTCAAGCCCACCAAACATAACTGCTTATCGTTTATATAAAACAACGAACGTACGGCGTATGATTTACTGTAACTGAAAGACGTCAGCAAAACGAAACTCAAAACAAATTAATAGCTTCTTGTTAGTATAAACTGTACAAAGATAAATGCCCTGTCTTTTTTTTTAACGCGATGGCGTTGAGGGCCCCGTGTCGCATGAAATCCGGTGTCGGCGTCTTGCGTCGGACGTCGTTTAGCGAAATATCATTCCGAACCACAATCACCCAATCCCTCCGGGTGGCGCAGAGGCGTTACTTAAATAATTGAATTCGTCAAAGTGAGATGCGTGCATATCGCATCATTCTTTCTCATTGCATTTTAGTGGCCATAGTACATGTCATTAGTCATTGACATAATCTTAATACACGTATATTTTGCGCAACTTATAGCGACTATTTTAGGCCCCTTTGCAGCCACGTCACTTCAACTTCATGGACTTCATTAACAGTGGCATGGCGCTCTTTGGTCATACCTCGCCCTTGCGCCACTAAACACCACACATTCATTCATCTATTCAAAGTAAGATGCATCGGAAAAATCGTAAAGTACAACCTAAACACAAGCTGCAGACATGACAGTCTAGTATTGTAATTAGAATATGCTAGAAAACACAATTCTGTTACGCGGAAACTCAAACACAAACCCATTTTCCAGCGTTTCCATTATTCATAGAGCGGCCCGCTGCACTCGGTTCCTTGCAACAACACCATCCAGACGGCGGTCGCCTCTGCGCATGCGCGGCCAACGCAAGAGGCCGCGTTTCTACCAGAAATCTCGCCCGCTCGCCTTCGTGCATAGCATTCGCCGCCAGCGTTTCCCTGTAAACACTGCGGTTACATAAGTTGCAGTTGCAGTGAAGCGTGAGGAGCAGCCAGGGATGTTCGAATTCTATTGCGTTCCAGTCTTAAAGGCGAAACATAGGCGTCCTCCAAATATTTTTTTTCGGTCAGTGTTTGGAGTGAAGCTCCCAATTAAGGATTCAACTCAATGATGCTTTCGTTCCCCGTCCAGCTAAAAGTATCAACACATTCTTCTCTCCATTTCACACGTCTCGCATCACGTTTCGCATCATACCTCAATGCTTGCTCTTTCAAACACTGTTACGTTTACGTCACGTTTGGGCTGTTAGCAAAAGGGTGCGTAGTGCAGAAAGGCGTTCCTTTTAAGACTGGTACGCGAAAAGCTACTGGACTTTTTTTACTTGTGGGAGCAACAGCACAGCCTTTTGATTTTTGCTGTCCGCCACTGTCTGCTCGAGCTCGCGTGCAATGCCCTACGGCACGTAATCTGATTGTCGGCCCTTCCCACGTCGAGTCGGCAGCTGACGGCGTCGGAGTGTGCGTATGTGGCACCAAATGCCGTTAGCTGTTGCGACGTGCCGAACACTGGCCGGACGCAGGACCGAAAGGGCGAGAGGAGGCGGTCAGTTGTTTCCCGTTGTCAGGCGCGCTGAAAGGAGCGACGTGGGGAAGGGAGCGACGGAGAACGATGGGGTTGCGTTAAAGAAAAAAAAGAAAGAACGCGAGCTACGCCAGAGCCTGAAATTGGGCGGACCGGCTGCTCTGCGCGCGTCACGCTTTCTTGACTTTCACAGAATGAGTCAGCAGCTGCCGCAGTTGTTCCGAGATTCTGGCTCACGTGATGTAAGAGTCTGGCAGCGTTTCCGACGTTGGACTTAAAGCGGCGGTAGTCTTTGCTCGTCTCATTCAATTGTTTCCGACCTAAACGGTTTTGTATGCTCTGTAATTATTCCGTACATTTTTCGTATTCGATCCGAATCATTCTTATAGGATGGATACGGATTCCGGATATAAAGTCCGCGTAATTCCTATATGTATTGCATAGAGGGCACTCGGACTGATTAGACTATATAGAAAACGTGTCGATAGGATTCATTCATTCATTCATTCATTCATTCATTCATTCATTCATTCATTCATTCATTCATTCATTCATTCAATTGTTCGCTCATTCATTCATTCATTCATTCATTCATTCATTCATTCATTCATTCATTCATTCATTCATTCATTCATTCATTCATTCATTCAATTGTTCGCTCATTGATAACGCGATTCCGCTTAGACCGCTTGGTGCCTCGTATAAATAACGTTAACTGCGCTGTAACACAAGCCAAAGTGGAACTCTAGGAAGATGTTACACATCCCGTCGATTTCAAGGTATCGTGTTTTTAGTTGCACGAAGTGATCGAAATATACACTGTCTTATTGCCGTGCGCAATTATTCCACACTCTTCGACTGTCCAAGCCTAGGAAAAAAACATTAGAGGTAAAAAGCGTCTGCAAAGTTTATATGAAACAAACGGATAAAGATAGAAGGACATAATAAATATACATAAAAAGGTTGGCATCTCTTGCAGAGGACACCGGCGGCCTCGCTCAATACAGCAAGTGCAGGGCACGGCGCAAAGCGAATACTAATTTGTTCATTATTTTTTCACTGCAATACCGTATAAATGTGCGTTCAAACACTGGCACAGTATATGTACGCGCACTTCTTCGCTAAAATACGCAGTGAAAGAAAGATTGTAGGGCACCCTTCAATTCACTCTCCCTTTCGAGGCTAGACATCGCGCTAACGATAACGCTCCTTATACTCCGTCGCCATTCCGCGAACTTTCGGGAGAGGCGGATCGGGTGTGCCCGAGAGACCTTCAGTTGTTCACTCTTCTCGTCATTGACTGCTTGCACTTGGGAGGGCGCGGCCCTGACAAGCCCGGGCACAGCGCACGTCTCCTCGCACGTCTCCTCCTCGAGGTGAAGCGGCGCAAGCATGACTAGGCGCCCGATCGCACGCGATCCTTCTCGTCGCAATTAGTGTCATCGCGGGACGTCGTATTGAGAGTTGCCGCACTATGTTCCATAAAGTTTACCTTTCTTTTTTTGCGCTCTGAAACTGGTAAGCGGAACTCTGTCGCTAGTGTCTACGGGATTTACAAGTGTGCCAGTTATACGCAGCGTGTCCTCCCCTCCACAGTGCCTAGCGATTCTTTATCATCACAGGAAGTGCCCGAGAAGCTGGGACGGCCAGGTGTAGCCAAATAGTGCATAGTGTCCCATACGTGTGCTGTAGTGTTTCTAACACCGGAGGTGTTATAACTGTATCTTGCACCATGCTTTTGTAACGTTTCTTTTTCTTTTCGTTGAAAAGCTTTGCTAGTGTTGGCTGGGGCACACGGTGTAACCGCGAGTCACCGACAAGCCGAACTTCTCACTTTTTAGTGATTCCTTACTTATGTTGGACCCCATGATGCTGTCCTCTTTTGCAAAAGCTGATTGGTACCAACACTGCAGGCACGATGGTCATTGGTTTCGGCTGGTGAAATGTTGCCTCACGGCCCGCTACGCTCAAAACAAAAACCATGAAACGAATTATGGGATTCGTTGGTCGTTGTCTGCAGGCGACGCGTTACGGGCGATGGTCGGGTGTACTTGCAAACGTTGTTGCGCGTTCGATGTCACCCCGTATCGGTGTCCTTTCTGGAAAGCTGCTATACCGTTGGCGAGTAGAAAGGTTTACGTATGCTTAACAGTACTAACAGTAATGGCGTAGTCATTAGAGCGTATTCTCGAGGGTTGCGCATTGCATCTGCCCCTTAGTAAAAGCGCGCGGCTTACGATGCGTGCATGCAGTGACGACTAAGCACCAATAACGGCTAGCTGGCCCGTCGGCATTAACTGTCATTAGGCATCGGACAACTGTTATTGTCACCTCAGAGCCATTAGATTGTTAGAAGCTTGTGTACTGCGCAGCATGTTCCTTGTGGTTTTGATGTTTCGCACACTGTTGGGGCACAAGATGAAAGCAAAGATAGAGAATCACACAGGCGGGCATTCTGCAGTTACCCGGTGCGTTCACTGTGTTGAAACGGTGCGCGCCTGTCTGGTGGGTGAAACACCAGTAGTCTGCCAAGGCCTCAAATTTGGACCCACGCTTCTCTGGAATGAAGTGTCCGTCTTGGACTTCGCTAAGAGTGCACCCGAGCCTCTTGTCGCCATTCAGCATCAATGAAGTGAAAAAAAAAATCGAAAAGAAAATATGAATTGTGAATTATACAAAACGTAAATGGGCCGAGTTTGTGCGAGTTGATCGTGTGAAGCACAGAGCAGTGGGTGACATGGAACATAGAGAAGCGATATGAGCGAACCGCGCGACCTGCGCCGTGTGTCACAACGTGAATTCAACGCACTCTAGTGGGACGCACGGGTGGTAGAAGGCACTGCACTATGTGTTGGCGGGCTAGTTGGTGCGGATCCATAAATACTTCGTTTAGCGTAAAACAACGAACGCCTTGTCCTGTCGCCTTTCTTGTGTCCGTTGTTTTGCTCTAAACGAAGTATTTATGCACTGCACTACTCCTGCTTAAAACGATTAGGTGTGTGAGAATATTCGATACTTTTGAATAACGAATTGAAATATGTCTTATAAATTTGATCTTGGAACCGAATGGCGACTATATGTCACTACGAATACTTTTCGAATAGTTCTCGAATATCTTGGATGGTCATGTGCACGCCTGCGGAACGCAAAATTGCAGCAAATGTGCGACGAGTTTCAACCCAGAAGGGGGGGGGGGGGCATAGTAGACATGCATCTCGGTAATCTCATCTCAGAGAGCCAAATTTTCTCTTCTAAGACGCGATCAGTTACACTTTCCAAATAGCATTGAAATGTGAACAGCCAGATAACTTATTCATACTGCTCTAGTTCTTATTTTAATAAACGACACTTCATAACGTGCAATGTAATGCGATCAACGTACTAACATACTGAATAGTAAGACGCGAACATCGTTAATGGGAACTACAATTGTTTTATGCGAAAACTGTTCGAAAAGTATTCGATATTTGATTTGAATCACTTTTGGTACTAGTTGAGTAGTATTAAATTTGGCTTCAAGAGTTACTATACGTACACTTCCCTCAGCAGTGCTGAGGGAAGTGAGAAAAAGGAGAATAGGTAGATCGGTTGCCCTATACTCATAGTGTACATACAGTAAATAAACAGACACGTGTGTTACGTAGTAACAGTTAAATTCAAATAGATTATCTCACAGCAGCACACGCCAGTGAAAACTCCCTGCTGTGATCCGAGATATTGTGGGGCATGTCTTTCAAACTCAATCACAGCGCATTTCGAAAAGATCTTATCATTCTCGAAATGTGCTACACCGCCAATGAGACCTATAGCGGCAGAAGAGTGTTCCCTTCACAAGAAACGCTCGTCTAACGCTTAAGATAGAAGAATAGATGTACTAACAGCCGGACCAAAATGAGAGTAGCACCTCGCCGTTAAAAACACGGCTAGTCCAAAGCTAAAGCCGGTGGCTACGAGCGAGCGTGCGTTCACCGTTTAGAAAAGATCCAGGACTGCTCCATAAATTCCCCCGTTCCTTTCCAAAGGCAAACGTGCGCAGTCGGGAAGACGTCCCCACGCTCCGTCTCTCTTTTTCTCGACCGCATCTATCTGCTTCTCGTTTTGTTTCTACTTTGCCTCGAAGAGTTGTCCGAGTCTAGTCCGAACGATCAGCTGTTCTCCCCTCTCCCGTCCCCACACCAAAAACGGGAAGAAAGGATAGGTAAGGCTGGAATGAAGAGAGAGTGTGGGTCGCGTGGCGACAGTCGTCGCCTGCAAGGCGAGACCAACGCGAAGCGCTGCGTGAGAGGGTTGGGGGGGGGAAGTTGCGGGAAGAAGGGAACAGCGATGAGAAGGGGCGTTAGGGATTAAATGGAGGCCTGGGGAGTGGGCGCTCCCTAATCCGGCCGGCACCGACGGGGCACCTGCCACTGGACGCCCATCTCTTCTTTGCTTTCCTTTTTTCCCTTCTCCCTCCGTTTCGCATGACCAGACAGGAGTATAGATGGAGCTGGAGGCTCTAAGGCAGGCAAAGAGACGGGGGAATTCTGAGGCTAGTGGGGCGCGGTGGACCCGCTCGACGAGGCGTCTCCTGTACCGGAATGTGGATTCCCATGCCTTTCCCTTCCCCTTGTCCCTTTTCTATGTGTTCATATCGCTTACGTTTGTTTTATCACTTTTGTGCACGTATTCCAGTGCCTTTCTTGGAACGGCGCTTCTGAACGGTCGTTCCGCGGTCCCACGCTGTTGTTCCCTCGCCGGCACCGACAATCCACGCACGTGGGAACGAAAGTTGCGAAGAAAATTTTGTAGAAAGCGGCCGGCCAGGCGGAGGCTGGTCTGGATCTTAGCTTTTGCGTTGAAAGCGTTTGTTTCGGGAACTGAACGGGTGCGTTATCCTCGTGGACTCTGCAGCGCACACAGTGAAGTCAAAGTGGCGGGAAGATTTGGAGAAAAGTTCGTACGGGGTCTGCCCGAGGAGGCGTTGGTACTGTCTGGGAAGCCGGTGTAACTCTAAAAAAAAGAGTAAGG
The DNA here is from genome assembly GCF_038994185.2 of Dermacentor albipictus. Classification (NCBI taxonomy): domain Eukaryota; kingdom Metazoa; phylum Arthropoda; class Arachnida; order Ixodida; family Ixodidae; genus Dermacentor; species Dermacentor albipictus. The sequence goes on along the minus strand of NC_091829.1, from coordinate 47,290,042 downwards.
TTGGAAACAAACAAGCCATTGTCCGCGAGGAAGCCCTAGATGCGGAAGGGGGTGGATTCGCAGTAGATCGGTCATAATCGAAGGCTCAAAACATTTGAGATACCGGCAGGTGAGGGACTCTTTCTCCGCGCAGCGCATGCACACACATTCGTTGGACGCAGTTACAGCATGTGTTTGAGGTTATGTAAGACTAGATCTGCGGTTCGAATTTTTTTGTACATCTTGATAAAGATATCATAGCAATTATTTACATGTGCAAGGACAAATCTGCAGGAGGCGCACCCTGTTGTTCCGCTGATTAATCTTCTCTGTCTCATCGCAGTTTGTGGGCTCACGACTTTCCCATGTAACGCACCAGAAGTCATTAGTGTTCTAATTTGTTCGACAAAACACGCCGATGGTTTCTTACACCTGAATAAGTTGTTTTGTAACTATTTCCTCGACCGCGTTTTTTTTTACTTTAAAGCTTGACGACGCTTCTTCAGCACTGTATCTAGTTCCTGCCTTCTGATTCGTTCCTTTTTTGTCGCATTAACCTGTCTAGTCACGAGACAGTGCGACCAGTGGATTGTCCTAGCCCATATCTCGACACATTCTGTAACATACTGAACCTTACTATGTTGTCCTATTAGGCAATAAGCTCAATACACAGCCTTTTATGCTTTCTGGCCTTCCTGCTTCATACGAACCTGCTGTTTCGTAATATATTGAATTTGGTCAACCACGGTAAGTTGATGCGCTGTGGTGGTCCACTGTGTCGGTTAAGCAACAAGCGCAATTGTGTACAACCTGTTATCCTCTCTGACCTTCCTGTGTCACACACGGACTTGCACTTTCGTCATAGATCGAACGCAGTCAAGCTACAACGTAATGTACACGGCGCTCTGGCGGACTTCCAATGCTGGATGCCACAGAACGGTGGCGCACATGAGCGTCCATCGACCGCTGCCCCACCTGTTTATAGATGCGTGCCTTTTTCGGCCGGTACGCCGGCTTCTCGTCGTCCGAAAATGATTCTCAAGGGCCATTTGTCAATCGCTACCCTAGCTACCCTGCTCAGCACAAAACTATGGTTCTCGGGTTTTGGAAAGGGAAATCGCTTCATTATGTGCCTCATCAGTGGGGGCACGGGAACGTTTACATTCTGCGATATGGACCCACGAGGTCTGGCATAAAGTACGAACGTCTCTGCCGCGGGACGCGTTATTTTGAAAGCAAAACAGTTGTGAGAGCAAAGCAGAGCGCCCGCCCCGGACGAGAGGTGAATGCATTGTGCCGGCAACGGTCGCCGCCTGGTTCGTTCAATGTTTGTTCGTGATCGGTCGTGGGGTAGATTTCATAAACGGAATGGTCGCGAACCGATGTTTTTTTTTTTGCCTTGTAATGTTTGTCTTCTTGGCCTCGTTATTATAATACAGCGCTACTTTCCCAAAAAAAAGAAAGTGCTAGTGCTGGCATTGTACGTTTTTTCCTTGACCTGACAAGGTGACTTTACTCAGTCAGGGACCAAACATCATTTATCACTGAACACACTTTCTAGACCATGTCACAGCTACAGTTTAGCGTTATATTGACAACTCACTGGTCAAATAGAGAGATACAGAGAGCGGATCAGAGGGTCAGCCAGTCCATTTATGAACCAATAAACAGACAAACGTAACAACTATTTGGGCAGCCAGGTGCGCGACTGACCGACACCTCGCGTCTTCTAACCTAATAGGTTCGGTGCAGAGAAAGCAAAAGTAAACGCGACTTCTTATTCGTAAATATATTTGTTTATCCATAAAATTAACCAGAACTTGTGATAGATAGACGGAGAGAGTATAATAAAAGAAACAGGCTAACAAAAATTACACGCAGAGCAGCGTCTTGGTCAATTCAACTATCCTCGTTTTCGCCACACAATGTGCACCCGCCTGAACTGATGTTCGCATTTCGACGTAACTCGTCAAACCATGTATAGTGCATGAACATGAACATTTTCACGACGTTGCAAGATGTGCAGGATGAAACTAAAGGTAATCGTAGTCATCGCATTTGGTTGTACATTACTTAGTTAACGGTTTAACAAATATAAAAAAAGCCGAGGAAGCCATGAACACAGTCACCGGTCTTGCGGCTGATTCCCCGTGGGAACGCTATCACGTCACTTACCGCAATCACGTCAATTGCGTCAATTACCTTCTGGAGGATTTCACGCAACAAATAAGCTAGACCGTCGAGTTTACTCGCGTTCCTTCTATCGTTCGCGAGAAGCTTTAAGCGTGCAGTGCTAACCCGCCTCATGATGTATGCGGATTCAGAGGTGGAATCCACAATCCCGTGAAAATCATTGCGCATTTACTGAAAATCAAAATATAAGTCAGCAAAATCCAAGCCAGTGGCCTTTCATTCCCGTCGTCCTCTCTTCGTTCTTCTACGGTGTTTATTTTTTCGTCTGAAGCGCTGCCTGAAATGTCAAAGTTCGAATTAGCTCAGTTGTATGCATCAAGTACACCAACGCAAATTATGCGTTTACCGTAGGGCGACCCGCCGTGGTTGCTCAGTGGCTATGGTGTTGGGCTGCTGAGCACGAGGTCGCGGGATCGAATCCCGCCCACGGCGGCCGCATTTCGATGGGGGCGAAATGCGAAAACACCCGTGTGCTTGGATTTAGGTGCACGTTAAAGAACCTCAGGTGGTCAAAATTTCCGGAGTCCTCCACTACGGCGTGCCTCATAATCAGAAAGTGGTTTTGGCACGTAAAACCCCAAATATTATTATTATTACCGTAGGGCGAGGAAATACAGACCATTTAGACGAGCACGATAAACATTTGATCAGTGTATCAAATCCAAGCCTCTGCCACAGCTGTGGCGTGGTGGACGCGCCACGCAATCAATTATATTGTGTTTTGTCTTTTTACAGCGAAGCTGTTAAGGGCTACAATTCCACTATCGTGTCAGGGTGCGGCAAAAAATCCTGAAGATAATGCAATCTCGGGACGACCCGCGGCGGAGGTGACGTAGGCGTTAAGCACTCTCCGTACGTCAGCCGATGCCAAAGATAGTGCAATACCGGGCCGACCCGCAGCGGAGGTGCACTTCGTCATTAAGGGGTCCACATACACAGCTTCGCTGGTCAGCCTCCTTCACAGAGTGGAAGGGCACTGAGTTCATTTTTCTTATGTCTTCCCACAACAACAGCTAATATGTCCTTCGCAAAGATGTCCATTTACTCACTCACAGTCTACAACGACAATACTTCTAAAGAAAGAGGAATATCAGATGGTTTCTACAGATTGAGGCATCTGGATACAGAACTTGTACTTTGCGCAGCTATCGCGTGTAGTGCGTGTGCACGTGACGTTTCTAGGAAAGAGATGGAGAAATTAGAACGATCAAAATTTAACTCCGAACGGAGCCGGTTCATTTCGAGCGCAATCTGCGCCGAAGCTGGAGAGGCTCGTGAATCCATGGCGTGATGACTCCACATCCTCCAGCTCTGAAACACTTCGTTGACGGGGAAAGCAAGCGTGGCGACGAGTTTCCTTGCGAGCGTCTCCGGAGATGCGCTGCGTGAGAGGCGAGAAATGACTACGACGCCTCTGGCGCCATCCTGCAGCGCTCTCTTCTTGCCTACTTCAACCCGTGCCTTCCGTGCGAGAACGCGCTTTTACAGTGTGTCCATTTCGTGTGCTTGCGTGCAAAAGATGCGCCTGAGGCAAACGGATGTGCGCACTCAGTGGCGTCGAGAGGCACATATGCGCGTATTTGTGCGCGGCGGAAGCACGTGCTTCGATGTCCACGCGGACTCCCGTGTTTACCCATCGATCGGCGAGGGCATATGCTAAAGCGCCTGCGCACCCCTTCCACGTCTCGGCCTGTTCGATCTAGCCGTTACATCCGCACGCACACCGCTCAGCTGACTGTGCGAGAGGAACCACGAGAATGCGAGCGCGCTACGTCAGGTGATCCGTTCGGCCACCGATGCGAGCTTGTGGAGCAATGCCTGCGCAGCTTCCGGGTGTGCGCGCATGCAGCTTCACGGCACGACGTCGAGAAGATGCGGTGGCGCTCGCAGCGATTCCCGCCCGATGTCTACCCGTCACCGAGGCCTAGGCTGCAGTTGCGCGGGCAGTAAGCTGCGCTCTTTTGTTTTACTTGCTCGGACATGTTGAATAAAATTTTCACTAACTTGCTGCCAGTGCAGTTGGTGTTTGGTCGGTTAACGGCTCATTTTTCGTACGGAGACTCATGGTACGGAGACTCGGAGCGTTGGACCCAGGCCACACGTAGTGCGATGGTTGCCGTCGCTACTGTTTTGTTTTGGGCGACAAAGCAGCTCGTTTAGTGCACTACTGAACTTCGTTTCCCTGTGCCATTGTCGACCCGTACGACGCGTCAGAAAAGCAAGAAATCGGAAGGCGCAGTAATAGTTTGGTGCGCTGATAGCTAAACAGTTCACGTTCGCGCGAAAAGTGTGATCCGCTGACTGCGGTGATCAGCGTAATATGAGGGGCAGCATCACAGAACGTAACGACAACCGGTCATAACGACGGAGTCCTAGAGCTAATTATGCCCATGAAAGTCGTGCTTGCAAACGAAATATGTTTCGTTAAATTACCTGTAATAACGTAGCCACGTTAGCAACTGTGACTATATTTTGAAACTCGTAATTGAGGCCGATTAGCAATGGTTACTATAGTTTCTAGTTAGTAAGTGTCACTAGTGATACTGTTACGAACTGAAGTTACTAGCGACGTAGTGAATATTGTGACGGAAAGTTGCTAACTTAAACATAATCACTACGACCCTTTAAGGCGATTAGCATTATTCGTGGACTTTACTCATTTTGCGGCATACATCTGGCCTCTTTCCCCCAGTGGCCTAAGTTGTCTACTAGCTTGGGCTACTAGGTATGTTTTGGCTGCTGTCTAGCCAAGCAGATAACATACGCTACTTGTTATGTGCCCCGATAGATAACTTGCTGCTGGCTACCGTCCGATCTACTAGACAACTTGGGGCCACTGGGTATGGTGTTGCTGGGTATGTGCCCGAATAGACAACTTCGACATTGTACCGTGTGAAATTGGTATGTGGCCATTCTTGGCCAGTCACCCAGAACGGATGACACAGGGAGTGTGCACATGGCGAAGAGTAAACTGCTTCAACAGTTGCTGCCACTGCACAGCTGAACGGTAGAATACAGACTGATAGTCTGAGTGGTGTACCGCCTTTTTTCGTTATTTGTTGTTTTAGTCGGAGATGATCAGTGTCCCCTTCTGTGCCATTGATTTCTCGCGCGCTGCGACTGCCTTTACTCACATATTGAACCATCACGACAACGTGCGAAGGAACTTAGGTATTCGCCTTAATACCAGCATTCGTAACGCTAGCTAGTTCTGTAACTTTTTCGCGTGTTTGCACCGTCATGCAGTCTTTGAGCCACTTCGACCGCGGGCACCGTGTTGTAGCTGATATTGATCGCGACTGCACCTCTGCACATTTCGGTGTGGAAACAAGCACTTACGACAGCTATGGCTGACACGATGAAAAGTGCGATTACATGGATAGCACTAAATGACAATCAAGTGAGCGGCGTAAAACAGGATTGCATAAGTCTTTTTATTGCCACCTCTCTATTTTCTCGCAGTTGTGTTTATCGCTCGGTTTTAGTCCATCTTTCACTACTACTAATAGAAAAACATAATGGTAAGAAGTTAATTAGATTTTATTACATTGTAAATAAATAAAAAACAACAACACGACAGCAATAAAACAAGAAGGAAACGGAGGAGGAAGCGGAAGATAAAAAAAGAATGGTTATGAACAAGAGGGTGAAAAGAAACCACTGAAGGGGGACTTGATAATGCCACTTTTCGGAATCTACACATGCTTCTGAGAGCTATGAAAGGACGGCACAACTTATGAAAGGAAAAGAGATAAAGAAGCAAGAGGGGAGCATAAGTGGCAAATTAAAAGTGAGATGACGACCGAAGAAAACAGGAAATTTCTAACAAAAATATGCGCTACCAGAACGTAGAACCGCAGACCCGCGCTAATCCACTTTGTTTTTAAAGCTCTAAAGCGCAAGTTTCCTTCTTGTTACAGAAACGAAAGAACGGTTGAAGGTAGCGTACCACCTTCTCCTAAAGTGAAACTTTTAAGGGCAAAGAAGTGAAAGAAAAGGAAAGACAAATCTCTCACGGGAAAGCTCTATGCGCAACTTGTGAGAGGGGCTTTCTTCGGTAGTTTTCCCACTTTTCGAATTCTATCATTTTCTTTTCGCTCATCGGGAACGTTTTTTCTCCGTTGCTTTTCATCATGTACGTCAAAGAGCCTCGCAAAACTGCAACAACAGCCGCACCTTTTCTCCTGCCTCCCGATCCTCCCGACTTGCCGTTTTAAATGGGGAGAAAACTCCCCAACACCTAACTCCACGCGTCCACCTCCCTTCCTCTCCCTTTTCTTTCTCCGCTATTCAAGCCTGTCTTTTCTATTGCGAAAAAAAAAACCGCGATATTTTCCCGTCACTTCTTAGGGCGGTCCACCACGCAATCTCGTCGCTCCATTTCCCACTTGCCTTCTGCGCCACTTTCACTTTTTTTGTTATCATCCTCTAGTTTTTTTTAAGCTTCCCCATCGAGTGTGCGTGTCTTGCGGAGGCAAAGTCGCCGCTCAACGGCAGACATAGTCGAGTGGCGGGCGCGCGCGCGGGGTTGTTTTAAATATTTATTTCCCCTCCTCCCCCAACCCTCGTTTCCTTTCTCCGAAACAGTGGCGCAGGCAGTGGGGCTGCCGGCTCTCAAGGGCAGCAGCAGCGGTACACTCACAGCGTTTCTTCCCCCCCCCCTCTTTTTTTTTACAAACGAGACAAACACCCACGAGCGTTCTCCCTTGCCGCCGCTCTTCAACGCACGCACGCTCGCCACCACCACCACCACTCGTTCAGGGCATGGACGGACGGACGGACCGAGTCCGCCCCGCCGTCCGCGCGCCAGAAAGTGGGCGACGTCGTCGACGAACCCCGCTTTATGCAAGAGTACGGTGCGCGCGGCCGGCGTGCGGGGATAGAGCGAATCAGCGACAGTAGTGCAGCGCTGCTATGTCCATTACCGTTTGCGTAGGTTCTTTCTCCTTCGGGAGCAACCCCCCCCCCCCCCCATCACCCCCCTTTATGCAAGAGTACGGCGCACGCGGCCGGTGTGCGGTGATAGAGTGAAAGAGCGACACTGGTACCGCGTTTCTCTGTCCATAACTGTTTGTAGAAGTTCCCTTCTTTCTTCTCTTTCGGGGTTTTCGGGGAGCGTCGGGAGAGGTACGGCGCTGGAAAGAGGGAGGGAGGGAGATGAAAGGGGGAACCCACTGCTACGCGCAGCCATCGCTGCCGCTGGCGCGCGCGGAGCGCAGATCGGCGCGCGGCTGGCTTCGGTGCTGCGGCCGCCGCCTCGAAGCTAGTTGCGGGTACCGGGGGTTCGGGAGCGCGGGGCGATGGGGGCTGTAGGGAAAGGAGGGGAGGGACACGGGGAAAGGAGGGGAGCGGGGAGTTGGGAAAGAAGCGCGCGCGCGCGGCTTGCACGCGATGCGCGTCGCCATGGCGACGCGCAAACACAGGCTGACTCAGCAGCTGCCGCTTCTCAGGCGCCTTCTTTTTTCGCTCTCTCCTCCACACCTCGACAGTGCGCTCTCGTTCCTTCATTTCCACGTCGCCTCACACTCTCTCTCTCTCGATTCGTCATTCACCCCTTTCCCGTCTTTTATAAGCCCTACAACAGCGCATATCTCTCCTTCGCGCTATTCGCTTTAATGGATCCCTTCCTCCTCTTACGCCCCTTCAGCCTCTTCTTGAGGGTTTCCTTGAAGGCGGGCTTTCGGCCTGTCGTTTATTTATTAGTATTTTTTTATGCGCGTTTTGCGGGTAGGCATTTTCTCTTCCGTGACGCCTATGCGTGCTGCTGCAGAAATGTGCACCCGGGATGGCGCTTCCTGACACGACTAACCAAACGCGTTTTTCCCTGTTGTCGTCGGGGCGAAGGCTGCATTTGCGTTATATGAGCGAAACGGGCCGGAATTCATTTTCGCGAATGTGACAACGATGCGGAGTGTTTAACTGACGCACATAATTGTAATGGACGAAGTCGTCGGATTCTTTTCTTCTTTTCTTCTTGTTCTTCAATCTTCCCTGTGTCTTTTTTAACGGTGGCTTTCATTAACTGTCTTTTTCTTCCATCGTCCCTCGCGTTTATTTCTGGGAAAGAAAATAAAAGAAATAAACAGTGTAGCATTTTTCAAAAATAAGGTATTGCTGAAATTGAATTATTCAGGTCTTACTTTGGCGGCAGTCAGGAAAAGAGGGTCTTCAACGCGTTTTTTTATAGTAGCTCGACATTAACTGGATTATTAACGGAAGTCATTTAGGAGCAATTGGAATGCATCATGTAACCGCACAAAAACAAGGGACAAAGAAGGAACCGCGCCTGTCTTGTGTGTTCCTTCTTTGTCCCTTGTTTTTGTGCGGTTACATGATGTATTCCAATATCGACCACCAACTAGCCCCTATCCCTGTTAAATAATTAGGAGCAAGCCATCAGTTCTAAAGTTTCAACTTTAGAATGGTTCTATTGACGGGTTAAGCGACAACCGGATATACTGCAGAGGAAGAAAGCAACGCCGATTGTGAGAATATCATGGGCAGAGGTTGCACGTGTCTTTATATATATATATGCGTTATTCTTCTAGTTCACTCAACTAGCAGAGGCAACTCATTGATGCTTTTGACTACGAAGTTTTAACAACACCTTAATAAGGAACCTCACAGAAAATTTTCCTTCGTCTGACTTCTGGGGAATAGAATATCTTCCCTTGTTCGGCTCCCTCGTCATTGCAAGGATCCACAGTAAGCTCTCGTTTAAGCGAAATCGACTTATTGGAAATACCGCTTCATTTGAATCTTATCTGCTTTTGTTCTCGCTGCAGGTGTACGTAGCTTAGAGCAGTTCATAGCGATCCGCACGATACTCGTACACGTCATACACAGTGCCTGCATGCTTTTCTTTTTTTTCATATCTGAACAGATAGAAAATGCTGTGAAATGCCACTCTGTGTCTCAGGAAGGTGAGTGTGTCACGTGATTTTAAGTGACAAATGAGGCAGCCGCTCACGAACGTCAGCAAAATTTGTCGAACATCACTAATTGCGTTGCGAACGTGTCGGTAGGGTTCTGCCGCTTACGCGCCACAGAGCCAGCACATGAATCCCGCAGTTTTAGGCTGTTCACCAGCTTCACCAGTTTGCCTGCGATGAACAGCAGTACGATTAACTTGTCCCAGTGCCTTTGGGATTCTTAGAGCTTACTATATTTTCATAAGGTACCACTTCTGTACAAGAGCGCGAGGAGCGGACACTGTACAGTGGCGGTATTGGCTGATGTGAAAGCAAGTACGTAGCTTTCTTTTTAATATATGCTATTAAGATGTTGTCACCTTTAATTGGCGCCTGCTGCTCCTTTTCACATAGGGATTTAAAAAGAAGAGTAAATCATAACAAAAATAGTGAAATCATAAACACAAATTCCGGTAACATAAGTACACTAATGTCGCACTATACCTGACAGACAACTCCAAATCATAAAAACACGAAGTCCAGTCATGTAAGAAGACTAATGCCACACTAAAACTGAAAGTCAACTCAGAAACGCAGCAACACAAAGTCCAGTCACATTATGTGGACTAAAGTAAACACGAAGTCCGGTCACTTAGGCAGACTTAAATGAGGGCACATAAGAAATTAAGGGTTATGTTCTTAAGTACGTAGCTTAATACACATGATGCTAGACAGTCAGAGGCAAGTGAGTGCCTGCGCCGTCAGTTCTTTTTTATGTGTGAAATAGGGATCAGTTGCGCTTAAGACGATAGAACAAAGGAAATCAAACAAATTTCCATTCCTGTATCCGCCCTGTCAAACATTTATGTAATGCATACATGATTTATAATGCACTTATAATATATAATTGATTTGTAAAATGCATGTTGAGAAACTCTCCTATGACCATGTGGAATCCTATAAACTTTTATGCAGGGTTCTCTATGCTCATGTGGGTCCATTAAGTATTTCACGGTCACGAAGCAGACATTTTAGTTGATTTATTGAATAGCGCGAGGGCGGTTGTGAGCATAAAATGCTTATGACAGCAGTTAACGCGCATTCGTGGCCCTTAAGACTGCATAGAGCGCACTAACTACAAATTTCTGGCGCGGTGTCTGCTACACCTCGCATGGCATCCATAGTTTAACCAATGATGAATTGCTATCCGTGTGGCTTTCGCGTTCGTTTACGAGATCCTAACCCCTCGCGTCTGCGTTTGGAAGGCATTCTCAGATCATGAACTGCAGGTTGCCAATATCCCTCAAGAGAAAAGTGTATAACAGCTGTGTATAACCAGTACTCACGTACGGGGAAGAAACCTGGAGGCTTACGAAAAGGGTTCTACTTGAATTGTGGACGACACAACGAGCTATGGAAAGAAGCATGATGGGTGTAACGTTAAGGGATAAGAGAAGAGCAGATTGTGTGAAGGAACAAACGCGAGTTAATGACACCTTAGTTGAAATCAAGAAAACGAAATGGGCATGCGCATGACATGTAATGAGGAGGGAAGATAACCGATGGTCATTAAGGGTTACGGACTGGATTCCACGGGAAGGGAAGCGTAGCAGGGGGCGGCAGAAAGTTAGGTGGGCGGATGAGATTAAGAAGTTTGCAGGGACGACATGGCCACAATTAGTACATGACCGGGGTAGTTCAAGAAGTATTGGAAAGGCCTTTGCCCTGCAGTGGGCAAAGTTTGCCCTGCATCCAGGCTAATGATGACGATGATGATGATGACGACGACGATGATAATGATGATGTTGTTGATGATGATGATGATGAATCCCTCGCGACGTCCTGGCAATCGTGCGTCGTTAAACACACGCTGCAGCGCTGCACCGATGCCTCATGAGACCATGCCTGCGACGATGCCTTGTGAGCGAGTGGTCCCTAGTTGGTTACGTGAGCCGACCATCATGGTGCAGAATTGTATTCCCTTTACTTGGTCATCGTGTCATTTATGAGAAGCGGCGCATAGTGACACTAAGTGGGGTCGTAGCAACGGCGGGAACGCTGCAAGACCAGCTAAACCTTACTGGCCATCGGCGAAGTACTGCAGAAAAATTTGTTTATCTCTGTTTCCACCATTTCATGCTTCGAAGGAGAAGGAAAGCGAACACGTGCATAAAGCATGCAAGCAGTGCGCTCCAATATACGAAAGCGCGTTTGTCTCTGTGCAGCAGCATAACTTCGCCTATAGAGGTCACCTGCCAACAATTAGGACGCGTGGTGCTTTTTATCCTAAAGTATACGGCTTATACTGTCCGGTTCCAATCACTGCCACTCCAGACTTACACTGGGTTTCGCTCTGACGTGGCTGCACCCCACGGTTACGTGTACCACAGTGCCGCAAGCGCACCTACACTCCGCGCGGCTAAATTTATACCTTCGCCGACGAACGACTCCTCCGACTCGTTCGGGGCAACGTACACGCGTTCCCAGCGTGCGTCCCACGTTATACGAACGTCAGCTCCCCGGACGTTCGCATCTATCCTCAGAAAATGTCGCGATGCCGCCTGCACCTCCGCTACAGGGACCGCAGCAAGTTGCGGCTCGTGTTAGATTCCCCGATGCCCCAGCGTAGGGGGGGGGGGGGGGGCGAGGCGATTGCAGCGCACATACGTCTTTGTGCGCGGCGCCGTCGCCTTGGGAGCCGGGGTATCGCCGGAGCGGCTCCGAGACAAAGAGGATTAAAGAACAAAGAAAGGTAAAAGAACGGCGCGCGCGCGGGACAGCGGGCCATCGCCGGTGGCGTGAGGAGCCGTTTCTGGAGGGCTGAAATAGCGTCGACCTACTGCTGCTGCCGCGGGCTGGCCGGCAGTGCCGGTGCGCGTTTCGTGATCCGGCCCCCTCTCACGCCATGTCCGAGAGGACGCACTGGCCGGCGAGCGACTCGGTACGGATACGAGCGAGCGGGAGTGTATATATGCGGAGACGGGGGCCGAGTACGCCTCGCAGAGTGCGCGTTTCCCGGTGAAGCGCGGACGTCCGCGTGTGTGTATACGCCTGCGATTGTGTGCCGGTTACGGCTTCACACCGCGCAGCCGGACGCGGGAAGGGGAGCACTCGAATTCTCGCAGCACGTGCACGCTGTTGTTGGTTACTGACGGCGCATGCATTATTTGGCTGGTACTCTCAGAATGCCCAGAGAGAGAGAGAGAGAGAGAAAGAGAGAGATGCTCTTCCTTCCTTTATTTATTTATTTATTTATTTATTTATTTCTTCCCATCTACCATATCGAGGAGGGCGACTCAACAACCGCAGGGAGACTGTTTTTAAAGCCCCAACCTCATACCAACACAGGTAAAAAAAAGAAGATAATGACGCCGCATGACACTAGGGCTTACAAGATTAACGCCGCAGAAACGTGTAAATAATGAATGTTTAAACTTGTACAGTATAGTTGAGACTTATCAACCAGAACAAAGCAATGGAATTAACAACAAGATAACGTTGCAAGTTCGATAACTGTTTTAACACTTAAAAGTAAAGAATTCGCAGGATGTGAACAAAAAATGAAGTGATAGGAACAGTGCATGTGAGGGAGCTCGTGTAGTGCTGCTAAGATCGTGGAAAACAGCTTTGAAACTGTATTAGAATAAGCGGGTCATTTAGCGGTAATCGGGTTTCACTGTCGCCATGAGACGACCTCCGAGATGACCTGCCGGGTATGCCGTAAATGATTCAAATCTCGGACACGAGGCGACCGTCGAGTCCACTGTCTCACATTAGTAAAAGTGGGCCCCGGCGTACTAGCTTGATATGAATGAAGGATTTCACTGTGATACTTGCCTGGCTCTTTCTATATTTGGTGCAATCGCTCGCTTTTGAGCCCGCAGCGCCGCTGGAGTCCAACAGTTAGTAAGGGAATAGGTGCGTTTATTGGTTAGCCAGTGTTGTTGTAGAGACAAGCAGCGTGTTCATAGATGCGTGCCTGTAAGAACGTAGAAAGAGACAAGCACAGCTCTTGCATGTGTCTGTTGCTGTATTAGTACATGTGTTTACGAATTTGATGCCTGTACAACACCAATACAAGAATTATGGATTGAATTCGTTTCGCAAGAACATTGAGAGCTACCTAATGATGCACATTAGCTAGACTGATGAAGTGGCGTGGCGGCACTCATCGTAACCTCGCGGAATCATCTGACGATCTTGAGAGGGAACGATTGTCATCCACTCGGAGAGCAGCACGGGGCTACAAAGGAAACCGACCTGCAGTTTCGACTGCGCAGCTTCCGTTATGAGAAACCGTTACGAGATTTAAAATTTTTGTTGTTGTTGTCGTAGCCATTGTGATACTCTCTTGTGGATGTTAATAATTTCCGTTCACGAAACTTCCTTCACCTTATCTGCGGAACTGCAGCTCGTGTTCACAAAAACCTCTCTCGCTAGAATTGTTCTTAGAGAAAATTTCAGCCAACCTTAATGCTGGACATGTCACTAGCAAAGGCAGCCGGCAAATGGAAAAGAGCACTTCCGAGCGCACGGCTTTGGCAATTAGGCCCCTGATTTGCTCATCAAATCCTCGAATTTTTGGATTGAAATGTGAAGTGTTTTCGGGAAAGAAGTTGATATAGCTTTATGTGGTCGTAAATGCCAGCGAACAATTTTGCCAAGGGAATGCGTACTGATCAATCTGGGAAGCACTCCCTATGAAGTGCGCAGCTGATTATCTGGTGGGGGTCTCGGGATTAATTTCGGTCACCTAGGTGTTCTTTAACGCGCAGCCGCAGCACAGCTGTCACAAAAGTTTTTTTTTTGGTTCCGTCTTCATCAGAACGCGGCCGCCGTGTGTTGTAGTCGAACCAGTGTCCTCGTCCCCAGCGGCGCAACGCCACAGCCACTCAGTCTCCGCGGCGGATAAACTTGTTTGCTGAAACGTCTTTTAAAAAGGTCCGCCCCAAAGCCACCTGGTCCTGAAAACGCAAAGGAATTAAAAAAATGTAAGGTGGCACTAAGTACCTAATTGATACCTAACAATAGCACAAGTAAACAACAGCAGTCGTTGAAGTTTGCATTTAAGCGCCATTACTAGAAAAATTAGACCTTTCCCGTCAGGCACCAGATATAGCAATTTTTCGTTCATTATATTTCTTATCTTTATTTAGGTGTAGAAACATGAGAATGTCGGGCTACGCCAGAGCCGGCTAACCCGAAATCCCAAGTTCGTTACTCAAGCAACAATGAAAAAAGGAAAATAAAAAATAAAATATCCAAATGCATGATGCGCACACGAGCACAGGCTCCCAGTGAATGTCTCTACGGGCACCAGCACCGAAAACAGTCCAGTAACTAAAGGACGTCCGGCCACCTATTACACAGGAGTGCAAGAGCCTACGCAAGTCTTTTATTATACTTCAACAACAACAACAACAACAACAACAACAACAACAACAACAACAACAACAACAACAACAACAACAACAACAACAACAACAACAACAACAACAACAACAACAACAACAACAACAACAACAACAACAACAACAACAACAACAACAACAACAACAACGACGACGACGACGACGACGACGACGACGACGACGACGACGACGACGACGTGAAGAGCAAGAACGACGTGAACAAGAACGACGTGAACAAGAACCCGATGCACAAGATTAGGCACGATACGTTGCGACATTGCTGGCACAAGCACGTAACGCGACGCAAAAGGTAGCCCGATACTTCTAGTCACTATAGTTACTGCTGTGTTCCCCACAAGGCGCACAGACAACACATACCAGTTCATGGTCCCACAGGGAACATATACAGTGTTCATTATGCAAAAAAAGAGGTGAGGCGTGCAGACAGGACACAAGTGTAGAGAAGTGGACAACACGAACGCGTCTACTTCTCTACTCTTGTGTCCTGTCTGCACGACTCACCTCTTTTTTGCATAATGAATCCTTACCAACCAGCTCAGCTTTCTGTCGTTCTAAACATGTACAGTGTATAACTTTACTCCTCGCTTCGTCACCGTCGACTTTGCCTTCCTGCATCAAATAGACGAACTATCGTTTAGGTGTAGGCATGGGCACATTGTTAGGGGCGTGGCTCGAGCGCGGCGCAGCGTCGGAGAAGGACGTCCAGTGCTAGAGCATTTCGTAAACAAGAGAAATTAGAAAGTTAGAAAAAAAAACATAGTTAGCGTTGCCCTAAGGTTGGAGTGGCTAGTGGGCATGCTATAATCAATGACAAGACAACGATTTAGTGGGCAGCAACTCTGCTCCGCGAATCGAAAAAAAGATAAAGACGACTGGTAGTTCCAGCGGCAATGTCTCATTTGTGTCTGCACCACCATTAGGGATCCGGTAGAGAGGGTTTCTTGTGACATTGTAACGCAGCCCGCCGTGTTGGCGTAGTACTATTACTAGCGTCTGCAGCTCCAGATTGCTTCCTATGTAATCAATCGCGGTACTGCACAGACGCCTTGACGCATGCGAGTATGGGAGCCGTTACGTAGTAGGAGAGGCGGATTTAAATATGTGCAGTGCTCTGATTTGTTAACAGAAACATGCGCTCGCGTGGCTGGCAGTGCCGCACGCGCGGTCTGCTTGTGAACGCCAAGTTTTCATCCAGCGTAATGTCATCTTTTCTAACAATGATCAACTTTACATACAGAGTAAGCACATCTGCATTGGTTAATGTGTCGCGCAAGTTTTATGTAACATGCGTAACATGCAGCGTAATGTCATCTTTTCTTACAATGATCAACTTTACATACAGAGTAAGCACATCTGCATTGGTTAATGTGTCGCGCAAGTTTTGTGTAGCACGCCTTTGCCTGCTATCGCCCGAGAGATAACTCAGGCCCTTGATGATGCACAGGTGTTTAGTATATTTAAGTTCTTAGAACGTTACAGCGTTCTAGTGATTGTGTAAGCTAACCCTTATCGGACGGCCACTTTCACATGTTTAGACCTGAGCCTGTCCTTCTCTGAGCGACACAGCTGCCGGGCATACTGTCCACGCTCGCGCAAAGAGCTTTTGCCGTTTGGCTCTGCCCACAATAAACTTGTCAATATGGCTATTGCCTCCATCTATCTTGAGGTGGTGTTAGTAAAATTTTGTTGCCACGTGATGTAGGAAAGCTTTAACCATCAGCTCGCACGGCTACGTTCAGCCGGGTACCCTTGCTCGGTAATGGTTGCAGTACCTGACACTGTCCTTGAAAATTGTAAGGGAAAGCAGAAAGCCAAGCCGCTACTGACTAAATGGCCACTGGTTTTCCCGCGTGTTCACAAAGCTGCTCATAACCTCAAGAAAGGGCCTAACGGGTACATGGTACCCATTATTTTTTTTGCACCACGGAAGCTGGCTTGTGCCAACGCATTTCAATACTACAGAAGCTGCCTCCGTATAGGAAGAAGCATCATAAAATGGGGCCGTGGACTTCGTAAAGCCCTATTGTCTTTTTCTTCAGGGTCGTCAACAACATAGGAACTGTTGAAATATAACTAAAATTAATTTGAATTATAACTGAATTAACTGAAAAGAGGCCGCTGTGCTAATGACAGATGATGGGAGAACGAGGTTTCAATCGAGCTCAAGATTGCTGCACATTTGCCTATGCACTGTGGGTGCAGTACGTGTGAGCTAAGCTTTCCTGATATCCCTAGGCTCGGCAAAAGCAAAAGTGCCTTGTACGCGAGTTAATGGAGGCATGTTAACATCAGAAAAACAACAAGAGATTCGTACCAGCCATGTGTTGCTGAGGCTGGGGTGGAATGGACATTAATTGTTTGCGTGTTTCTTATAATAACGCGTGCATTCGGACAATTCGGTTTATTGCTGTCTGGTCTATTATCGTGCACGCCCTCACCTTGCTTACGAAATGGTGACGTTCTTTTCTGTATGGTCGTTTTCTTAACGTGTTTCCGCGTCTTTTTTACCGCACGAAGCACGAACCAGCTAGCGCAGTGACAGGTAGTGATACGCGATGTACCATCGAGCTGAATATTAGTCGCAACAAGGGAGCACCTTTCCCAAGGGGCTTCGCGACTGTGGAAGCCCGTTTCCACACGGGAAGTTGGCTAATTAGACGCCGTTGCAATTACCAGTAATAGCAGCTGGTTCACAAGCGTCTGTAGCTTCGTTTTAGTGAAAAGGAAAGCGGCTGGTGCATACCGTATTTTAACTCAAGTTGTTCTTGATAGATGCTACATTCGCATAACGATGGCCAGAACTCATTTGCATATAGCTCGCAGAAAACACGTGCGAATTGGATTGCCGGATTGACTGAGTGATTGACTGAGCGACCCGCCATGCTGCATGCGGACATGTTCGAATTCGAAGAGGTCGCTTTGCAAGTGAATCGAACAGAGAGAGAGAGAGAGAGAGAGAGCTCGCAGAGCAAATACGGAATGACATCGAATTGTTGTGCTCAGTGCGTCAGAGCGAACGAGCGTGAGCGTGCAAAGTACGTCATACGCGTACGTTACTACAGCATATTCTGTCGCGTCGGCTTCATGCGAAACAATCGGTCGTGTTTTACCGTTGATAATGCTAGCAATGAATGTCTCGCCGGACTCTTTTTTTCGAGCTGCGGAGCGCATCATTTTGTTGGCAGTCGTCCAAGAAGCGTTTGTATTCCTACAACGTGCGCTGAAGTCAATGTCTGTAGCCTACTCGCGCGCCGACCAAAGCCACTAGAAGCCATTCCAGTTGCCTTCCCTGCGACGTCAGCTTAGGGATTTACGTATGCTCGGAGTTCGGGCTCTCTAGCTTCTTGGTAGGCACGCTTGCTTTTCGAGGTTTGCTTCAGCCCTTACCTGCCCGACACGTGCTTATAATACTGATCTAAAAACGAACCAGGTACAGAAAAGTTCTGGTTACGTGTTTCTTTGCACAGTCTCTTTCTTGATGCCATAAAAAAAGAAAAATATCGGGAGCGCGTTTTTACACGATGTGGCTCTGTTTCTTACGCTGCGTGCAATCCACAAAACCGCCGACAAAATCCACGACCGCACAAAGAATCGACGGGGGTGACCTATTGGCTAGAATTAAATGCTATATTTTTTTGGTAGTCGGCTTAACGTTGTCAGACAAAGGCTGGTTGAATGGATGAGAAATAACATGACAAGGTAAGCAGCAATTTGGGCTATGGTTTCATTGTGTAGTGTTTCATTAGTGGGAAAACCAACTCACTTCTTTTTTTCACGAGACCGCGATCGTCGCAGTGACTTTTTCATTCTCCTTGTGGTTTTCAACCAAATAATTTTCTGCAAAAATCTCGTGGATATTATTTTCTTGTTCTGTTTTCTTTCACTCCGCATTTTTAATGTAAACTAACCCTCTAGACAAGAAAGCCCAAAAGCTGTGGTGTTCGACTGCTTGGCAAGTTGGGATCTTGGTTTCGACGGCGCCATACCATGCAGTGGAGGCATGGGAATAAAAAAAAAAAACCCCGCTCACGTGCTGAGATATTTGAGCTCTTCTAACAAGCCCTGGAGGTCCGATTTATATTACACTATTCGTCTGCCCCGTCTGCTATAACTTGTGGGGGAAGCATAACTGCGTCATCATTTTTCTTTTTTTTTGTGTGTGTGTGTGGACCGCTAACTCGCCAAGGTTTCCTTGCATCGACAAGTGGTTAACACCGGCGTGATTTTTCGAAGTAGCTGAACATGTTAAAAACCTTTGAGCCGCGCACATGACGATATTATGCACGCAGTGCGACTTGTGGAGAGGAGAGATAAAGGGAAGCAAGGAAAGGCAGGAAGTTTAACAAGATGCACGTCCGGTTTACTACCCTGCACGGGAAGAAGACATAGGGATAGATAGATAGATAGATAGATAGATAGATAGATAGATAGATAGATAGATAGATAGATAGATAGATAGATAGATAGATAGATAGATAGATAGATAGATAGATAGATAGATAGATAGATAGATAGATAGATAGATAGATAGATAGATAGGGAGGGAGGGAGGGAGGGAGGAGAAAGAGAACTAGTTACGCGCACACTTGAAAGATGCGTAGCAAGTTTCTAATCTATCACGTAGATACTTCAAGTACTGTACTTCAAGTACTGTAGTAATGTTTTCGTTGCTTTCTGCGCTATCGACGCGCACGGCTGTGGTGCAAGAAACATCGTTTCCGGAAAGCGGCCGGCTTATGCACGCAATGCAAAACGAAAACGGATCCTTCCCAGTGCTCTTCACGGCGAAGCTGACGCAAAGGAAAGAGCGTCGACCGCGCGCAGAGCACACTGCAAAATAACGTACATCCTTAAAAGAGTTAATATAGGGAAAATCAGGCATCCACCCGTTCGTAGCAATTGCTACAAAGGAAACCCATACGGGTTCCTCGAATGAAAAGCCTCAGAGTTGAAGAAAAATTCGTCCTTTTCTTCAACTTTTTCTTCAACTCTGAGGCTTTTCATTCGAGGAACCCGTATGGGTTTCCTTTGTAGCAATTGCTACGAACGGGTGGATGCCTGATTTTCCCTATATTAATTACTTCTCTCCACCTTGCGGGTTTCCGCAGAACTACTACGTCAAATCCTTAAGAGAGATAGGTGTAAATATGTGTGTGCTTCAAACTCTTACACTCCGAAGATTTACACCTAAAAGGGTGTAAGGGGGGCAAGTTATAGCCAGATTTATACCTTTTATCACCTTATTGACAAGAGGGCGTAAGGATGTGGATTATAGGCACATTGATGTTTTTTTTACTTTTCAGGGTCCACATTATTTTATATTTCGGTTTCTCGCTTCCGCTCTTTCCCACTTCTGCTTAAAGTCTGAAATGCACACACTTACGTGGCGCCTCTTCAATGAAGATATCATGCGGTGGTACCGTACGTATTCCGAGACGTAAAATTCATTATAGTGCTCGTGCACATTTTCTGTCATGTTTCTCCAGTGGCCATGTGTTTGTCAGTGGTTACTTGGACTTGTCAGTCCAATGAACTTGTCAGTCGAATGAACTGGTAAGTCTGAAAGTCAGGAGAATTTCTTCTCTGAAAGCGACACTCCGACAAATCGAAGCTCTGCGCATGTTGTAGTGCCATGACGTCAGTACGCTCACAGTGCGGCGGGCACGGGCTAGTTTTGGACAGTACATCGTCATCGTGCATTGTCCGCCGGTGGCTCACCCAGTTTAACACCCTGTCTCAGTGTGTAACTCCAAACTGTGCGCTGATTGACCGAGAGAGATTGAGAGAGAAAACTGAACGAAAGGCAGGGAGGCCAACTAGACGCAAGTCTCTGGTTTGCTACCCCACGCAAGGGAAAGGGAGTTGGATCGTGAAAAGAAACAAAGCAAGCAGAGTCAACAATGAGGATTAGGCTTTTTCCAGAGGCACACATCGAAACTACACCGCCGCTCACTGAGGTCTCTCGACTTCAGGAACTGCAGTAGTGCACGTATCACTTCCAAGGGCTCGTGAGGCATGTGGACACCGTCCAATTACCTTTTTTTTTAACACCAGTTACCTACGCCGCCATGAATCACCTTGGACACGGAGTACATTAAAAAGTGTCCTTGGACTCTCAGTGTAGCGCAGACATGACGAAAAAAAAAAAACGAGAAGTGCACATGGACACTCTTCTTGCGTCCTCGTGTTAGTTGCGCTGCACTAGTGTAGTGCTCCAAGATGGCACGCTAACAACTCCTCATCGCAATTCCATAGTTGACTCCAAAGCTCGCGTTCGGAGCACCTCAGTCGTTTGCTCGCTGATGCATCTAAAGCACATTCACAGCTCAAAAACGCGGGCCTACTGTCGGCTACCTAGGCAACCGTGTTTTCGTTTTCTCTAAAGGTGAAATAGTAAGAGGTAAAAACAAATGTAAACAGGGGTGGCGAGGATGTTACCACAAGAGAACCTCGATTTGCTATAACCATTCCGCTGCCCTTCGCCTATTGTTTAGGGCACGTCGCGGGTGTTGTTCTGGAGTCATTAAAATCCGCTCATTCGAATTTAATTCTCTTCGCCGCGGTGGCGTACGGGTCGGACGTACGAAGCGTGTACCACCCCTCGGCGCTGCACCCTTACAGTGCGTGTAAGTGCGTGCGGGCGTGCGCGGATGAATCTCGTCCTTCTCGCGTGAGTGTGTGTTGTATATGCACGCCGTTTCCCGAGGCAACCGGTGGACAACGAAGTCGGGGCGGGGAGCCGGGCGCCTGCCTTTGCTTCGCCCGATCCCGCTGTTCCCCGCCTGCGCCGTGACATGCAAGAAAGGGGAAGAGGTGGGGTGGGGGGGGGGGGGGTAGGGGAGTCTGGACACGAAGCCCGCGTGTCCGTAGCCGGCGGTCCATGGCGGTATGATGAGAGTACCGGGCGCACACAGCTTTTCGGGGACCGTGGTCTGGGGCAAATCTCGGGGACCGTCGTCTGGGTCTGGGGCATGTGAGCAAATCAGAGGTGACAAGATAGGCGAGTTCGGCGAGATAGATGAGATAGATGAGGTAGATAGGCCACACAGATGAGGTTGACAGTGCGGTGGATCTTTAAAGTGCGCCCTGGGAGCATATACAACATCGAAGTAGTCACCCAGAGGTTAACCGTAAGAACCATGCTCGGAGCTTGTGTGTGTTGCAAAAACGATCTAGTAGTGCTAAAGCCTTTCTACCTATTTTCTGACTCGAAGTCACTTCTGTTCGATATCTAGAATTACTAGAGTTCACCAGCGGACGAATTTAGCTGGGGAGCCACTGTTCTCCTGATTCACAGGCTCCCGAAATTCGCTTGACGCAAGCGTTGATGTTCCTTCTTTAAAAAAAGACAAATGGAGCATTCCGAAAGTGTGCCGGGATGCGGTATACTACCTCTCAGCGACCGCGTTTTGCCTTGCACTGAAGCGATAGCGAAAACTTTAGATGATGACCGTCAACAAACTAAGCCATTATAACTTAGTGACAAGCAGTTGGCCGATTCCGTCACTTGTCATCGCTGACGTAATTGCGTCCCAACTTTTCTAGTGTTGACGAGGGCCCTCAGTCACGCATACATCTAGAAAACAAAAAGAAGAAGGAAATAGACAGCTGCCTGCATTCCAAGGGCGGCCTGCCGCGAAGACGGTACAAGTCTAGCGAGGCAGCACCAGAGCCTGAAGACATATTCACGAAAAGGCAAACGCATCTGCGCGTCCCCGAGACAAGGTCTGCCCACGGAACGAAACGCCATTCCGAATCATCGTTGCTGTCGAGGCACTCAGGCATCCGCCTCTCTCTTATTAACGTCTCAGCAACGTTTTCTTTTTCCGCGCCGCGTGCTGACACAGCCGTAGCAAGCGCGCAAGTAGGGGCACACAAGGAGACGTCAAGTGGGAACGCGAAGCGGCCATCGGCTCGACTATCCGAAGACGTTGTCGCGTGGCTGTACCCGTTGTCGTTGTGGAATGCAACGGCTCCTCGCAACAACCGTGTGGGCCACCTTGCCCCCCCACCCTTATGGCCTTCCGTTTAATACCAGTTGTCATCGCGTCGTCGGTTCTCTCGGCCGACATTTATTAATAATTGTGCCCCGGAGTTGCCGCGATTCCCGGTCGGCGCACCTCTTCCCCACACCACACCCTTCCCCATTTTCCCCAATCCCGCACCGAGCGAACCCCCACCTTCACTTGCTGAACCTTCAAAGCTTCCCGAATCCTCGCTATTTCAGTGAATCTCGCCGCCACTTTGATTCATTGTGTGATCCCTGCTTTGATTACTTTTTTTTGTACACGCTCTCTACCGAGCTCCGACGCCACATCACTGCTGCCTGTGAGCGCTTCCCGATCAGTGTCGTTTTTTGTCCTTAACTTTTAGTTTTTTCGTTCGTAAGCACAATGATGCCGGACTCGAGGCGCACGAGACTCCCAGCGCCCTCTCTTGGTGGGCGTCCGCTCGGCGCTGCCTACCTGAATGGACTCCGCAGTTAAACGTATATTGAATCTCTCGAAAAATTACAGTTATCGATTGATATTTGATTGATATTTGAAAAAAAAGACCGATTTCAGAACTCCGGAAATTTTGAGCACAGTGGTAATAACGCTGTAGGTTCCTGAGCAGTTTCATTATTTCACTGACACCTCATCTAGCTAACCAAACGGCTCGGAAAGCTAGAACGTTATTACCACAGTGCTCAAACTTTCCGAAGATGTTACCACATGGGTCTATCACAAACATCGATCGAATTCTAATCGATGGCTACGTTTTTTCGAGATATTCAGTTTTTTAAACCGCGGTGTTCATTCAGTTACGCAGCGCCGAGCAGACGCCCACCAAGAGAGAGCGCTACGCTTCTCGCCCGCCTCAGTTCTCGCATTTCCAGGCGTAGGTTCACGATGCACCGCACTTATTATTTTCGTTCTTCTTCTTCTCCTCGTGCAGTGAAAATGAACGCTCAGAGCCCCAAGTTGGACGCCGCTTGCCCTGCCCGCACCAGCAGTTTGTACACAACACACTCAAGTGAGTTTTGGCCCGCCCCCTCACCTCGTTGCACTCTGCGCATGCGCATTTTATATGCCCCCCTCTCTCCCCTTTCCCCCGTGCGTTGCATTATTGCCTCTTTCTTTTGTGTTTCTTGTTCTGTTCTTTATCCTGTTCAATTCTGTGCCCCTGCTGTTTCTACCTGCCGCGCTAAGAGTTTCGTGCAGTCACCGGTACGTTTCGTTATAGTGTACTATAGAGTAAATATTCTAAAATTCTATCGCAAGGACATTATAGTTTAGTGAAGTGGTGACGTTTCGGCGTCTCTCAAAAGCGTTCGCGGTCATGTGCGGCTGCGGAGCCCTCCCGCGGCTTCGCGTTTGGCTTGGAATGGATGTTTTTGTGTCTCTTACCGGCCCTTATCTTAAAGGCCATATACCGAAAGCAAAGTCAAGGGTATGAGAAGTGCTCCCCTCACGTGGGCCCTACCGAGTTCCTGGGGCCCGCCCGAAATTCGAAAAAAAAAAACAGTGTATGACTAGCGCGTAGTGCTTGATTTATCTTGTTGAAGTAAAAATAAATGTAACAGTCATTGTAGCCCCGATGTGACTGCGGTTGATTTTGCACACTTAACAAATATTACAAAGATGATACTGATCCCACTCCTAAAGGGTCCACCCCTAAAAGGACCACCTAGCTGGTAATAAAGCCGACATAAATGAAACGCTTATAGTTCATCGACAGAATAAAAGTAATGATAGGACGACTGATCCATTCCGATGCAGTCTGAGTGCCTTAATGAGGCGTTTCAGTCGTAAATTGGTAGCGAAATGGTACGCGGATTTCTACCTTAAACAGGGAACTGTACTGTATACATTGTGGCAAATACTTGCATCTTTCTGTGGAAAGTGTAAAACAGATAGCTGTCGCCACAATCTCAAAATTTGATGCAGTTTTGCTAACGAAAACTATGGCACTGTAATAAGCTCGGGGATCGACACCTTCATAATTCGCGCGTTCTATTGGTATGGTTAAGTTTTCGAAGTAGAAATAAAGGAGAATGGCCGTGTAACTGGCTTATAAGGCGAAATTCACAACGAAAATAGCACAAGGTGGGCACTTACACAATACCAAATAGATGGGTGTCCATTCTTTCAAGCATATTTAGGAAATGTAAAGTACTACAAATTGTATTAAATAAATAAAATAATAGAATTAAATGATAAAATAGATAAATGCTGCCTAGATATAAAGGGAGTGAGCACTTATAATTAAGTTCACAGGGCAGCGTTCGCGCGACTCTGTACATTTTTTATGCTAGCGAAAAGGCACAACCATTGAAAAATGCGGGGGTAGGCGATATTTGTACTATGCTCTAAGGTTGCTACAAGGTAAAAAAAATAAAAAAATAAAAAGAAAACAGTGGATATGCAATCAAATTGGTACGATCTCATGGCAGGTGCGGAGAAAGTCACATGATAGCAAATACGCTTATAGAGAGATAGACTAGCTCCCACAGAAATAGAATGTGACGGTCAGCTTCAAGCATCCGACAGAGAAGCTAGGAGACGTGTTGCTTGCGAACACAGTCTTCACGTTCTTAAAGTTCGGGCTTAGAGTGTGGCTTTGCCTAGTTTATGGGCCTGCTCTGTAATATCATCAAAATGAACACCCGAGGAGACAAAACACTGCATCATCATTAAAAAATAATGAGAACGCTTGTCCTGAAGTGAAATTCTTTGTGTTTATAGCAACACAAAAAATTCAACGGATGCTCAACGAGAGTGTTTTGGTGCTGGCCTATACAAGACGTTTTTTTTTTAGGATACGGATCATTTTTTTCAAATTTCTGTCTGGCAGATAGCACAATTCTAATCCCTGAGCTGGATTTCTCGAAGAGGCGGACATTAGGTGCACAGTAAATCTAAATGCATAATTTACTAAATACCAAATTTCACTAATCAAATTTTAAACTGGTTACCTCACCGGACTGACCGCAATTTACAAATTGTACCCGGTGGTATTGCAAGGCCTTGGAACGAATTGGGAGGACATGGCACCGGTTTGGAGCTACGCATCGTCAGAACTTGCGGTAAGATTGCACTGTCCCACCTAATTCTTTAACAAAATGACGTTTTATGCATTCAAGGGCAGCAATAACAGGAAAGCCAGTGTATTTCGCCGCATACTTTGGGAATGAATGTCTCGAACTTGGTATCCTTCTGAGAATTCTTTCCAAGTGGGTATGCAATGTGAACTCACCGGCTACAGTTAATAAATTTCAATGTGTGGCGTAAGATAATTAGTTAAAGTTTAATAACTGTAATTAATTTTGTTATTTAGCCTATTGTGTATTTTGATTTCTCGTGTCCGTTTCTTTGAGTAATCCACCTGGAGGAATATAACTGTGCTATCTGCCATAGGTAATTTTTAAGATTTCTGTATCGTGCAGAAAAAACAAAACACCTGCTATGTTGATGGAAAGGCAGGATATGACAAGACTATAGGATTATTTAATGGACGAGCTGCTGGTAACAGGCAGTACACATGTAAACTCTGTTGGGGTAGAAGAGTAGGTCGAATAGCCTTGAATAATGTTCCTGCGAAGTAATTTAGTGTATGTTCGTACTTTTTCGTACTGTGGGAGCTCACTGTCAGCGAACAAAACTGTTATAATAGAAAGCACTTTGCCTTATAGTTTTATACATAAGCAATCATCGCGAGGTCAGCTAGCCAGAATTCTAAATATGCGGCGACAAAGGAATATACTTCCAAAGATATACCAAAACAGATAATAGAACTCAATCTAAGCCAAGCCAAATGCAAAGCTGATGTCGAAACCTGACGGTTAAAAACATGTGATGGGCTGTCTTTTTATTGCCATTGCACACACAAAAAAATCCAGATGAACTGCATACGTGCGTGCAATAAAATTTTGTCTACACCGGCATGTATTACAAATTTATTGGCGACTGCTAGTGCCTCCAAGCATTTAAATGAAGGCTTTAAGGATATACTGTGATGGGCAAATGCAATCTGAACGCAACAATTCAAAGCACGAAGGTCAAATATTCACTAGATTCGCTGATAAATTTTATACAATGATGCCACTCACTTTTCCACTACAGTGAACGGTACATGGCACCTCAACTTTCTAGTATGTCATGGCCAATTACAGAAATTATTTTCTCTATTTCGTGCATATACGTTCCGGTTGCAAACGCCCACGATAGTACTTTAAAGTTGACAAGGTGAGAAACTGATAAAACATGGCGGATCTAACTGATCTTACTTTTTAAATATGTTCACTGGATAGGAAAATAGTAAAAGTAGCTTCTTTGATGAATTATGTTGTGTGTGTTAGAAAAAGCACCGTGCCGTCGACGTATTATAAAGCAATATTAAAGCAACATGGTCGGTTGATGGCAAGCATTTTGTAAGAACACGCAACTTTGTGAATCGGAATTCGGATCCTTCGTCTCATGTCTCCATTACGCAGCGTATAATGTGAGAAAGAGAAGTGTGTCTAGTAAGACGTTGTCGTAGGGAGCGCCGTTCTGACACTGAGAAAAAAACAAACGGTACAAGGTTTAACATAATTTACCAATGTTTATTTTTCTCAAGTTACGACTTACAGATAAATTATCAGGAATCCAGACTGGGAACTGATGACCCGAGCTACATTTCCCGTTGCAGACTAGCGAAAGCATAGTGATTTTTTCTAAAGGGGGGAGCAAAACGTTCTTGGAACAAAAATGCAAGCAGCACAAATAGGAAACAAGGGCACTCAATTTTTTTATTTAATAAGCATGCGTTATGATTTTGTAATGAGAAAAAAAAACACACCTATTAGTGGGTTTTAGAGCGAGTTCAAGAACACAAGAAAAATGACAGCCTTCTTGAAATACTCTTCAAACAATAATGCTAATACAGCTGCCTCGGCGCCGAAAGGTTGAACTCTTGTTTTAACACACTCGAGAACAAATTTAATGCCTCAGTATGACACTCATGCTACAGGTTTTGAGCCGATGCCTATCAGTTTTCAATGCTGAATTGGCGGAAGCAAACTGCTATTCTCCATTCGTTACGCATTTTCTGTGCGATCTCTGTTCAAGGCTCTAGCACTGCTATGTCCGACAAGAAGATAAGGGTCTTACGTCCCTGGTGACTGCGCGAAACTCTGCGGCCCCTCTGGTTGCTACTGCCGCTGCTGCCTGTGTGCACCGACTCGGCAGTTGCGTGCACACGAGAGGGCGTGAACGCCCGCACGGATCACGACTTGGTAATCAGTCGAGACGGACTCGCTCCTTACGTCTTTTTCTTCGCAAAGAACGCCGACTGTAGGACGGGGGCCGGCCCACATAGAGCGTGTCGGTTGTCGCCTGTTCACAAACGCAAAATGAACGCGTGAAATTAACTCCGCGTCGACTTTTCGCAGAATTGATATGAAGTTTATTTGGGCACATCTTGGAGGAAAATGGAATCAAAATAAGACGAGTCGTAAATCTATACGACCGGACAGGTGCCCGTCCGACGACGGGTTTCGACGATTATCACGACGCGCGTCTTTCTTTAGGGTCATTTCTTCCAAAATGAACCCACATCAACTAGACTATACTCATTCATCCGGAGAAGCGTGATGGGATACATACGTCGCAGTTAGAGGCTTGGTCGCGCTTTAGATTTTGTAAGCGAGACATTTGCTACTACGCCACACGGAGTCTTCGTGCGTCTGACTTTCGCAAACCTGAGTTTAGGAAGTTGTGTCCCGCAACGATGCATCTGCCATTGTGGCGAATTATAGCGTCTCACGTCTCTATCACGACGTTTGGCATCCTTGACCATGTTTTTACACTCTTTGGTGGCATTTCGAAGAAGTTTACAAAGCAAAAGCTAGACCTTGATTGATGAATTAGCGTAGCTAGAAGCTTCGGATTAATTTTGTCCCACTGCGGTCATACAAGTTTAATCTAACCGCCTGTGTTATAGAACGTTGCTCCACTCAACGATTCACCTCGTCTCGAGAAGTTGATGGCAGCGCCGTCTCTCGAAAGATGTGGTTACTGCTTCTCACTGACACCTCAAGGCAATTTTTATGAAGCATAGCGCCTTCTTCAGCCGAGGGGCGGCGTTGTGCTCAACTAAGTAAAGTGGGGGAAGAGATTCGAGTCGAGAATCGTTTGACAATGTGGAGGTAACACGAAGCCAACGGGTGTTTAGGCTTCATCGGAGCGTGGCTGGAGCAACCGGACAATTCTACCCACGCCGTTGGTGTGAGGAGCGGGGCGTTACAGCTTCTGAAGCACCGAATAATGCCTAATAAATCGCAGCAGTCAAATGTTGCGCAGGACGGACCGTATCCTCCATTTCACAAGTCGTATGCAGGACTTCCGAAGGTACGAGGTGCACACAGGCAATATCGTTGAGCAAAGGAATATAGTTCCGGGCGCAACTGTCTGATTAATAGCAGGCTTAGCGAGTTTTGTTTTTCCTTGGCACATGATAACGTTGCAGCGACACTTGACATGCTGGCACATTTGCGCGTGCGTGTCGTATACCACGAAATCAGCAACCGCTGACCAGACGACGCGGTGCGGATGAGCACACATCTCGAGGGATCTTCTCATTAACTAGGGAGTCCTGCAGCTTCCACAGCGCCACAAACGACCTGTGAGATGGAGTATCGAGCCACGTGGTTTTCACTTCCCGGATGTTGCTGTTCTCTTTTTTCGTTGAACAGGAGCCGTGAAGGCTGCTGCGGCGTCTGGTTGCTCTGGCATTGATCTGAGCAGCGTTGTCGTACATAGCGAATGCACAAACTGCACAAACAAAGTATCAGTATTCATGTGCTGTATGTGCTAATAATGACCGCTTCTTTTTTTTCATTTCTCACGGGTTACGTAAACGTTAGCGGTGACTTAGAGCTTACGTGACGGCTTGTGAGGGTAGTCATTGGCGAACTGTACGGGTGCAAACGCCTCGGGTTCTTTCATTTTCATCTAACCTGGGGCTCTGTTGATCTTGGGAGTGTTACAACTCATGCAGTAAGTGCAGTTTGTTTTGTTCCTGCTGCAAGCAGGGCATCTCTGTAGGCAGCAAATCTTCGTTGGGAATCTTGCGTCCAAGGGGCACACGCGCAACGACGGACACACGTGTATATACGAAATAATATACGTATAATATACGTATAATTATATACGTATTAATAAGTATCATCCCAAGCAGGCTTATGAAATCAAGACGCGGCGGAACGTGAGACAGTCGCCATTGGGACCTGTAAATAAGGCGGGCTTGTTTGTTGGAATTTTACAGCGCTATAGCGAGCGCAAGCTTCGAGACCAACGTGGAGGCAGTTGTTGCTGAAAGAGTGAACTTGTGCGCGACTGTCTTGTGGTTAATGAGAAAAGCAGTCATACGGGCTGGCAACTGGTGACCGTGATTAGAGGTGTTTTAGCGCGCTCACATCATCTGACTAAAAGGTACGGGCTACGAGTACGAATACTGTTAATGAACACCACAGTAATATCGTAAATGGCACGCCTAGTTTTTTTTCACTCGTTTTGAAAGAGCGAAGCTGAAGTTATTCTCGTTGATAAAAATGAAATGTGCTGCTGACCACTGCATCTGGCGCAATTGCTGCCTCATTTTCGATATTTCCATGGTGACGACGGTTCGTTTTACCGACTATCAAGTCTGATTGCGATTTCAATAAATTTTGACTTTGCCATTCCTGCAAACTTTGACGTGAGCACTTTGACGTGAGCACTTTGACGTGAGCAATGCTTTGCATCGCATGTTGTGCGGAAAGTTCGCTGGTTTAGTGAAGGGGTCGGCTTTGGGAAGTCTGATTTCTGAAGCAAATATTGCGTTGAACAAATCATTTCTTATAAAACACACCACTCAACTCATATGCCGGTATCTTGTTGTTCTCGTTCCGAAGTATACGCCTGACTCGGTGTCTCCATTAGGATATCATTGTGAGTCGGATCATTTATGAACAGCACAGCCAGCGTCTGCGTCACGTGAGCGTTTGTTGAACCAACGTGCACTTCGTCGCACTGTAACCTGATATTTTGTATTTCGACAAATTCTCGAATATAAGGTGTTTTCTGTTTATTGTACATCACATTCTTTTACCGGAGCAATTGTCTCAGACTCGGCATTGCTCGCCTTAA
Organism: Dermacentor albipictus; assembly: GCF_038994185.2. NCBI lineage: Eukaryota > Metazoa > Arthropoda > Arachnida > Ixodida > Ixodidae > Dermacentor > Dermacentor albipictus. The sequence continues at coordinate 47,259,376 of NC_091829.1, read as the reverse complement.
GTGACACTTTACTTTCATATCATGATAGCACCTCTTCGAGACAATTCTTATACTTCTGAGCGACACACACGACTTTTGTGTCGCATTGCTCTTGAAAATCCGGCGTTGGCTATGGCTAATGCCAATAACCGAAAGCTACAAAACAATTAAGGTATCACCATTGGCGTATTAGCATAGTAGTACTCCCAACGTCGGCTCAGGCGTTCCGTTAGCCCCCACCATCTACCGGATGTAATCGAGACCGAGCAAACTATTGTTTCGATCGAAGATCACTTGCTAAATGTCCACTGTATCGCAGGAGGCATCGTGCGTTAGAAGGATACTGCAGAGAAAGATAAGTTAAACTGTAATAATGAATTACGCACTTCAAGTACAAAAACAAAAAAGCTCCTCTTACCCCGACAGGAGGCTTGGTATGTCAGAAAAAACGCAAGAACAGAATAAAAAGAAATCGTAGGATGCGTGGCGACACCGTCTTGCAATTCCTGCTCACCGTGACGTCATGAATTTCGACAGCATATGCTCGGGCCTTGTTAATCGTTTTATGGGCAAGGATAAACTACGTTGTACTTCAAAGACCAAAAGGGCTGAACTTAAACTTACGTTTCTTGAGCTTTTGTTGCGCCAAAACGCCCCAAATACAAGATAATGCGTGGAAATTCACGACGTCACACTGGCGTACCGTCGTTGCAGTTACGGCGAGAAAAAAAAAAAGAAATGGAAGCTTGGTTTGCATTTTCCAGAATAACCTAAATTATTTGCATTTCTTCACTGCGCTCTCAAAGTACGCCTCGAAAAGTTATCAAAATTTGCAAGGTAGAAACAAATGCAATGTAGCTTTTTACAACCGGCAAAAATTTAACTTAACTCTGCTGAGCACTCTTAAAAGTGTCATGGCGAACTGGCGCGCAAATTTTCCGGTGGTGTGGACATCCATCATCCATTTCTCTTTTCTTTTCTTTTTTTACTGGTCTACCAAGGTTGCTTTCACGGCCAAATGTGTCGTTTTACTACATCGGAAGCGTAGCTTACTAAATAAAGTTCAACCTAACGTGCCTGTTTAATGTCCCTCTAAAGCAACGGGCACAAACAACACACGGTGTCGCCCTCTGTGGGGCCTTTTTCTTGCGACCCGGCCGGCCTATCGTTCCAAGCAGCCCTTCGAAACATTTCGCTCGAGCGCGCGCAGGCCATTCACTTCCTGCCTTCGCGCAGCTTATCGCAAATCCCGGAGTCACGAGTATTCTTCGTGCGAAGGGAGCGGCGCGCGGCGCGTTTTGTTCCCGCGCTAACGCTTCGGTGACGTCAAGAGGATTAGTCACGTTTTGGTCGTTGCAGCGGCGTACGAGCGCGATTTCGCCATCCTCGGCCGGGGCCCAGGGGTAGGGAGTGGCACGCGATGTTGCGGCGAGGAAGCCCGAGCTCGTCACCGTCTTCGGAAACTCTTTAAACGAGGGCGATGTCTGTTTCCCCCAATCCCTACACCCCATCACCAATTTCCCTAAATTGTTAATTTCCCCTTATTCACTACCGCCAAATGCACATGTAGCTCCACAGGGATAGGAGGTATGGTAGGCACGAGATGTTGCGGCGAGGAAACCGGAACACGTCGCCGTCTTCGGAAACTGTCTAAACGAGGGCGATATCTGTTTCCCCAATCCCTATCCCCATTCCAGATTCACCAAATGGTTATATTCCCCTAAATTTACTTCCTCCAAATGCACATGTAGCTCCCCAGGGATAGGAGGTAGGGAGAGGCACGCGATGTTGCGGCGAGGAAACCCGAGCTCGTCGCCGTCGTCGGAAACTCTTTAAACGAGGGCGAGGTCTGTTCCCCAATCCATACACCACATCCCAAATTTCCCTAAATTGTTATTTCCCCTAAATTCACTTCGTCCAAATGTACATGTAGCTCCGAGCTAAAGCGACAATTCTTTTTTCTATTTCGGGAACCTTCCTCCATCTTGCGGGATTCACCAGAACTGATTTGCTATGTCCTTTTAGAGCGGTGTGTCATAAGCTAAGCACAAAGGGCCGCAAGTTTTCATAAACGTGCGCGAAGTCAGATACTGAGCACGTTATTGTTCTTTCATATGCTTTATTCTTCGTGGTGTGCAAGTTATTCTTTTTCTTTTCGTACCATGATCTTTACAGATAGTGAGTGTTCTGGTAACGCACATTCTGTGTGGACGCTCAAATGTAGCTGACAAGGAGCGCTATGACCAAATATATTGTACAAGTATCTATACCTGAGTTAGGCGATGTTCTGTTCCACAGCTATCTTTTCTTTCTGCCTTTATTGCTCTTTTCTTTTGTTTGCTTCTTCTTTTGTTTTTTACGTGCCTTAGTAGACTGAGTTTACTGTAGGTGATTAGGACAACCGGCGCTTCGATGGAATATATACCCAGGATCTCATTAGTTAATAAAAAGTAACAACAAAAAGGACTGCTGTTCAAGTATGAATTCTAGTATCTAAAGAAGAAATGGCAAGTTTTTTTTTCAAGCAACGTGCAGAGGGAAGAAGCGTGAGTGACATTGGAAACCCCAACATCGTAAAGATTGAATGAGTGTGAAATCGGTAAGGAATGAGGCCTGACATTGGCAGAAACGAGGCTTACGCAGTAAATGATAAGCAGGGAAATGTCATTAGCTAATTCGTCGATATGGTGAGGACAGCAGTTCTATACTGAGCTAGGCAGTGTATATGAAATTCCTAACCTCCCTGCTCAGACGCAGTTGGATATGGAAGTCCTAATCGTGATTGCGAATTAATGTAGGAGTATATTGCAAGATATGTGTAGGGGAAAAGCGGCAGGAGGCGATGGAATAACAGTGGATCTGATAGAAGACGACGAAATCCTACTCGAAAAGCTCGCGTGTCTCAATACGCATTGTCTCATGACCTTAAACATATAAGACTTTAGGGGAAGCACAATCCTGCAAATTATTGACTAAGAAAAAGTAGAACAACAAAAACTTGACATCGGTCAACTGAAAAAATCCTGGCTTTAAGACAAATTACCGAGCTACACGTTGTACTCATATAAGTATTCAGGTTATTAAGAAATCTAGAGCATTGAACGAACCCTCTATATATGGTATTCATAGATTCCGGATATGCATTTGATTTAGTAGAGATACCAGCAGTCATGCAAGCCGTAAGGAGCCAAGTCTTCAAGGCAACACAGTTGAGTATTTTAACAAATAGCTGCAAAAGTGTCATAGCTGCCATGTCTTTGTCGCAAGGAAAGCGGAAAATTTGGATTAAGAAGAAAGTGCGAGAGAGAGGGAGAGTGAAACAGATGTATGGAAAGGCAGGGAGTTTACCCAAGATTAAGAAGGAGGTTGGACAAGAATACACAATATCTACGTCGTTATTAACTGCATGCTTGCAAGAAGTGCTCAAAATGTTAGGATAGCGAACAATTAGGTGCAACTAATAACGGGAAATAAATAGCTCAGTGGCATGAGGCATTGCAGATGACATTGACCTGTGCAGCAGCGCAGCTGGTGGTCTACAAGGACTTATGGAGGACCTGAACAGGCGAAGTATAAGGAAAACTTTGAAGATGTTTAGCAGCACTTCACGATAGGACCAAATGGTGGAAGCCTAGGCTACGTAACATGAAGAAAAAACGAGGTTTCTGATTGATATTAAGTCACTTGAATCAATGAAGGAGCATGCTTATCTAAGCCAAGAATTTGCACGCGATCCCGATCGTTAGAAGGAAATCTGCTGCAGATAGAAAATGGTTTGGCATGCCTGATCCGGGCCACCTCGAAATCATGAGCACAAGCTCACCGATGCCGATGTAGCTCAAATCGAACTCGCTACAGCCCACCTTCATGCCGCGCGGTACGCAAATTTTAACGTCTCACTTACCAGGCGAAGAGAGGAGAGAAAGAGAGAGAGAGAGTGAAACGAGACCGCACTCTCCACTTCCCTAGCACTTCCCTTCCTCCGCGCTTCCCGCTATTCTGGGGATTCCCTTGCGTCGGCGCTGTTTTGGAGTCTTGCCCTTCCGACTTTCCCGCTGAGGCGATGGCTGCCTCTGCTGCGGGTTCGAGGAATGTTCAAGCCCGTAAGCAAGGGGTTTGCGAAGCTTGGCGTCTTCCTGTATTTGTGAAACACCGAAATCAATCAAGAGCCGATGCCACGTTTTGTTTTGGCGCTATGTTTGCTACAGCGTCATGTCCTTTTCCCCAAAGGTCGAACGCAGCATTGCTAGCGGCCCGTTCGAGTACAATGAATCGCCGAAGCTGGTCTCTTTCTTTACAGTACGTGAAGAAACTCACTCGCCAGCGCAAAAGAACCGGAACATAGACAGACAGATGAACTCACAAACCAGCGCTCTCTCGATGCTAAGGTTTTGAGGATGAACAGGATACCGCAAGTCGCAAGCCTCTGTGCTCAGGGTGTGGCTTGACTTGGCATTTAAAACGCGGGGTTTCCAAGTTAGTGCCTGCAGACGTCTTCGTCGCAAGCGCAGATAGCACTTACTGTGCGTGAGGCAAGCGATTCGCGAGAAGGCAGGTGGGTTTCGGCTCGGCAGCGTTCCGTGGAGGGAGGAAAAAAAATAGGGAGGCTTTCCCGGCCCCATTCCCGCTATTCCTTTTTTCCCTCTTGGTCGCGGTGGCGCTGCTGTAGCGGCTGCTCAGAAAATAGCGGGAAGCGACGTCGAAAACAGATAGCGACGACTCAGCGCTATTCTTTCCGAGACGCGGCACTCGCGGCATCTGGCGGCGAATGCGCGAAGCGCGTCGACGTATTTCGGCGTCCCGCGCTTTTTCTCGACGCTGTAGGCGCGAACACGCGGCTTCTGGTTTCTCAGCCAGCCTCCTGGTTATATTTTTGTTATGCTCACAGTTTTGCGGGGTCCTGTGCGGTAGGAGCAGGCTAAAGAAGCAAGACTACCTAGGAATTTAGTAAATACGGACTACTTTACGGCTGCCTGCGCCTTGAGTGGGCGAACTAATGCAAAATGTACATCCAGTCGAAGACGAAAATTACGACAGCAGGCATTTAAACCTCGAGCAGTGCAACTTAGGCCTGGACATTCGAAGAAGTACCTTTTGGGCCTGAACTGGGGTTCACTGTACTGCACGCCATACTGTGCTGTGATAGTGTTCAGCGATTGTTACCGGCTGTGATAGTTTGTCCTCTCTCTCTTTCTCCCTCTTTCTCTCTCTACTTCTTTCTGCTTCTTATTCCTCGTTCGCCTGTGAGAAAGGCAGCAAGTCGGTTATGCGTATTGGTTAACCTCCTTGCCTGTGCACTTTGTTTCGCCTTTCTGTCTGGACAGCATCGCAAAGTTATTTGGACTACTTAAGTTGAAATAGGGAAAAGTCTTCGACATGGTCTGCATTTGTAATCAATCAATTTATTTCCCAACGTAGGTGCATGGCAGATTGTACTATTATGCTAAAATGAAACGAGAAAAAAAAACGTACTAAAAACACGTTTATATGTCCATATTATTTGGTGTATGAGAAACTTGCGTGTTGCCTTCATAGGAGCTTACTATTTCTGCTATACCCGCCGTGATGTCATAGTGGCTTCGGCGTTATGCTACTAAGCCCGCCGAGGGGTGCGGGATCAAATCCCGCCCACGGAGGCCGCGTGTCGATAAGGGCGTAATGTATAAGAAAAAAAAAGTGTTACTGTGCGTTGCATGCACGTTAAAGAACCCCAGGTCGTCAAAATCAGTCCGGCATCTTCCACTACGACTTGCCTAGCTCATAATCATGTCGTGGTTTTGACGCGTAAAACCCCAGAATTTTTTTTTTAGTTTGGTGGCTATAGCGCACGTAGCCCTCATTTGTGTTAAGATCATACGTCGTGCTTTCAGATAAGCTTATTAAATCTCCTTTGTGTTGTCTAGCCCGCGTTTCATTCCGCAGATATATCCCTAAATGAAAAAAAAAATGACAAGTTTTACGCGTTTAGTTTGCTACTCCTTGTTTGCCTGTAACTGGTTGCAAGAGTGCATTGGGCAACGATATTGTTAGAACAGTTGGAAACGGGACCCAAGGTACATGCGGTGGTTGGGAATTTGTGAAAGAGTAAGGTGGGGCCCTGCAACTGTTGAGAAAAACTGAGGCAGCAGGAAGCATCCATGCAGCGAAAATGCTACCGTGCGGAGTTTTACAAAACAGAAAATAGATAGGAAGGTCAAGCAGAAGCACTAGGACAAGGGAAAGTAGAACAATGAATGCATCAGCTTCAATGTGGCATTCTGAAATCAGTCGTTTAAGAACGTACAGGGATGTAAACTCCCCTGACACTTGCCGCTTTCATTAAAAGTTGTTTCATCACACAGGGGCGAACAGTTACGATATGCTTCCATGTTTTGACAATTTTCACCATCAATTAATAGCTAAGATTCTATTATTGAAACTGTTATAAGTATGCGTTGTACCTTTTGTAGGTGAGCGTTATATTTTAAAAGTTCTAGCTAGTAAGTGGAAAGGAAAGTTTGTCTTGTTTATACCATTGTAAAGGCTCAGAAACTGCGTGTCAAAATAATCGAGAAGGCTGCTTTCAAAGTTAGGTTGAAAGCTGTCTGAATGAAGCCAACAAGATCGGTGCAAACTACTCATTGTTGGTGGAAATGTTCGGCTTGCAGTGAGCCAATGTGTAGTCTCGTCTATAATGGACGAATATGACAGAACAGCAGCTCAAATGCAATTTTTGTTTCTCCACAACTCTCTCGTCTTTCTTTCTTTCTTTCTTTCTTTCTTTCTTTCTTTCTTTCTTTCTTTCTTTCTTTCTTTCTTTCTTTCTTTCTTTCTTTCTTTCTTTCTTTCTTTCTTTCCTTCTTTCTTTCTTTCTTTCTTTCTTTCTTTTTTTCTTTCTTTCTTTCTTTCTTTCTTTCTTTCCACGTTCTCGTCGTACATAAATGTGCACACTGCTAGGGCTACCCTTGCGATGAATATGGACATTATAAGCAAGCCCAATTTGTCCTGCCGGCTGTTGTGACACCCGTTTGTAATAGTTCGTGGTTTTGAAACATTCACAATTGCTTTGTTAGCATGGCCGTGGTTCCCAGTTGTTCCAGGCTTAATATCTGGCTTTTTCAACTACTGTATATTTACTGTCCGCACGATTGTTGCGAATGTTGCGGCCAAGGCTCTGTGGTTGTGCGTGTTTTAGGTTCGCTCAACCAGTACAGCATTGGCCTCCATCAGTGCGTCCGGCACTTCGGATGAGTGACTCGATGAAAGGTGACAAAACTCGAATGACACGAGTCGTACCACGCCTAAATCCCATATGCCACGCATTATATAGCTGGGTAAACCAAGTTCGCGAACATTCAACTCTCTTTGCTACGAAGCTCAGCTGTACAGACACGCCTCCATACACGCTCGCAGCTCGGCGCTCTCTTCGTTGCTTTGGCAATTGGCTTCGTTTGTAGGAACACAGCGACATGCATGGAATTCTCGAATTGTGCAGCGTCAGCTCTCTCGAAGTCACTCAGGCGTTCGACTTCATTGCCAACCGTCTTCCCCGTTCTCAGATTAACACTTCTCTAACCCTCCATTCATACGTCACGCACCTCTTTCTCACAAGTTCCCATAGACACAGTTCTTTTTTTACAGTCTCACTAAGGGTGCGAGTTTCACCGGGGCGGTGCTGCCTAATGGTCTACGGACGTCTGATTCTACACGCTGAAGTCAGGCAGGGTATGTGCCTTGTCGGTGCGGCCCTTTCCACTGCTACATACCTGATTGTCGCGAGGTCATCGAAAAGCAATTAAAAACCCGGCTCTCTTCTCTGCCTAAGGCACAACCGCTCTTCAACGTTCTGCAAGTTTCACCAGCCCTCGAATCCGTGGAATCTCAATTAATGGGGGGCCCACGAGCTTTTCGTTGGTCTTCGAAATTGGAAAGGAGGAAGCGAATGTGGCAGGACCACGAGAAAGTAAATTAAAAAAAAGGAAGACGAATGTCCCCCACACCCTACTACGATATCGTCCTATTCCAGAAGCGGCAACACGGGGCCACGGCAACCAGTCGATAGGTCGATTTTTTTCGCTGAAAGAACCACTTTTGCCCTGCTGAAAGAGTGAGCCTGTTAAGGGTTGGGGGGGGGGGGGTGTTGTAGGTTGATGCAACGCGTACGAGAGGTCGGGAGTAGGCGACCAGCAAAGAAGCCTGAATCGATGTGGAACGCGGGCACTGGTTTTGGGGGGTGGGCTGGCAGCGCTCTATGCGTGCTTGGTTCGGCGGGCGCTTCCAAGCGTGCTGGTTTCGCGACCAAACTTTGTCGGAAAAACACCGAGCCCCCGCATTCCCGCATCGGCCCGTCTGCGGGACATTGGGCGGTTTCCCCAAGCTTTTGTGCGTGTTTCGTCCAAACACGTGCCCAGCGCGGCGCTAGCAGAGCAGATGGTCAGGGGGGTCCGAATTTAAAATGGTCACCGCGCTTGACCAAGCCCGGTATGCCCCGCTTTGGGAGTCGAGTCCGACTGGTCATTAAACGTTGTTCGGCCTGGAACGGCGCTTTCGTTCAGTTGCGCTCAACCCAAGTTTGCGCTCCGAGAGACGAAGCTGCGAGCACCTTTTGCTAGTTGTTTGCGATATCTCGTGGAGGGGGGTAAGGCTGTCGCTCGGGGAAGTGGTAGATCGACGGTAAACTGCATTGGTTGAATGAACTGGGTGAAAAGGTGGCTGGACGCTGTCCATTCGAGGCGTCCGTTCGATGAATTGGCGGCTGATTGGCTCATGCTTTGTAGTTATGGGGTTATACTGTTTGTGCAGCACAGCAAATGAAAGTACTAAGTATTGGTAAGGGAAGGTTCGCCTGACGCGTTTACAAGTGAGAAAAAAAAAACGTGTGCAACCAAGTGAGAGGCCTGACGTTTCTTTTTTAAGCAATGTTCGCCACAGTGAACACTAAATGTTTAAATGGAAGTTTCACTTCACTTGCGTGAGATATATTTTTTAAATACAGTATAGTTGAATAAATAAGGAAACAGTGACGTAGTCTGCAAAACGTGGTGGTGGTTCGAAAGGCACTTGAATCTGTGTCTTTGGTTCGACTGCTTTGCCCTGAACACATCGAAACTGCAAAGAATTCAGCGGGCCCATATGTTATCAGGGACCACTCGTAAAGGAAGGAGAAGGTCCTGTCAGCTGCGCCAAATTTTTCATGAAAACACCAATGCCACGGCCGACGCGGCTGCTATTACTCTACATACTAATCTTTCTGATGGTTCTCTCTGACTACTATACTGCTCATTTCTTTTTACGCGCAAGTCCACATTACAAAATATGTCACGCTGCTTTTTGCGAAAGTTCACTGACACGTAGGCTCTTCCTTGGCACCGTGATGGTTTAGGTGAATGCTTGAATCCCAGTAGCAGAGTTGCTCCGAGAATTTCTTTATGCCAGAAATCAGGATGAACACGGTTTGCACGTGACACCTTTCTTGCTGGTAAATTCAGTCACCTTTTGCTTCAGATCTCTCGAAATTTTCGGAAACACGATACGTCGTTTCGCGAGGTACACTCAACCAACGCAACTTTCACCGCGCGGCTGCTTCGGACTTTTCAGAGGCCAGCGCGAGAGCGCATAAATATCCACATTTTAGCCAATCACGGAGCCGGCCTTGTTTACAAGTGAAACATTCCTCCGCGTAATCCAAATCCTCGCCCGAACCGCCTATACTTTCCGAACGTACCACCGAAAACAACCTTAATTTCACTTTCGAACCACCACGAAGTTCGTTTTAATCAAAATCGAGGCGGAAGCGAAGCTTCCAACCGCACGCTTTCATTCGCTCTCTAGTGAAGCGGTACAAGTTCGTTTCGTGGTCGGGTCCTTCCCCCCCCCCCCCCCCCCCCCCTGCCCCCGAAAAAGAACCGAAGCCACAATGAATTCCACTGCTCCCTTTTCCTTACCAAGAACTTGCGCAATTTGTCTTCTGGCCGGCGTCAGCTGTTGTAGCGACGCGTAGTATATTTATACACTACCAACCTCTAGCTTCCAAGTAGCGCCCGGCGTTCAAACCCCGCAAGTCAAGCGAGAACGCCCTCAGCGAGGAGGAAGGAGGCACGTATACATAAAAAGAGGAAGTTGTAGTTCTACCGAGCTCTCAGAGATGGCGCGACCAGTCCTGCGGCGTGACCGAGGGGGGGGGGGGCAAAAACGGGAGAGCTCAGGGAGTCGAAGGGGTCGCTCGGGAAGAACGATGGAGATTAAGGTTGCAGCTCGGGTTCACTTCTTTCCTTCTTTCTTCTTTCTCTCGATCGCTCGCGCGGGCACGTTCTGGCGACCGCAGTTAATTAAAACTCGCGCTTTACGCTAACCTTTCCGACACCCTCCTCGCCCGCAAATTAATTAATTCGTTAATAAATTTCCGGCGCCGCGACTTCCGTTCGTGCTTTCCTTTTTTTTTTCGTTCTGTCGTTCGTCCTAGCTCGTTTGGCATACGCGACCAGGCGACGGTGCTCGGCGTAGTTAGTTCCCTTTTCGGGAAACTGTCCCCCACTCCGTCGTTTGGCGTCGTTCGATACATTTTCGTCGCCGGGTCTTTCCGTTTCCACTCGAATCGGCTGTCACGACGCTTCACCACGCGCGCTCTGCGCCTTTTCTCTCCGGCCGGTTCTTTCTGTTCATCTGATAATCCCCTTGCCTGCGTTTTGTTATATCGCTTCCCGAGCGTTACAAAGCCAGCCTTTATTATTATTTTTTTTTATCGAGATAGGACACGCTGGCTTTCGAAGGCGCGTTTTTTTTTTGGTTTTTTGTCGAGCATAAAAAATACCGATATTGGGGTTTCCCCACTTGCAGTTTAGCGTGCGCGAAAAACGTTTTTGTTTTATTGCTCGAAGCATCAACGTAAGTTTCTTGCGCGTCAGCAGCATTGGCGTCGGTTGTTCTTGCTGATTAAGTTTGTTTTGCGCAGTTTGCTTTCTTTTGTTCCTTTTAAGCGTGAAGACGTTTTTTTAAGCGTCTGCTTTCTTACGTGCTTCATATCTCGTCTGGTCGTGGCTAGAAGGGCGTCAAAAAAAGCTTTTTTTTTTTTCGCGGTGATCGCACCAGTGGGCTGCAGGTCTTTCTTTCCTTGACAATTGCTGACGCATCACCGAGCAACGCAGATCTATCATCTTTCGTTTTCTTTTTTTCTTGTGGCCCATCGCTCGCAGTATTTTTTTGTTGTCGCAGGCGAGCTTTTAATGTGTCCGGGCAATTAACGCTTTACTTAAAGCTGCAGCATTTTATCACGCGACGCACCATACCATGCCGTAGCGATTGTCCGTTGCGAGATGGTGGTCGTACTTTTATTTTTACGTTGTAAGCCTTTGTTTTTTTAATTAGGTAATTATTGGAGCCCACACGTATGCAGCGTGAGCGTCACATGCTCGTCATGTACGTGTAAATTTTTACACGTTGTTATTTTTTTTTATTATCGCATGCGCTTTTATGAACGCGTTGTCGTTGGGATCTCCTCCTCACCACCGGCCGTTGCATTGGGCAAACTCTTTTCGTGCCGTCAACGCAAACATGGCGCAAAGCTTAATATGGCAACTTTGACGAATGGGATTAAAGAAATACATCCGACCAAGAAATCAACTTTCATGAAGCCGTCCTTGAGGTATCTTTTTTCCTTCGTTTCTTTGGGCCTTGACAATTTTTAATTCATTGCCATCTCACAAAGCATCTGATGGCTTGACGGCCCACGTCCACATATTTTGACCGCTGCTGAAACTGTGCAGATAAGCGTGCCAGGCGCACCATCTCGCAGCGACCTCCACCTTACCTAAGCCTTGGGAGTACGCGGTTCAGTCGGCGCTTTCTCGTCAATATGCACTCCTCCCACATCCCCCCAACCCCGATTGTTCAGCGCGAACTGCTTTCAACTCACGAAAGAGAAGCAGCTTCCCTCTGCCCCTAAACGGACACCCATTTGCTCTTCGTCGGATCCACGTGTACGCTTTTGTCAACACGTGATCATCGACCCACGCGGCGTTGCGGCAGGTCCGTGCGTCATCTTCTATTATGGCCGAGTCGAATACGCGTTCGATGCTGATGCTGGGGCAGCCAGACTCTCGCGGACCGGAAGTATAGCGTGTTTGTGGCACTCGATTCGATCTCTCAGTCATTCGTCTTTTGCATGTGTATACCTTTCACTTTCAATTCGACGCAGCTGTGAGGTTTTAGTGCCGGAAGAGCGTAGGAGAAGGAAGAGGCTGGGGATACGTCCAAGGAGAAGGAGGGGGGCGTGATAAGCCGACTTGGCAATATACACGTGACAGCGGCAATGCCCATAGTGGCAGCAAGAGGCATCGTCGTTTTCGCCCGAGTCGCAGGTTTTGCATTAGATGCAATCTGTTGGCTGTCGGCTAGCTCTCGTTGTGTCTGTACTTCGCAGTTCGAGCTCGATGAGAAGGCACCTTATAAGAAAAGGGTCTTGCGTCGCAGGACAGTCAGAGCGTAGGATGGAGTTAGGGCCGAGAATAGGCGCGAGCGTTGCCGGTGGTAAGGCTTAAGGTTGAGAGGAGGAGAGGGGAATCGGCCCGGCGTTTCAATGAGCCAAATCGTCTGCTCTCTGGACCACCTCCTAGGCGCCCACGGCGTTCTTCGACTCGCCAGGCGTCGTACTCGGAGTTCGATCTCCTTGCAGTTTGGGAGTGTAGTGAGCTGGCACAGATTGCTTATACCAAGCGCGTGCGTGCGTCTGCGTGCGCGGTTGCGGGGTGAAGGAGGAGAGGACACGGGAGGAGGTATAGACGGCACCCGCGAAGTGAACAGGCACTGTGCCCGTTTTATCGGCGGGCCGCAGTGGTTGCCTCATTTGTAAAAGGCGTCCGATCGCTGGGAGGGGCGAGTTTCTATGCTTATTCTCGCAGGAGTTCGAAGGAGCTTCCCTAGGGACGAAGAACAGCTCGCGTCGCTTCCTGGTCGGTTCGTACACGTGCGATGGATACGAAGAAAGAAAGAAAAAAGAGAAAGTACCAAGTAGCACACGAATATTCTCTTCTTCGTTTTGTTGTTATCATATTCCTTTTGTGAGAATTTGAGCTACTAAGGCGCTAGAAGTGAAAAGGTGAAACAGTTTGAAAGCTGTTTGAACATTTAATTTATTGACCCCTCCTTCCTTTTCTTGCGCAGTTCTTGGAACCCCCTCGATTCGGGGAAACATTTCGCTTGCGTAGGTGCCTAGTGGGATTTTCCGAATTCAATTTCTGTTTCTTTTTTACTTTCACCTGCACTAGAACTGTCTTTATTCCTTTATCACATGAAATATTGTATGCACCAAAGGATGCGCCCTGCTTAGTTTGCTTTTTAAGGCGCGTAAAAATGTAATCATGCATTAACACGTATGCAGCGAAATCGTCTAAATTGTGCTTAGATGGATGCGCATTGTAATACTTAAAGCGACGCAGCGCCTTTGCAACCACATGTGAATATATATTCTGAAACCCTGCTCTTCTTTCTAGCATTCTCGGAGCGTTCATCCGATACTGCGTATTGAAAATAACGAGTACGTGTACGTGCGTGTTTGTTTGTATGTATGCGTGTGCTGTAGTGAAATCTACGTGTATCAAGAAAATAGATTACGAATGCTGAAACGAACCAACCTGAAGTAGGCAATCTATTAAGTAATTAACGTTGGCCCTGCACCCTGCAAGCACTCATGGCTGAGTTATACGATGATTCTGACGACATTCCCACCTTTGTCACTTGTCGCCACGTCCTGTACTTATCTTGGAACGGAGGGGAAATATCAAGCACCTAGCATGTACGCATGCTCACAGAGCGGTGAAGTTCGAATTTCTCGAATGTTCTCACGTTCCTTAATTAAGGCCCTACTCTTTAATTTGCCAAGGAGGAGAACAAATATATGTCATAGTTCTAGGCCTTTCACATTCACCACAGACTGAAGTTTCAAACGTACAGCGCGAACGCACTCAGTAAGACACAACATACCAGGCACCCGGGCGTGCATAGCAATAAGGCCACGTTTTGTCAAAGTGGCTCAGTAACGTGTTCATGTACGTTTGCGAACAGCTCTACTCCAGGAGGTGCAAGTAGGTTTGGGATTTTCCACGTCTTGCGAACGGGCTGCCAGCGGCCGAGGACTGGAACCGGGATTGCGTAATCATCCTGGGGAACGAGCACCACGCGTCTGTACAAACAGCGTCCTACGTACTCCGGTCACTCTTCTCGGCGCAGTCGGGACGACGAAGTGTGGACTTCGCCGCGGAAGCGTCTCTCTTGGCTTTGGGGGGTCCAAGACGGTGCGCACCCTCGCTCCCCCGGGACGTCCACTCCCCTCCACAGGACGGGGTAGGGCACGACAGGGATTGAAGTGGGAGCGGCACGCGAGAAGGTCGGTTCGTGTTTATCGGAGGAGGGCGGTCAATTTCATGCACAAGCAGCGGCTTGTTTGGTTTTTGGAACGCGTGCTCCGGCCAAGAGCACTCTGCGCGTCGCCGCGGTCCCAGGGTGCCTCCTGCGCTTCCTTATGTCTCTTCTTGCAGCAGACGTTGGTGCTTAGCAGACGCTGGCGCCATCGGCGAAGAATCCCTCGCGCCATCTTCTCGTCTCGTTGTGTTGCTGCTTCTCTTTATTTAATTGCTCGCGCGGACGGGCGAGACGCCGGTCTTCTGGAGGGGGCCACTTAGTTTCGGAGGCGATGACGCAGCGATGCCGAGGGAGAGGTCTCGTAATGGATCGCGGTGGAAATCCAGCCCGCTGGACTGCGAAAATGCGACGACAGCTGTTAGGATGCTGAGTCTGAGAGACCAGCTGTGCGAGGCATTCCAGAGCAGTGCACTTCTCCGAGAGACGTCAGAACCGTGTCTTGGTGGCTTCGTTTTTTGTTACTTATAGACTGTGACGTTATGGGAAGTTTGACTTCCGATAAGCCCGCTATTCCGAAATTGTAGCTAACACTCACGCATATGCACGCTTGGATGTGCAGTTTTTTATCAGGACCTTTATGTATTTAGGAAGTGTCTTAGTTGCAGTCGCTGGTTATGTGTTTTTTTGCGTTCGTTACGGTTATGGTTATGCGTTCACGTAACATGCACACACATACGCACACGCAAACACACACCTGCGCACACACGCACGCACACACTTTTTTCCACTTGTATATTTTTAACGCGAACGCAATAAATAAATTGAATAATAGAAGGGAGCGTCACGTGACAACCTCAAACCAGATCCAAAAAAAGAAAGAATCTAGGGGTATGCCTGGAATTCTACAAGAATCAGGAAGAGACAGAGAGAGAGATAGAGAGAGAGCATATTTATTTACAAACGCTTCTTTGCCCGAGCCATGATCCACGGGACGGCGTGGCATGCAAATTGTTCTTGGCCATCGCTCGTGGGTGTTTATCACGTCTCTCCGATGAAAAACAAATTGACCATAACGAGAAAATACCGAATTCTGGTACTGGTATGATGTTTGTTTTTTGTCCCATGCTAATGTAATGAATTTCTCACCTCAGATATTCTGTACGCTCGATCGCTCGATCAGCACTGGTGGCTATACTCAGGTTTGCCATATGTCGTGCGTTAATGGGGCATTGCGTGCGATACGTATGGACTTGTAACTTCGTGTTTAGACTTAATTGCGCAGTTCTGCTAGCGGGATTCGCCAAACCTTCGTGAAAAGTATTGGCTTTCTTCAATTTTTTCTCCTTTCTAGCGTTGTCTCTTCATCAACGATTTTGGAATAGCAAAGCCCTTTAGGAATAAAACTTTCAATTTTGTCGCAGATATTAAAAACTGCAAGAGTCGTACGTTGATGTTTTCTTTGTAGCCTATGCGGTTACTATGCAAGCGACACAGAACGAGCATGGTGGGTCTGTCAACATGTAATGGAATCTTTAACATGCTGCGTGAGACCGTTGCGTATTCATTCGTTTCTTGCTTTTCTGCTTTGACAAAATATTTTAACTGTCGTGCCTGCGAACAGCTTCTGTGGTGCTTCTATTTCCAGTTTAACTGCGCTTTAAAACATCGTTCCGGGAGAAATATTGCATCAGATAAAGTATTCGCTTCATTATAAAAATCACTGGCGAGGATAATCAACTTGAAGGTTGTTTTTTTTTGTCACCGGAATCGAGACAGCTTGTTGCTGTTAGCGCTTTCTTTCAAGAACCAGACTCTGTGCTCATCAAGCAACGCGTTCTCATGTTCCTAACACCATTGCTCCTTGCATCTTCGGTGTACTCAGGGTTATGCAGACACAAAGTCGCCATCACAACATATCTAGCCTGTTCGGGCGATCTTCTTTTCTTTCCTAGTTTAGGAAAGGCACTGTGGGCGGCAACTCGCAAAAAAAAAAGAAACCAACCTA